>NW_020289979.1:454857-972513 GCF_003144245.1 Jaminaea rosea | reverse complement strand
GTTTGCTTCGACGGGCCAGCTTGTTCGACTATGAGCAGTTCGACACGGCCAGGCGGCAAAGTAAGGTTGACGGTGAGCGGAATCGGTAAGATAATGAACGGAGTTAAGATACATGAGTGACGTGGTGTTGTTGATAAGTTGGGCGAGAGACGATATGGAACGGAACCAAGCCGAATACTCGTCGTACCTTCCCGCCGCAAGAACCTTGCGCTTTGCCGCCGGCGCCAAGTCCACGGCCGAGTCATCCCGCTCGTCCTTTTCCTGCGCAGTGCCCATCTCGCTCAGCCTGCGCCTCTTCTCCGACTCCCCCTCGCGCTTCGAGCCACTGCTTCGGATCTCGATGGGCTCTCCGCTCTCCACCTTGCCCGTCTTTGCCAAGCAGTGGCACCACGTCTCCAGCCCTTGCGCCTCTGCCTCCGCCTTGCCCAGGACCGTCTCAAGCTGGAATGCCCCGTGCATTCGAGCGTGCGGGTCCGACTCGGCGTGCGCTGCAGCCTCCTTGCCAAGTGCCAATGTGCGGGCTACCGGGAGGCGACGGGAAGTAGTGCGCTCGACGCCCAAGAAGTGCTGCTTGCCGTCAAAGAGGATACGCACAGCCGGCCCGCCCTCGTACTCAAACGGCAGCACGCAGTACGACATGCTCGCCGAGTGATCGGCGCGGTAGCAGCCGACGGGCACCTTCTTGATGATCGCGAGGCCTGGGAGGGCGAGGCCGGACATCCAGTATCGCGAGGGGAGGGCTCTCTTGGCTGCCGTTGCCCTAGCGCGCACGTCTTCTGGCACGATGGAGCTGTCCAGCAGCTCGGCGAAGATGTCGCTCGAGTATCCCTCCAGCATCCTTCTAGCTTTGCGACTCTTGAAGAAGTCGTAAAGCTCGCGACAGAGGCCAGTGATGTTGTCGAGCGTGACCTTGATACCCAGTCCAATCAAGATGGCGGCGTAGGCACAGTCGCCGTCTTCAGCGACCTTGACCGGGCGGATGTCATGGAGGGCGAGGTAGGCTGCGTCGTCCGCCGGGCTGCCTGTGATGTTGACGACATCTTGAGGGTGAATGATGTCGTCGTCCTCGTCCTCGTCGTCTTCGTCGCCGTCGTCGCCGCCTGCGCCGCCTGCGCCTTTGCCGAACCGAGTCGCGCACTCCTCCCTCGCCCTCTCATTGGGCTCCTCCGCTTGCGCCTTTTTGTTGGACTCGTAGATGGCGGCCTGCTCTGCCGCCCACTCGCCACACAGTGCCTCGTGGCCCATCGCCTGCTGAGCAGCCCACTCGTCGAAGATGGCGTCGTGGACCGCCGCCCACTCCGCCCACTCCGCCGCATCCGCATCACCAGCGTTGTGCTCGGGTTGCTGGTGCTGCTTACGATCTTGCTGCTGCTGGTGGCGGTGGACGTGCTGGCCGCGGTTCTGAGGTGGCTGGTCGCGCTGTTGCCCGCGTTGTTGCTGGCGCTGCTGATCGTGCTGTTGCTGGCGCTGCTGATCGTGCTGTTGCTGGCGCTGCGTGCTGAGCTCGGACTGGGCGACGTTGGGCTGAGTCTTTGCCTCCTGCGAGCTGAACAGGATCCAGATGGCAGACCAAGACGAGGGGAAGGCTGCCTGTCATCCGACGCGAGAGGGGGCACGGGCATCCATGATGAGCTCGGCGAAATTTTGTTTGGCCCCACCGCTTCGGGAACAGCTTGATCATCCGCCGCATCGTGTTGTTGGTCGTATGCGCCGTGTCGGTCGTGCGCGTCGCCCTGGTGGTCCGCGTTGGTGCTGCTCACGAGAGTCAGCGCGACGGCGGGCAGGAAGCGCTGCACCAAGATTGCGGTAACTTCCACCTGACCAGGCGCGAGGACGCTGGACAGTGCTCGAATGATGGCGTTGGGGAGCACCTTACCAGTCTTGAGCAGGCAGTGAGACCACGTGTTGAGCGCCTGCACTTCCGCCTCCGCGTCATCCAGTAGCGTCTTGAGCTTGTAATCCTTGCGAAGTGAAGACCCTCCTCCGACAACGCCCTGACCTCTGGCTTGGCAAAGGAATTCGGCTAGATGGCGTCGTGGCGGGCCTTGTAGATGGCCACGCGCGTTCGCTGATCCCTCATCTTTGGCCCAGCGCGGTCGAGGATCGTGGCCGTAAAGCGGTCCCTCCCCCTTGCGCTGCCTTTGATTGCGGACGTGGCTGCGCTGTGGGCGAGTGGAGGCGGAGGGGGCTCGAGCTGCTTCGCGACGGCAGCGGTCGAGGAAGCGCCTGACGAGGCGCTTGGTGCCGTCCGACTCGCTGGAATCATCCTCCGACAGGGGATTAACGGCGAGGGAGGCGGGGAGAGCCGAAGATGGCTGCGAGATTGTTGGGCTTGACGGAGGAGGTGCCCCGTCCGCGTCCTCCTCCGCGTCCTCGACTTCAGCCCGCTTGTCCTCCTCTGCATCTCGCAAGCTTGCCGGCCAGTCGTCTGCGTCGACCCACACCGCCTCGTCGTCCTCTTCCTCCTCCACCTTGCTCTCCCTTTCCTCCTCGACGGGATCCGTGGGTGGGTCATCCGGGACGGGGTCATATCGAGGAGCCTCTGCATCGAAGGGATCAGAGGGCTGGTCGTCTGGCACAGGGTCGTATTTTGGTGCCGGTGGAGGGGAGATGGACCTTGCCCGCTTGACCGCCTTCCTCGCGGGGGAAGCTGCGCCCTTGTCGTCGTCGTCGTCCTCCTCCTCGTCGATCCACGCCGCCTCTTCCTCACTAGCTGCCTCTTCCGCCTTGATACGGTTCAGGCGGGCCTCACGAGCGGCATCGCTTGCTCTCTTCTTGGTCGCAATGGTGCGGATGCCCGAGCTCTGACCACCTGACGCGAGCAGGGGAGGCTGAGCCGAGTTGGCGACTGGTGATGGAGCAAGGGGTGCACGGTGCGTGGGTGCAGCGTGTAGAGTGGCGGCTTGGGCGGCGACGCGTGGAGACTGCATGACGGTTCGATGGATGGGCACCGAGAAGAGCTGGACTTGGTCCGGTCCGGGGACCTCGACGGGGGTCTCGAAGGCCACGTTGTAGAGCGCACCGTCACGGATGTTGAACCGTACTGAGGTCTTGTCAATGGTTGGCTGCGTCAAGGGGGTCGTAGACGAGTCGCAGCATGCCAGAGAGGTCGATGCTGGAGGGTCGCTGACGAGCCAATGTCGGAGCTCGACGAACATGGTCTGGCCGACTTTTGAGGGAGGCGGAGGCGTGTTGACAAGAAGGTAGAGGCAGTAGGCGATGCCACGGAATCGCCCGTGGAGTCAGTAGAAGTCGTGGTGTGACATGAGGAGAGCGATGTGAACAAGGCGACCGTTCGAGGAGTGGTGGAGAGAGAGACGACTGAGACAAGGGTCGTGCGACGAGGGCCCTGTTGCCGCCCTTGTTGCCCTTCTCGTTGCAATCAGCGATCAGTGCGTCCGGGAGCCGGTCTGGTCTGGCGGCGAACGAGCCTGAGTCTGGTTGCTGCTGGACGGGGAAGGATGGGCCGTCGAGCGACGAGGGGCCTCCATGCTGTGCGAGGGTAACATCGCTCGACTAGTCAGCTTGAAGCGAAGACGCACTTGCAGTTTCCTTCCTCATCGCTATCCCCTTTCTCTGACTCGCAGCGATGCGCGAACCTCGAAGGCCCGCAATTGATGCAGGACCAGGTGAGAGTTGGTGCTGGTCCAGTCGTGTACCTTGGACCCGAGGACGTGCGTCTTGATCGGCGGCTTTGGCACCGCGCTTGGGAGGCCCGAGTCGAAGTGACCCTCCTTGTCGTAGGCGAGGACGATCGAGTCCGGCAACTTTTCGAGCGAGGTGCTGATCCTGCTGGGCACCACGGTGCAGGAGCCTCGAGGCCCAAGGACGCGATTGTAGAGCTCCACTGGCCTGGTGTAGACGTTGGCCAGGGGCCAGGCGTCTTCGACGTGAAGCCAGTGGTGATCGCCGGGCTTGTCGTGCCTGTGGGCTGGATCGAGCCGCTTGATGCGCTCGTCGAGGAACTGCTCGTCGAGGTTCGGGAAGCGGCGACTCCTCTTCTCGCCGCGATACCACTCGGCCAAGTCCCTCTTGATGTCGTCGATGGAAATGTCCGGCTTGTCTTTAAGACAGTGCTTGACGGCATGGAAGGCGTAGCAACCACAGAGGCGTGGCCCGAGGGACGCGGTGCATGGTTGCACCGGGGGGGATGCCGTTCGTCGGCTCGATGTGGATGACGAGAGTGTCAATGCTGATCTCTCGCTGGTCGAAGATTTCGACCCAGACCTCTCCTTGCACAAAGTGGGCGACTTCGTACGACATGGGCAGGAAGACCGTCGTCGAGCCAAAGCTCATGCGGCCAGTCGTTGCGTCGTAGCGCCATGTGCTCGGGCGAAGAGGATGCTGCTGCTGCTACTGTTGACTTTGTCGACGTGTGAGCAGTCGTGAGGACATGACGTTGCTTGCGTCGGCGAGTGGCCCATCAACTTGTAAGTCGCGAGAGGAACGAGATTGCTTTGTCGTCTCGCCGCGCGCGCCCAAGGCTCAGAGCAGCGGTGCGGGCAGCGATGCGTGGTGATCAGATCACGGTGTGGTGGATCTTGCGGCGAGATTTTGCTAGGCTAGCTTGCGCTGAGACTCCTTCTTGAACGCTGTCTGGTCTCTATGATTCGAGTGTGTGTCTCCTTCGGCTTCTCCTCCTTGATCGACGTGCTTCACGTTACAGCGATTGGCGGCCGCGAAGTGCTGGGCCCGACGCAGCTTGAGGACGTCGGGCCCCGTCGTACTGGTTTGTTGATGAGACGGTGCGGAGATGGAGGCGGGGAGGGGCTGGTGGATGAAGGGGGGGTGGGCGGTGAGTCGAGGGAGATCGACGAAGAGGAGGGAAAGCAAGAGCACGACGAGCCCAGGTGCGTGATCAACATCCAGTTCGGGCTGCGCAATCAACATCCAGTCCAGGCCGCTCACTTTGAAGTCACATCACCTTAGCCGCAGGAACGGCGGAGGTGCGAGCCGCCAGGAACGAGATTGCAATCTCATCTCCAAGCCGCTCGTTTCGCCGCTCGTGTCGTCGCTCCTTTCACCGCTTGCTACTGATTGGCTGCGCCCAGGAGACAGACACAGCTCCGCGCATCGGCGACGACTCGCCGCCACATGATGTTGGTGGCATGGCTGTGAAGACGGCCACAGCACTCGATGGTCTGATTGGTAGTGATGATTAGGATGAGAAGGCACGGAGACCAACACGGGGGGGCGGAAAGGGCAAAACAACCACGTGGCGTCTGAGCAACACCGCCCAGGCTGACAGCGCCACGGGGCGCTCATTCACGCCTATGCCTGTTCCTCAACCTCTCCTGATCCTGCCTGCTTCTCGACGCTCACCACGACCTGGTAAAGACTTGACCCCAGTATGGACGGCGTAGAGTTGGTCAAGATGGACTTCGTTGATCAGAGCTACGCACGTCTCGAAGGTCTGCGAAGACGACGACCGTGTTTCGAAGTGGAGACGACGATGGGTAGGCGAGGCGAGGCGAGGCGAGGCGGTCGGGAGAGCAGACAATCATCATGTAGCATCTTACAACGCCGTTCGTATTTACATTGCAACACCGCACCGCCTCCTCACGCCCTGTACATGTTCCCGCGCACGGCTCCAGCAGGGAAAGCCTCGGTATGGTAGTCGGAGAAGAATCCCTGCGGGTTTTGTTCTAGCTGGGACAGGGTGAAGCCACTGGCGGACCCCGTGTCCACGCCTGCTGGGCTGAGCAAGCCCGTTGTAAAGGGACCCTTGACGCACCCTTCGCTACGACGGAGCTCTTTGTTCTTGCTGAGGCCGATGAGGGCTGCGAGCTTGCGGGCGAGATTCCAGTCCTTGATCGGCGTAGGGTTGGGGAAGGCGAGGCGAGGCGGGCCGTTGGAGCCAAAGGGGGCTTGATGGGTGTGGGTGGCCGTCTTTGCTGGCGAAAAGTACTCGCCTTGGAAGCCCTCCGAGACGATGTCGTAGCACATGATGTCCTGCTCCGTGTTCAAATGCAGGTTGTACTTGGTCTTGGCGCCTTGGAGACCAGGTACGGAGGCGTTGTTGGCATTGATGACCTGCTCGGGCGTGGCGTAGGTGCGGATGAGGCTGGTGAACTTCTTGGGGCGCTTGACGGGAACCTCGGACTTGAGGAGCTGACCGCGCACGGCGCCAGCGACGAACTGGGCGGTGTGCGTGTCGGCAAAGAAGTTGCTGGGGTCATTCTCGATGAGAGAAAGGGAGAAGCCCGAAGCGGTACCGGAGTCGGCGCCGTTGGCTTGGACGCCCGTGGTGAAGGGACCTTGCATGCAGCCCTTGGACTCGCGCACCTCGGCGCCCGTTGAGTCGGTGCGCACGAACTGGGGGTTGGGAAAGGCGAGTCTGCGTGCGCGAGGCGAGTGAATCAGCAGAGGTTACGGGGGCGGCCGCACGCGCCGCGCGCACTTACCTCGGCGGTCCCGCTGCTCCCTTGACACCAGCGTGGATGTGCGTAGCCGTGACGGCGGGGGACTGGTATTCACCGGTCACATTGACGGTACGGATGTCCCACTGTGCAGACGATGCGCGCGTCAGTTGATGTCGCCTCGTCGCGTCGTGCCACGCTTCACTCACGCAGATGATGTCCTGCTCCGAGTTGATCTTGAAGCCAAAGTGGCCAAAGGCGTTGGGCTGTCCAGGCGCTGGGCTACCGGTGCTGGCAATGACGTCGCCTGGCACGGCGCGAGTGGAAAAGGCCGACGTGAAGTGGCTGGGCTGCTTGACCGCCTTGCCTCCGGGCACCTGAGCGGGCGCAGCAGAGGCCGAAGCGGCGGCGAGGGCGACGAGTGAGAGGGCAGAAAGGTGGACCATTGCGAGGGGTGGGGACGAGTGGAGAGAAGTCGATGGGGCAGGTCGAAAGCCGTATCCTTTTGTATGACTGCGATCGCTCAGCGTGTGCTGCGCGCCTTTCCTTGGCAGCTTGGTCTTGTGCTCCTCGCGCGAGTGTAAGAGTGCGAAGACGAGTGCGAAGACGAGTGCGAAGACGACGGCCGCCGGTCTTCCATGGCGCATGAACCATCTTCAGGCATCGCTTCCACCGCTACGCTGACGCCGGTCTCAGTGACGATTCGTTGCGTAGTTGCCCGTCACCTGATTGAGTCCATTCCGTGAGTCCAGCGCGCTGGGATGAAGAGCAAGTGCCATTCGTTCCGCGGTGCCTGCCAAGCCCACGCTCCTCAACACCGCCGTGCGCGGTTCGCGGCCGACGTCGCTGCAGCGCATCGAGGCTTCTCTCGTCTCATTTAGCCCGATGCCAAGGATGTTGCAGCTTCGAGAGATGTCGTCCGAGAGATCTCGGTGTCTGAATATGGTACGTGGGTGGTTCGCACGGCGATCAAGTAGGTGCAGGCGGGGGATGAACAGAAAGTGGAGACGACGTCGTCGTGCCTTGCATCCGCCCGCCTCCCGGCGCCCGCGTGGACGTAGGCTGGCGGCCTTTGCCTTAATTTGGCTTGGCGGGGCGAGAGCTGACGGCGCCCCTTGCCCCGGCTGGGGTTTAAAGCGCAAGGCCGCACGCACCACTTTTGCCAAGGCAATGAACGAAGCGCGTCACTCATTACCCTTCTTGCCAAGGCCGTGCAATGAGAGCATGGCATTGACGGCATCGCAGTCACGCCTTCGATCCCTGTTCCGCGGGCGATTCAGTCAATGTTAGTTGGAGAGCGGTCAGCCGCCGCCACGTTCCTGCGGGGCAGCCAATGGGCCCGTCCGTGCGCATCTTCTCGGGGTAAGCCATGACTTCGAGCGTAGGGGCACATGGGGGAGAGCTGTGGGGCAAACGAGGCTGAGAGCTTCATTGAAGGCGGTGAGCCAGGGTGAAAGGGCAAAGCGAGTCACAGGGATGCTCAGCAGCACGCGGGATAGCAGAAGGATGAGCATGTCGCGCTCGGCGCCTCATCATCATCATCCTTGCTCCTCGATGCTCTTGACCAGGCGAGCTTGACCAGGCGAGCTTGACCAGGCGAGCTTGACCAGGCGAGCCATGAATCGCACTCTCGTACCCTGCGTCGCCACCTGAACGCAACGCGCGCACCTCTCTGCTCCTCTTTCGCACCCCACCCCCACTCCGGCATCATGTGGCGCGACACTCACACTCACGCGCAGCGATGCGATGCGACGGCGTGCATTGTCCTCTCCCCCACCGTACAACATCTCACCTACTTGCCCACCGGCGCCCGCGCCCGCGCCCGCCTCACTCCCACACCCCCCTCCTCGGCGTAGTGGTAGGCGTCCTCATCTCCCTCGGGAAAAGTCCCTCCAACCTCCTCCCCAGCATATTCCTCGCTTTACGCCTCTGCTCCGCCCCCACCTGCGGCTGCGTCTGCGTCTCCTTAGCGCCGCCGGGCTTGGCCACGATGCCCATATCGATCAACGCCGCCTGCTCAGCGGGGGAGCGCTTCGTCGGACTAACGCGATACGTTGCAGCGCGGTAGAGGCGGGAATCCGTCCCCGCCAAATCGCGGACAGCTTCATGGAGGCGCTCCCTCTTGACGCGCAGGTCCTCACGCAGGGCCTCCCGCCTCTCGCGTTGAAACAACTTCCATGCCCGGTCAATCGTCTCGTGCACCTCGGCGCCAAAGGGGAGAGCCTCCCCCAGCGTGGCAGGGATGCCCGCGCGTTTACGGGCCAGCTCGGCGTCCGCGTACGTCGGGTAGACCATGCGCCGCAAGGCCTCGCCGCGAGCATCGGCCGCAGGCTGGACATAACGCGGGTCGTTGGGTGAGATCTTGTTCGCGGGCGTGGTGGAGGAGGTGGCGCGACGACGCGTCGATGTTGAGAAGGAGCGCGCTTGATGAAACGGCGGCGAGTCGCGCGAGGAAGACGCCGCGAAGAGCCCGCTGCGCTGCGATGGGGGCTTGGCGCTGGAACCGCTCGCCGCCTGCTGTCGAATGACATTGAGCGCACTCCCCGCGCGAATCCAGTCCAGGTGCGCACGACTAAGCGTGTGCTTCGTCGGAATCTCAATGGTCTCTCCCGTACCCCTCTTCTTGACCAGCAACGTCACCTGAGCACGCAAGTCGCCGCCGGGCTTGAGCAAGTCCTCCAACCCCTTGGTCGCCACCTCGTCCCCAGCCCCAATACGCTCCCAGTCCGCCTCGTCCTCGAAGAGAAGCGTGAGAACGCCCTGCTTGCGCAAGTTCGTCTCCGCGATTCGGGCAATGGAGCGCGCCACGATGACCTGGCAGCCAAAGAAGCGCGGCTGCAGAGCAGCATGCTCGCGCGCTGAGCCCTCTCCATAATTGTGGTCGGCGACGAGCACCCAAGGCTGGTTGCGAGCCTTGAAGCGCTTCGCTACGCCAGGGATCGTGTCCTCCACCTCTTGTCCGTCCTCGTAGTCGACTGCACTGTTCACCCTGCCCGTCTCAGCATTCGTTGCTCCAATCAAGGTGTTCTCCGCCAAGTTGCTGAGATGCCCCTTGTATTTCAACCAGGGCCCCGCCGCTGAGATGTGATCAGTCGTGCACTTCCCCTTGATGCGCATCAGCACGCCCATGTTGTCCAGCTCGTATTTTCCGCCCGCAAAGGCAGAGCCAAACGGCTGGAGGTGCTCCAACCTGCTGCTCGAAGGGTCGATGGCCACCTCCACTTCAGGCTGGGGCTGAGGCGCAGGAAGTGGGAGATAGGCCACCTCGCCCGCCGTGAAGCCCATGGCGGGCAGCTCGTCCCCCTCTGGCGGTGAGAAGCGGAAGGGCTGGCCGTCCGGCGCGATCAGGCTATCCGTCATGGGGTTAAAGTCCAGCCTCCCCGCAAAGGCCATAGCGGTGACGACCTCGGGCGAAGCGAGCATGTTGTGCGTTTGGGAATTGCCGTCGTTGCGCGACTTGAAGTTGCGGTTGAACGAGGTGAGGATGACATTCTCCTTTCCCTGGCACTCCTTGCGATCCCACTGGCCAATGCAAGGGCCGCACGCGTTGGCGAGGACTCGACCCCCAACAGACTCGAAGAGGGAGGTGAGCCCGTCCCGCTCGACGGTGGCGCGTACCTGCTCGCTGCCCGGCGTGACGTCAAAGGGGCACTTGACCTTCATTCCCCGATCCAGCGCCTGGCGGGCAAGGGAGGCGCAGCGTGCGAGGTCGTTGTAGGATGAGTTGGTGCAGCTCCCAATCAAGGCGGCGCTGAGCTCGAGCGGGTGGTCGCGCTTCTCCGCATCCTTGGCGTTGCGCGTGTACTGGGAGAGCGGGGTGGAGAGATCCGGCGTAAAGGGGCCGTTGAGGACTGGCTCGAGGGTGGAGAGGTCGATCTCAATTCGCTCATCATACTGTGCGCCCTGGTCTGCACTGAGGAGGCCGCGGGCAGCGGCTTGCTCTGCGCCGAGTTTGACTTCGCCCCGACCCGTCGCATCCAGATAGCGGGCCATGGCGTCGTTGTAGCCGAAGCAGCTCGTCGTGGCCCCGACTTCGGCGCCCATGTTGCTCATCGTTGCGAGCCCCGTGGCGGGGAGCGAGGCAAGGCCTGGCCCAGAGTATTCGACGATTCGCCCTGTGCCACCGCGTACCGTCAGCTTGGAGACGAGGTGGAGAATGATGTCCTTGGGCGTGCACCAGCTGCTGAGCTTTCCAGTCATGTGAACATTGAGGAGGCGCGGCGTCAAGAGCTCCCACGGCGTGTCCGTCAGCGCATCCACTGCGTCTGCGCCTCCGACGCCGATGGCGAGACATCCCATTCCCGATGCGTTGGGGGTGTGCGAGTCGGTACCCAGCATCAAGAGTCCCGGTGCAGCGTAGTTCTCGAGGACGATTTGGTGAATGATACCCGAGCCAGGAGCCCAGAACTCGATGCCGTACTTGGCCGAGGCGGACGAGAGGAATTGGAAGACTTCCTGGTTCGAGGCGATGGAGCCTGATCGCGGTGCGTGTCAGCGTGCGGCAAAGGGAAGTGTTGGGACTGGACGCGCACTCACGCTTGAGATCGGCCTCTGCTCCCTCGAATGCCTGGATGAGGTGGTCACAATGGACCGAAGCCGGTACGGCCGTTTGTGGCAGTCCGCAGGTCATGAACTGGAGGAGAGCCATTTGCGCCGATGCGTCTGCGCCGAGAAAGAGGTGAAGTCAGCACATGAGCAGAGTATATGCTATCCATCCTCCCGCGCTCACCCTGCATAGCCAATCGATCCACCCTGAGCGGCAAATACTCCTTTCCCCTCAGATCCACCCCACGTTTCCCCGCCAGTACCTCTTCCGGGTTGCGCAAGTGAGAGAACAAGATCTTCTCGGCGAGTGAAAGGGGCGCATTGTCTGTCACCTTGCGGACCGTATCGAGGTTGGCGCAGAGTGATTGGTAAGGAGGAAGGCGCGTAGGATGAAACGTCGGAGGCGCAGCTGTGGCGAGGGAACGGCGCAGCGCACGGGCGGCGCTGCCATTGCCTGCTGCGAGGCGATGCGGTGGCAGCATGGCCGGCTGCGAAGGCGTGGTGAGAGGCGAGAGGTAGGAGGATGAAGGTGATGGAGAAGACGAGGCGCGAAGGAGAGAAGCACGAGAGTCCCTCTAAGTCATCTCGAGATTTCAACTTGGAAGCCGTCCCGCCCCGCCCGCCTGCCTGCTCGCGTGCCTGCTTCTTCCGCCCGCCACGCCACGCCACGCCGCGCCGCGCTTTCCAATCAAGAACGTCTCGTCGCCCTGGTGACGAGGGCATGTCCCGCCGGGCAGGGTCGACGAGAGGGAGATCATCGAGGGCGGTCATCGAGGGCGGTCACCGTCTCACCTATCGCATCCAATCATCGAGAGCCATTCAATATCGCTGCGCCGTCTCTCACAAGGCTGAGCCGTACGTGCCTCCCTGCGTGCGTGCCTGCGTGCGTGCAGCCAAAAAGCCGCCCGGTCCGGCCTCTCTGCGAGCGAGCGAGCGAGCGAGTCGAGCTCGAGAGTCGGACGGACAGAGCGAGCGAGCGAGTCGGCCGTTCAAGAAGCCGGACCCTCGAGCATCCAGGCACCGGCAGGATAGAAGGTGTGCAGCTATCATAGCATTCTTTGCTCCTTTGCTCATTCGCTCACTTCGCAGCATGCCACCAAGAGGCTCGCACGCCGTCAACGGGCATGCGAGTGGTGGCTCCTCGTCCAAAGCAACGCCCATCTCCCTCTCCTTCACCCCCTCTCTGCGCTCCTCCCTCGCCCACCTACCCCCATCAGTCTACTCCGCCCTCGTAGCGCGAGACATACCACCGCAGAGCATCGTCTTGCAAGTGACCCGGCGAAGCGAGAGCGACTCGAGGGAGGCTGCGCCCTCTTCGTCGGAAGGATCAGACGAAGAGGAAGTTGATCGACGGGAGAGAAGGAGGGACACAATCTTCCTCGGATGGTCAGGCCAGTCCAGCAATCTAGACTCGACTCTCCTCCTTTCCTCGAGTCTCGCCTCGCTCTTCCATCCCGCGGCCCTGCCCTCCTCCTCCTACACTCTCACGCTACTTCGCTCCCCCCCCCTCCCTACGGCCTCTCGCGTCGAACTCACCCCGCTAACGCCAGACGACTGGGAGCTGCTAAGCCAGAATGCGGGGGCCGTCGAGGACAACATGCTCTCTCAGGTACGAAGCGTCGCAACCGAGGGTAGGGTGTGCATCTTCGTTGGCAGGGCTGGGAGGGAGGAGTGTTGGTTCACCGTGGATGGGACGGAGCCCCGAACCGCTGCGCAGTCTGCCGGAGCGCCCGGGGCAGCGAGAGCCGTCCGGCTTACGACGAATACGGAGATAGTCATTGCGCCTCGTACTCGACAATCTCAAGCAGCTGCGGCGGCTGCTCAAGCACACGACATCGGGTCGAGCTCCAGGGGCGGGAGCCAGCAGCAGCAGCGACAGCTCCACGGCGCTCTAGCCGCTCGGGCAAAGCTGAAGAATCGCGTCTACAGGGTCCTGCCGGACTCAATGCGGCCGCAGCTCGCTCGTGGGGAGGAAGGGGAGGGACGCGCCTGGGATTTGGAAGGGGAGGCAGCCATGCTTGTAGTGTGGGATGGAGATGGCGAGGCAGAGTCAGAGTCAGAGTCGGAGCCAGAGTCGGACTGGCATCTCCTCTCCCAAGCGTATGGAAATGCAGCGAAAGACGCACACTGGGGCAGAGCGAGTGTAAATGTCCAACCATGTCCCTCGGCCCCCTCCATCCGACCCCTCTCCGAGCTCCTGGACAAGGACAATTCAGCCCCATCAGCGAAAGCGTCAGCGTCAGCGTCAAGCAGCGGCCCTACTCCTCCTCCTCCTACTGCGGAAGGCTCCCGGGGCGCCCCGCCTAAGCAGCCAACCGCGACGACGTACATCCTCAAGGGGGCGGCGACACTCATGAGCGAGGAAGTGGCTTGGCCAGGGAGGTGGGTCTACCTCAATCGGGCATTGCGCGCCAAGCTGGGCGGGGTGGGAATAGGGGAGACGATCTGCTTCTCTGCCCCGCCCCCTGGCAGTGTGGCCGCCCCGCCTACCACGGATGAAGCGAAGCAGCAGCAGAGCGTGAAGGCGCCTTCGTGGGCTGAAGAGGGGGGAAGGGAGAGCGCGAGCCTGCCAGGCTACGAGTCACTCCTCTCCCACGTCGACTCCACGATCCGCAATGCAGTCTCTTCCGCCTCGCTAGGTCACGCCTCGTCTTCTTCAACCAACATACTCCTCACCGGCCCGTCAGGCGTAGGGAAAACGCTTCTCCTCACCACACTCTCGCATCGCCTCTCCCCCTCCCTCCTCACGACTCTCTACGTGGATTGCGCTCCGATGGCGGAAATGCGTCTCTCCCAGCTCAAGAGCACGTTTAGGGAGTGGAGGGACGCGCTTGATTGGTATGCAGAGGGAGGCGCAGGAGCGCAGGGGGGAGGGGCGATCCTGATGCTCGACAATCTGGATCGCGTCGCCATTCCTGAGGTGGAGAATGTGGACCCCACACGAGCGCGCGCCATTGCTGAGGGATACGTGCAGCATCTCGCCGGGCAAGGGGCAGCGGGAGTGGTCCTAGCCACCGCGAGCGGGAGCACGGCGTTGCACAAGCTCCTCGTAGAGAAACATGTGTGGAGCGAGACGCTGAGCGTCAAGCCCCCGGGCAAGACGGAGCGCGCTGACATACTCAGGTATTTGGTGGCCAAGAAGGCGGAGAGCTCCACCACTCACTCCAGCTCGGACGGCGACGACGACGGCGCGCCAGGCATGGCAAGGATCGAGGCGGACCCGACGCTCAACTACGTGCTGGTGGCGGCGCAGACGGAGGGGTACCTGCCGGCGGATCTCGTCGATCTGACCGATCGAGCAATCTATCGCGCCGTGCTGCGCGTTGGGGGCGAGGAGCAGCACCAAGGTCAAGCGCGAGACGGCGGCCAAGCGCGAGACGGCGGCCAAGCAGAGGCCGAGTCCAATACCTCGAACACGCCATCGTCTCTGCGCCTCACCCTCCCCGACTTCACCTCCGCCCAAGAAAACTTCACTCCCCTCACACTGCGATCCCTCTCCCTCTCCTCGCCCAGCTCAACCTCATGGTCAAGCATAGGCGGTCTCCACTCCACGCGCCGAATCCTCCGAGAGACTCTCGAGTTCCCCTCACGCTACGCCCCCATCTTCGCCTCTTGCCCCCTCCGGCTCCGCTCCGGTCTCCTCCTGTACGGCTATCCTGGCTGCGGCAAGACCATGCTGGCCAGCGCGGTGGCGAAGGAATGTGGGGCCAACTTTGTGAGCGTCAAGGGTCCGGAGATCCTTAACAAGTACATAGGAGCGAGCGAAAAGAGCGTAAGGGACCTCTTTGAACGGGCGAGCGCTGCAAAGCCTTGCGTTTTGTTCTTCGACGAGTTTGAGAGTATTGCGCCAAAGAGGTACGTTCGCGTGTGGACGCCACCGCGCAGCATGGGCATGACACGCTGACCTCTCGCCCCTCTCTCCCCCCGCACGCACGCTCGCAGAGGCCACGACTCCACGGGCGTGACGGACCGTGTAGTCAACCAGCTCTTAACCCAAATGGACGGCGCTGAAGGCCTCTCAGGCGTGTACGTCCTAGCCGCCACCTCCCGCCCGGACTTGATCGACTCTGCCCTTCTCCGTCCCGGTCGACTGGACAAGTCCCTCCTCTGCGACATGCCCGACGAGGGGGATAGGGCGGATATCCTGCGTGCGGTTGCGAGGGAAGGGGGGATCCAGGTCGAGGAGGCAGGGTGGGCAGAGAGATGCGCGGGGAAGACGGAGGGGTTCTCGGGAGCGGATCTGCAGGCTTTGCTGTACAATGCCCATTTGGAGGTGGTGCATGAGGGGATTGCTGCGGATCAGGGCGGCGGGAAGGTCGCAAATGGGGACGGGAAGGGTGACCAGGACGACGAGGGAGCTGGCTCACTCGAATTTGCAGAGCTTACCGCCCTAGCAGAGGAGCAGGGGGAGGGAGCGGCTGCGGGTGCGGGTGCGGGTGCGAGTGCGATCCGTCGCAGTGGAGCAGAAGAGCAAGCCCTCCGCCGTCGTCTGGAGCTAGCTCTCTCCAACTCCCGCCCCGCTCACTCCGACTCTCTCACCTCGCAACGTTCGCGCAACTCCAACTCCAAAGCAAACGGCACCTCCTCCCCCGCTCCAGCTCCAGGGCATCGAGCCGTCACCTCCTCTCACCTTTCGCGCTCCTTGGCAGGTCTACGCCCCTCCGTCCCCTCGAATGAACGACTGCGCCTCTCGCGGATCTATCGCGAGTTCGCTGGTGGGAAAGAGCGGGGGGAGGAAGGGTTTGGGACGGGAGAGGGGAGTAGAGAGGT
Organism: Jaminaea rosea; assembly: GCF_003144245.1. Classification (NCBI taxonomy): domain Eukaryota; kingdom Fungi; phylum Basidiomycota; class Exobasidiomycetes; order Microstromatales; genus Jaminaea; species Jaminaea rosea. Next base: position 956,839 of record NW_020289979.1, on the reverse strand, counting down.
GGGCGGGAGGGAGAGTTTGATGTAGACGAGGGTGAGGACGAGGGAGGGACGGATCTATCGCGCCTTTGCTGGCGGGGGAGGGTGGCTTCGAGAGGGGGAAGGGGAGTGGAGAGGTGGGCCGAGGTCGGAGGGAGGGACAGCTGGACGTACATGTAGCTGCGGGTGGGGAGGAGAGGAGGAATCGCGATGGCGATGTAAGGGAAGAATAGCAAAGGACAAAGCGAGGTTTAATACGATGCTCCGATCGTTGAAACTGCTTCTCATTTGTTCTCGTCCTCCTTCTCGTGCTGGGGCCGTGTAGAGGGAAGACGCTTCGAGGAGTTGGCTTCTGTTGGCTCTGTGTGTGGGTGGGCGGGGGGGAAGCGGGATGGTACGACGAGACCGAGTGACGACCGGGTTGTTGAGGCAGAACGGAAAGCTCGGCATGAATGAACGAAAACATGAACTTTGAAAAAATGGCCGCCCACGCCGACGCCCACACCCACCCTACGGTCGACGGAGACATACAACCGACCTACTCGACTCAACGCACTGCCTGCCCGCCCACCGATTGACCTTGACTCTGCTGCTGCTGCTGCTCGCTCGTGTCTGCTGATGTTGATGTTATGGGAGAGACGACCCTGCTCGCTTGTGCTCGTGCAACGCCACGCCTGGCTCGCTTCTTCTCCTTCCAGGTCATCTTCCCCCGCCCCCACCTCCCACGCCTCGCCCGCCTCGCGCCCCCCGCTCAATCCAAGGAAACTCTCATCTGTTCCAACGGCACCGGCTCAAAGTTATCCACATCGATTCCCCTCTCAATCAATCCCTGCCTCGCATGCTCCGGCACAAGCTTATGGATCAGATCCGGCCGGACACTGAGCTCCTCCCTCGTGAAATCAAAGAGCGGCGGGGCTGCCCTTCCGTTTGGCATGAGGAATTCAGGGGCCGCACGAAGCTCGTCGAAGAAAGGGTGGGTCATAGCCTCTACCGCTGTGAGTCGGGCTGAAGGGGTGTACTCGAGGAGGTTCGAGATGAGCGAGATGGCCTCGGGGGGTGTGCGAGGTCGGAAAACCTTGTTGAATGGGTGTGGACGGATCTGCGGGAACTTGTGTTCCATGTAGTTTGGGTTCATCGTCCTAATCTGATCACGCGAGGGAGTTCCGAGGACTTTGATGATCTCGACTAGCTGGTCGATACCCGACTCGCCTGGGAAGAGGGGTTGCCCCTGCATCAGCTCGGCCATTACGCAGCCTGTACTCCAGATGTCGATGTTCGTCGTGTAGTTTGTGGCGCCAAAGATGAGCTCAGGCGCACGGTAGTATCGCGAGCAGATGTATGACACATTGGGCTCTCCTGCCACGAGTATCTTTGCGGAGCCAAAGTCGCACAACTTGAGGACGCCCGTAGCTGGGTTGAGGAGGAGGTTCTGGGGCTTGATGTCGCGGTGGCAGATGCCGATGGAGTGGATATAGGCGAGGGAGCGCAGCAGCTGGTACATGTATAGCTTGATGAGGGACATGGGCATCTGCTGCTTGAGCTTGGCGTAGTGTCGCGACGCGCGGTAGACTGTCTCGGGGACGTATTCGAGGACGAGGTTGAGGAAGACTTCGTCCTTCTTGTCGCCGTTGGAGTAGAAGAAGGCGCGGAGGTCGACGACGTTTGGGTGCTTGACGATGCGCATGATTTGGAGCTCGCGGTTCTGCGCGCGCGGATTGGGGAAGAGCAGACAGATCAGTAAGCTGGAGTTATCATGGCATCCTCTCTTCTCTCTATGTATGGGACGCGCACCTTGAATCTCTTATCCTGCAGCACCTTCTTGATAGCCACATCCTCCTGGTTCTCCCTCGGCGCACTCCCTGCCGCTCCCTGATCTTGGCTGGCCCCAGCTCCTTCGACGAGGTTACCATTGCCGCCGGAGACGACACGCGCCTGGAAGACGACGCCAAAAGATCCGTTGCCGATGACCTTGCAGTTGGTGTAGGCGAGCTCGCGCGACTCGCCGCTCTTGCCATCCGAGGCTGTTACTCGTACTACGCGCGTGGGGTCGTTCATGGCTGTGTGTGCGGGGCGTGTGTGTGGAGGAGAGGGTCAGTATATGCTGCGACGAGGAGGAGCGGACCGAAAGGCAAGTGCGGCACCGGCGGCGGCGGCGACGGCGGCGGCGACGGCGGCGGCGACGGCGGCAGCGGATCAACCCAGCCTAGACTCGTGACATCGGCCAAGACCAAGGCCGGGGTCAGCCAGCCGGCGACCAAAGAGACGCCACATCACTCGATACGATGGCTGGAGAGAGCTCGTAGTGATACGCCCGTGCGAGGACGATGCGCAGGTTGCGGCGCATGGGGCGGCGCATACGGCGGCTCATGAGGCGGCTTTGCAATCAAGCTCGCCCTTTTGCGCATGCCAAGTGATGGGCAGCACCTCCCTCTCCCCTTCCCTCACGCCCCTCGCCGCACCTCACGCTCTGAACTCACGATCAAGCCCATTGGATCTGGACATGGTTGTTGTTGCTGCTTTGCTCTCAGCACTGCGCTGCTCTCAACGATTCAGGCCTGGCCTCTCTTGGTGTGATGCTGCCGCTGCTGCTGCTGCTGCTATCGCTGAATGCTGACTCTCGTCGAAGACAGCGAGGATGCTGATGCCCTCGTTGCGTGGGGAGTCGCGTGCACGGGCGGGCGTGGGTCGATTGGGGTAAAAAGGGCGCTCGCTACGACGAGAACGCGGGGGAGCGCAGCTGAAGAGGAAGAGGAGGAGGAGAAGAAGAGAAAGGCGGGAAGAGCAACTGCGAATCGAGTTGTGTTGTTGTCTTCACCTCGTCCGTCTTCGTATGCGCCGCTTTACTCTGCGGTTCTTGTCTTGGTAAGTGGTGTGGAGAGATGAAGTAGGAGGAGGAGGAGGAGATGCGATGCGTCCTGGTAGTCTAGCCCGTCGCTCCGTCTTGCTCGCGCCCTCGACTCGACTCGACTCGACTCGACGCCTTGACGACGACACAACGACGACGGTCGGTGCGTTGCGTGTGGCCCTGGGCGCCTCGCGAGGGCCCAGACAGACAGAGAGAGCGACAGCCACACGAGAGCACGGCGGGACGACGGGGCGGGGCGGGGGCGACGAGGACAGCCACGCCAGCTAGGCGGGCTTTAGGCACACACACGGGCAGAGAGAGAGGCAGGCACTGCGCCTGCATCGTTGTGCCCCACGCCAAACAGGCACCAAGGGGTCTGAGTCGCCACGTGGAGCGCGGCGCGGCGCGGCGCGGCGCGTGGCACCCGCGGAGGAAGTCAGTTGACCCCACCTCACGCTGTGCAACACGACAAGAAATGACTACGAGATGCCATGAACGACTCAGGCGAAATGGAAAGGAGTAGATTAGAGGAGCGCACCATCGCGTCGTCCCACCCTCACCCAGTCTTCTTGCGTTTAGTCGGCGCCTCATCCGGCTCCCCCTCCTTGCCATCAATACCATTCGTCTCGCGGGGCTCGCGCTGGCCAGGCAGCTCCGGCGCAGGCTGCCTTGCCCTCCACCTGAATCGACTAGCATAATGATCATCCCTAAGCCTCCTCTGCCCAATACCATACAGCTTCTCCCTTGCCGTCAGCCCCAAGACCTCTTGGGCTCCAAACCCACCCGCGGCCTGGCCCACGCTCAGCTCCTTTCCCCCCTTCCACCCAGCGGGCTCCTGCTCAACCTCCGGGTACTCCGCCCAAACATGACCCCTCTGCCTCAAAATGGGCAGAACCAACTCGATGAAATCAACGAAAGTTCCCGGCGCAACAGCATAAGCCAAATTGAACCCATCCACGCCTGCCTCTCTCACCCACTCCTCCAACTGATCAGCAACCCCCTCCGGGCTACCCACCACCACCGGTCCTAACCCACCTACCTTGATCAAGTTGGCCACCTCCCTCTTCGTCCACTTCTGCACCGAAGGGTCCTGTTGCGCAAATCCGTCGATGGCACTCTTGATCGCATTCGACCCAGCAGCGGCAGCGGCTGTGCGGAGCTCCTCATCGTCCGAGTAGGGGGAGAGGTCCATCCCCGTCCATCCGCCGAACAAGGCCAATGCCCCCTCATCACTTCCGTGGGCGAGGAAGTCGGCATGCTTTTCGCGAGCTTCAACGTCCGTAGTCCCCACGATGGGACAGAGTAGGGCTAGCACTTTCAAGCTCTTCGGGTCGCGCCCGGCAGCAGAAGCAGCCGCCCGTGCAGCATCTACGCGTTTCCTTGCCACGTCCGGGCGATGCGCTGCTATGAATACCACTTCGGCGTGTTTGCCGGCAAAGGCTAGTCCGGGGCCTGAGGAGCCCGCTTGGAAGATCAAGGGGGTGCGCTGCAAAGAGGGCTCACAGATGTGTGGGCCCGGGACGGAGTAGTTTGGTCCGGTGTGGTGGATGGGTTGGACCCGCGTGGGGTCCGTGAAGAGTTGGGAGGGAATGGAGTGTCGTACCGCGTCGTCTGACCAGGAGGACTCCCAGAGCTTGTATACCACGTCCATGTACTCGTCGGCCTGGGTGAGTTGCGCGGCGAGAGAGTGGGAAGGAGGCGCGGCGCGGGGTCAGCTTTGCTCTACTCTGCGTCACGCTCATCCCTCCCCACCGCGCTGGCCTGGCCTCACAATCTCATATCGCCTCGCATGCATCTCCTGGCTCTTCGCACCAAATTGTCTCGCAGCGCTATCCAGATAACCCGTCACCACGTTCCACCCTACGCGCCCGTTAGTGAGGTGGTCCAAGCTACTGAATCGGCGCGCGAGGGAGTAGGGGTGCTCGTACGAGGTGGTGGCCGTAATGCCAAAGGAGAGGTGACGGGTCACGGCAGCCATTGCAGGTACGGTAAAGGCTGGGTCGATGAGCGGGACTTGGGCTCCCGATCGAAGGGCAGCAGAGGGGGAAGAGCCGTATCGGTCGTAAATGCCTAGGACATCCGCGAGGAAGAGACCGTCGAATTTGCCTGGCGTAAGCGCGATATGTCAGCTGATATGTCCCTCTTTCGCGAATGCAAGGGGAGAGTAGCGCACCCTTCTCGAGCAGTTTGGCTAGGTCGGTCCAGTAGCTTAGCTTGTTGTACAGGTGCGACCTGTCCTCGGGATGCGTCCAGAGGCCGGGAGACTGGTGGCCCGAGCAGGCCATCTCAAATGCAAAGAGGATCCAGCGCTTGTTCTCCTTGGTGGGGGAGGAGGAGGAGGAGCTCATGGTTGCTAAGGATTGGTGGTGGGGCGAGAAGAAGAAGAAAAAGCAGAGAAGTGAGGATGCAAGAAGCTTCGCCGCCTGTCGTGACAACGGCCGATGACCACGCGGTCCTGGCCCTTGCCCATCAGGACTGAGCAGCTGCAATGAGTTGCTGCCCACCGCACCGGCTGTCCAATTAAAGTCGCTCCCCTTCGTATCATACCGAGCTCGCCTCGCCCTTGCCCTCGTCCTGCCATCGCAGGGTGACGCGAGCCGATGGCGACGGCCGGCGGGCAAAGCACGCGAGGGCACGCGAGGGCACGCCAGTGCACGCCAGTCCGAGGTCGTGAGGTTCAAGCCGAGGTGTGCGTGCAGGGGCCAAGGGATTTTTGGCGAGAGCGGGGAGGGGCAGGGGTAGGGCAATCCAGCGTCGAGCAAGGCAGGGACGAGGAGGAAAGGATACGAAACGAGAATGTAGCGAATTCCATTCAATGATCAATCGTCGTAAGATGGGTCTGTCCAAGCCCAAAGATGGATGACGAGATACTCTACTGCGAGTCGCACGCACCTTCATTGTCCACCCGCTCCTCTCACACACCACTACGCCCGCTGATGCTGCTGCTGCTGCTGCTGCTTCTCGTCCCTGTCCACTTCTCCCGTCCCATCCACACTCGCATCAACATCAACGTCGGCGTCGCTCAAGAATCGCCAAAAGTATTCCTGCCAGGAATCAGCACCTGCTCCGTCCGTCCACATGTCCGTGTCCATGCCCGCGCCCGCGCCCGCGCCCACATCCATGCCCATCCCCATGCCCGCGGCCATGCCCATACCAGGCGGCTGACCCGGAGCGGACCCACCGGCGAACATATTGATGTTCATGTCCATACTCCCTGCCTCGGGGACGAGTCCGTTGCTACCACGCGGAGGCGCCTCCCCAGCAAGTGAGTGAAGGAATCCAGGAGGAGGAGGGGGTGGAGGGTGATTCTGGCTGGAAAGGAACCCAGAAACAGGCACAGGAACGGCCATGGGCGCAGGCACGTCTCCGAGCATTCCGTGCGCGTCTCCGAAACTGTTGACGTCCAGGGGAAGGGGGGAGGAGCCCGCCGTCCCCGACCCGGCGGTCGTGCCTGCGCTGGCGTTGGGCCCCGTGGTGGATGTAGGTCCGAATCGACCGGGCGAGTGCGAGTGCGAGTGCGGGTGCGAGTGCGGATGAGCCATCCAGCCGGGGGGGAAAGGCTGGCCTGACAACATGGGCGGTGTCTGATGTCCTCCCGCTGCCCCTGCGCCGTAGGGTCTTCGAGACGCGTTAGGTGGAGGCGGGGGAGGGCCGGACGATGTCCAGCCTTGGGCATCGTGCGCATGCTGGTGCTGATGAGGGCTCGGCGAGGGCGGACCCGCCCCAGAAGAAGAGTGGAACGTCCCACCACTCGATCGAGTCGGACCGCCGCGGCTGGCGTTGGACGTGTAGGCTCCTTGCTGCTGCTGCTGCTGCTGCTGCTGCTGCTGCTGCTGCTGTTGCTGCCAATGCGGAAGAGCGTGGTGAGGCGAAGAGAGATGTTGACGCGGCGGAGAGCCGAAGGATCCTGGCCCTGGCCCCGCCCCTGCGCCTGCCCCCGCCCCTGCGGAGCCGCCGGCATGATTATGGTTGTGACTGGGTACGAAGCCGAAGGAGGTCGTAGGATAGGGCCCCTGATTGGCTCCCGTGGCGAAACTGTACCCATTCGCCGGCGCTGCAGCGACGCCCATCGTTGAAGAAGCGGCCGAGGATGATCCCGCCGACGTAGGTCTCGTCGCAGCGCCGCGCGTCTGCGTAGGCGTCTTTCGTCCCGCATCCCCAGACGCCTCGCCCACGCGCACCCCCTCGCACCCCATCTCGATCCACCTGCTGGTCCTCTCCCTCATCTCCTCCCCCATAACCGGCATGACCCTCTCCGCCACGCGCTGCAGCACCCTCCACGCCTTGCGCCACACGGCGCTAGCATATCGCCCATCGAAGGCCGTAGCCATCATGCGTGCCGTGCGCTCGATCAGCTCGGCATCCTCGCCTAATCGCTCGAGGCTGGGCGTGACGTGCCAAACGGTGAGAAGGAAGGTGGCAGAGGACATGAAGGCCTGCATGAAGATGAAGACCATGTTGTGCAGGTGGCCGCTCAGGTAGAGGTCTAGCACCGTGCGGAGGCAGTGTCGGGCGTGGGTGATGCAGAGCGGGTGGATCTGACGGTAGAGGGTAGGGGAGGAGAGGAAAGGCTTGAGGATGTACAGACGGATGTCGTGCGTGCCGCAGGTCAAGATGCCGGATTGCAGCTTGAAGGGGCTCGTGGCCACATTGCGGAGATGCGCGGGCGTTTGAGCTACCCAGTCGTCCAGAAGGCGACAGAGGCGGTCCATCTCTGAGCGTGGGGCGGGGAGGGGGCGCGTCGACGTGGGCGTCGATGTGGATGTGGACGTGGATGCCGCCGGTGGGCGCGAGGAGTCGGCATCCCGCGACTCTGGGCGAGAGGACGACGACGAGGAGTGTGACTGCGATCCCGTACCCTCCCCTCCTGTCTGACCCTTCTCGCCGCTCTCCCGCTCCTTCTCCGCCGGGCTCCTCCCCGCCTTCTTCTTCCAGTCGGGACCGCCCTGCCCCTTGCGATGTGAGTAAAGCACCCCGACAATCTCGTGCACCAACAAGTTAAGCTTAGCCATATGCCTAAACCCAGACGCGACGCGGGGTGATGACTCCTGCCCCTGCCCCTTCTCCTCATCAACCACAATCTCCTCTCCCGTCTCCTCCGATCGACCCAACGCCTCATCACTGACATCCAATGGCAGATCAACACGACAGTCCTCGAGCTTCAACGCGCTCGGCCTTCCCAAGCAGATGGTGAAAATACTGTCAAGAATGAAAGCGGACCAAAAGACTCTTCGTCGCATCTCCTGGTCAAAAGGTCTAAACTCTCTATTCGCCCTCTCCTGGTGCAGGCCAATGTCCATCAACCCGCGCACCGCCACACCTAGGACGGTCCATGCGGATCCGGGGCCGATGGAGGCATGCATGAATGTTGCGGTGAGGAGGAGGACCTGCACGTTGATCAACGAGGCGGCAAAGGCTTGGTGGTACAGCCTGGAGCCGGCCGCCCAGTGGTCCCCGGCTGAGTGAGGGTCAGAAGGGTCGGCGAGGACGCGCGGGTCGGAGGAGAAGCGCGAGGCGATTGTGAGTACACAGAATACGAGCCCGCGAAAGGCCGTATCGTGGGCGGCGCGGCCGGATTGGATGTCGCGGCGGAAAGTTGGTGGGTGGAGGATGGGGAGGAGCGGGTGGAGCGAGGGGAAGTAGATGTCTTCCAACAGGTGGGAGATGAGGGAGCTGCAAGGGAGCATGTAGCGCGTTGCCCATTCGTCGCTGCAGATGTCGTCTCGACCTACTGCGACTGTGTTCTTGCGCCGGATCAGGTGGACCCATTCGCGGGAGTTGGAGGGGTAGATGGGCGTCGGCACGGGGAGGACGGACCATTCGACTGGGGCTTTGCGATCCGATGAGGGAGGGGCGGTGTGCGCGTCTGACTGTAGCGAATGTTGTGTGTCCGCTCGAGATTGCGTGGTGCCCTGCTCTGCTTGCGAACGCGAGCTCCCCTGCTCTGTCCGCTCTCCATCATTGCCGCGCTCGTCGCGCTCGCCGCGCTGAGCCTGAGGTTGCGGTGAAGGTGGTCGACTATCCAGTGCATGAAAGAGACTCAACGTGGAGCTCTTGCCAAAGAATCTGGGCCGCCCATCCTCCAAGTCGGGCACGAGCGGGCCTGGCCTTCTCCTGTGTGGCTCAACAACACCGAGGGAGCGGAGCGATGGGAGTGGCTGCAGCTGCGAGTGGTGGGACGAGGACGAGGACGAGGACGAAGAGCCGCTCACGAGTGGAGGAAGCATGGTGTTCATCTCGAAGAGGGAAGGCCCAGTCCGTGGACCGGGAGGTGCGGCACCTGGTTGATGGAGGTGCGGTTGCGGGTAGCCAGGAGGGTACGAGTAGGAGGAAGGGGCAGGCATGCTGCTCCCGCCGACACTGCTATCGCCGCCGTTTGTACTGCCCTTGCTCACCCTCCCCGTAGCTGCCCGTACCGCGCCACCAGAAACGTTGAGCTGTCCCCTCTGAAAGTCCTCTGCTAGATGCGGGGCCACACTCCTCAAGGCGTTGTAGAGCGTCTCTACTTTGCCCTCCAATATCTCATACTTGCCCCGCGAACGATCACTGTCTGCTGTGAAAGTGCACTTATAGTTGTAGGCTGCGCAGTTGTTGCAAGTGGACGAGGCGTTGGGCAGTCCTTGGCATTTTACCTTCTTGCGGCGACAGGTATCGCAGGCCACTACGACTCGTCTGTGTATGCGGGGCGGTGGGCGAGAGGAAGGATGTCAGTATGGAGCGAGGCCGTGATGACTACCACTCGCGCAATCATCGACTCACCTTCTGCGCTTCTTCTGTCCGTCATCCGCCGTATCGTCATCGTCTGTCGGGCTGGTCGGCCCTTCCCCTCCTCCTGCAGCACTCGCCTCCTTCCTCTTCCCCGACGACTTGACTGATGAGCTGGACGCACTAGGCATCGCATGTGAGGGTCCCGCAACGGGCGGTGCACCAGGCGGGGCAGGCGCTGCTGCTGTTGCTGAGCTTTGGTTGAAGGAGGCGAGTATATGCGCCGGATGCGCTGCCGAGAGGGGCGAATGTGGGGTTGCATCGTAATTGGACATATCGTCGACGTCGAAGTCGAGTGGGAGAGCAAGGGCGAGAGACCGACGCAGCTCTTGGGTTCCTCAAGGCAGGGCCTTTACGCCTTCATCCATCTACGTATCCACGCGTGAGGCGGCGTAGACAAGCCAAGCTGAGCCGGTCAGCGCTGTAAGTGACGAGGCGTGTGGGCGTGCGTGTGCCGGGCAGCTGACTCGATGTGATCAGACGGAGCGCCGCAAACGATCGGAAAGAACTGTCGATGGTGGTGCGCTGGTGAAGAGAAGGATGACGAGGAGCCAAGGGACGTCAAGTGAGGGCTTCGCAATCCAATCCGATGCCGCTGCCGTCGTACCCGGCTCGACCTGCAAGACGGACGGAGCAGACGGAGCGGGGCGGCAGGCAGGCAGGCAGGCATCACAAGGCAAGATCGAGACACAGAGAGAGACGTGAAACCAAGACGACGGACAGACACAGAGAGACGAGATGAAGCAAGCTCAAACGGCTGGTGGTAGGCGGTGGTAGGCGCGATGAGCATGAGACACATCAATGATGCCATACGATGATGCTGGCTGTTAGGAGATAGGCTGTGCCGTTCAAGTCAGGTCAGACACGGGACACGTACGCGCAGGCAGAGCGGCACGCTCGCGCGCACGTGGCGCCAGACCGTGTTGCAGCAGCAGAGACAACAGAGACAAGACGACGCACTCTTCTTGTCACGCTCGTGCACTCTTCAAGCGCTTCAGCTGCTGATCAACACCATTGACAATCGCTTTGGGCACTCGAAGGACCATCGTGCGTGGCGTGCGTCGTGTGGTCGTGTGAACAGACGGCGTGCGTGCGCGTCTCGAGCTGACAGGCGGAAGTAGAGGCTGAGGCTGGAGGGGCGCGGCCGCGGGAGGCAGACGGGCGGGGATAAAGTCGAATCGCGACGATGGACGACGGACAACGGACGGCACGACGCTTGGCTCGCCATCTCCTCAACCTCAAACCACCACGCCCCATCTCACCCCCCGCCATCCGCCCGCCCGCCCGCCCGCCATGCCAGGCCTATCGGTGCAGGAGATCCGCGGCCTGCACAAGGACCTCGCAAAGGCCATGGCCGACGATGCGCCAAAGGACATCCAGGCGCTGCTCAGCAGATTGAAGGAAGGGGTAAAGCCTACCGAGGATTTGATCAGGGTGAGTTGCGAGCACCATCCGCCGAATGCGCTCCGCCTACTCATCGCATCACATCCTGTCGCACCGCATCGCATCGCTCCTGCCTGTCGTGCCTCGCGCAGACGACCAAGATTGGCCAGATCGTAGGTAAATTGCGCGCCTCACCCCACGCAGAGATTGCGACCAAGGCGAAATCGCTTGTCCAAGGGTGGAAGGCTGTCATTGACAAGGAGCGAGCCAGTAAGGGTGGTAGTGGCGGCGCTGGCGGTGGGTCGAGTACGGCTGCTAGCAGTAGTAATGGCGGCAGCAAGGCGGGAAGTGTAGCCACGACTCCCAAGGCAGGGGCCGCTGCTTCGTCGACGCCCGTAGGCCAATCACCTTCCGGTAGCGCCAGTCCCGCCACTCCAGCGTCAGGCTCAGCCACCACCACAGCAGCATCAGCATCCTCAGCATCGAAGCAGGCAACACCGGCTGCATCAGCACCACCACCAGCCTCGGCCCCACCCGACTTCACCCTCCTAGGCGAAAAGACACGCAATGCCTGCCTCAAGCTCATTTTCGACGCCCTCAAGCTTGCCGACGTCTCCCCACCCATCCCAGAGTCGACCATCTTTGCCATCTCACTGGACATCGAGTCCTCCGTCTTCGATAAGCACTGCTCGGGGGAAGTAGGGGGCGGCGTCAACCAGGAGTATCGCAACAAGATGCGTTCCCTGTCCCTCAATTTGAAGGACAAGAACAACCCTTCTTTCCGCCGCAGAGTGGTCAAAGGGGAGATTGAGGGTGGGAAGCTCGTAGAGTTGACTCCGGCTCAGATGGCTTCCGAGGAGAGGTTGGCAGAGAATGAGGCGCTGCAACAACAGAATATGCTAGTCGCCCAGTCAGCGGCTGAACAGACTGCAGAGACCGATGCGTTCCAGTGTGGGAGGTGTAAGCAGAGGAAGTGTCGTTACTACCAGAAACAGACGAGGAGCGCTGATGAGCCTATGTGAGTGTGCGCGGCGCGAGGTGCGAGAGAGAGACAAGAGCTGACCACGCTGCGCTACACTCGATCGCAGGACCACCTTTGTCACCTGTACCAACTGCAACAATCGCTGGAAGTTCTGCTAATCGGCGCTGGTCAGCTGACCGGTCTGGACTATCATTGCGATGTTACAATCGGCGTAGGTGTGGCTCCTCTTGTATCCCCTACTCTCCCTCTCTCTCGTCTCTCTCTTTCACCGCTTGTAATCTAAACCCCCCCATCCTTCGCTCCTTCGCATTCATCCCCGCCTCCCTCTGCTCCCACGACTCAACTGCGCCGCCCTCGAATCGCTCAGAATCCTGTAGGGCGTACCGCGCCATGTCACCTCGTTACCGCCCCATATCGCGCAGGCCCAGATGGGTAGTGCGAGTAGTTCGCGTAGGACCCAGGCGAGGAGGAACGAAAGGAGGGAGGAGGTGGTGGGGAAGAGGCGACGGCTACGAGATGGGGAGATAGGGCGCCTATGCGATGATGCCGACTCGTAGTGCGCCTCGTCATCCTCGTCTTCCCCCGTTGCTGCTCCGAGCTGGGCATCCCCCCCGCCGCTCTCCAACGCATGCAAGACGCCCAAATCCACAAGGAGCCAAAGCGCAAAGTGCACCAAGAGCACCCCAAGCGCTCTGCCCCATCCACCACCCTGCACGATCCCCCACCCCCTCCATCTTGCCGCCACCAAGGCTAGCAGCCCCGCGACCCCACTCTCCGTGAAGGGCTCGATCCACGTAGCTGCTGGAACCATGTATCTCCTTACGCGGATCCATCGCATCCTCCTACCCACGTAGTCCCGCAATGTACGCACATCACTCACGTCTGTACGTGCTACACAGGCTGGGGAGGGGCTGAGGTGATGGGCGAGGGAAAGAGGGGGGGAGAAGAGGGAGAGGGCTAGCATGTTGTCCTCTGCTAGGTAGATGGAGAAACGCGCTAATGGGCGGGAGAGTCGGAGGATCCTTGACTTTGCTGTTTGACTTGTCAGAGGGGGAAGTTCCGTCTTCTCCTCTTCGTCGCCGTCCTGCTCCTCGCTATCCTCTTCGTCTCGCGCATCTCCCCGCCGCCCATGCGCAAGCCGAAACGCCTCACTGCCCAAGGCCCCCTCCCCGTCCCCCTCTCGTCGGCCGTCCCCACCAACAGAGAAAAAGGTGTCCGATACCCTCTCTAGATCGGAACGGCGCCAGAGGTTGGACTTGCCCATTACGCAGCTCTCGATGGAGAGGGAGTTGATTGCGATGTACATCTTGGCGTGCGTGGTGCCGAGGAAGGCGCGTTCCACCAAGGAACCCCAGCCCGCCGGTGCGCGGGAGTGCGGGGGTATCACCCCCAAGGGTACATGGTGCACTAATCCCACTCTGGGACCATGCGGTTTACGATTCATCCATCGAGGTGAAGGTCGAGGTGCAGGGGCAGGCTCATCGTGTAGGTACTTGACGGATCGTCTTAGCGCTTGAGGATGAAGACATACCTGCGAGTCGAGGACCCAGAGCAGATCATGTTTCGCCTCTACGTAGCTGCGCAATAGATTGTTCACTTTGGGGTTCACACCGGCAGAGATGTCCCCGACGACTATGCGTGCTCTTGGCTCGCTGCCCCCGCGGCTGCCGCTCGACGAGGCGTATCGATGCACCACCTCCCGGGCGAGGGGCAGGGCCGCATCATCTGGGTTGGCTACGGAGAGGATTACTTCGTACTTCTCCGCCGGGTAGTCAAGGTGGAAGGTCGAGGCCAGGTTGAGCGAGAGGCTACCGCAGTCGATGCCGGAGAGGGGTCGGAGGATGGAGACGCACGGGAGGGAGGCGGCGTCGTCGTCGTCTTCGTCCATGCGGTCTTCCTCATCGTCGACTTCGAGCTTGGAATTGGCCTCGGCGTCGCTGCTGCTGCTGCGCACTAGGAACATGGCTCTCGCCCTCGCCAGGCCGAAGAGACAGATGGACCATATCACTACGTACCAGCCTAGGGCGAGGAGGCTGAGCACGTTGCCCAGGAGGGCCAGGAGGCCCATGCTGCCACGCGGATGAGATTGAAGTGTGGGAAAGGACACAAGAAGGAAGGCGGGCGGCCTGCGCTTCCGCTGCATCTCATCAGATCGGGTCCAACTCTCAGACCAACTCCGCTTGTCTGGTCCGATTTTTTGCCGCGGGTTCAACACGTTGACAGACGCGAGCGCGCCATTGTACGGCAGAGAGGGTGGGTGTGCTACATGATAGCATGTCAAAAAGAGTCAAAGACGGCTAGAAATACAGACTAGGAAATTCAAAGTCGAGATCAATGTCAACGACGACCTCACTCGCCCCCCGCCTCCTCATCGAGACCAAGCTCGGCCCGTATATCCGCTACGTGGACTTTGCGCCTGGCCTCGATCTTCTCCTCGGTCACCACGTTGCGCAGATCGTGGCAGGCGAGCTGTTGGGTGCGACACCACGGAGATCAGCATCAGCTTCAAGCTCTGTCTCTCGCGGGGAGGAGAGCCTACTCACCTGCACCAATCGATCCACATTGAACAACCTCGAAGTCATGCTATGCACCATCCCATAGAACTCAGCGAGCGAACCCGTCGCAATGAGGTCACGCTCATTCATGATCAGGATGGCCAGGGCCACCCGGAAGAGGACGATACTGCCCTCCACGAAGAGGAGGTCCCAAACGCGGAAGAGGGTCTGCGTTGCGTGCCGTACCGGGAGGGGCACAGAGAGATAGGAGAGGGTCAGTAAAGTGAGGAGGAGCAAAGTAAGAAGGCAAACCCCGCGCGCGCTCACCTCTACGGGCAGACAATCCGTGTACAGACTCAGGAACCAAGCAAAACTGACAGCGGGCAGGTCCACGCCCAACGCCTCCATCCTCCCCATCAAGCCGGGCATTCTCTCCCTCACCAGCTCCACCAACACACGTTGATCCGCCTGACTCGTGACCAGATGACTCGTATAATACCCTTCAGGCACAACGCGCTCTAGAAGGCATGCCAGGACCCAGAAGGCCTCCTCTTCCTCGGCGTGGGTGAGAAGGAGGGTGGCGGCCAGGTTGTTCATGCCCTGACAGTACCCAATGGTGGGGTTGTGGTACGAGTAAGCGGCGAGGACGCGACGTAGTTTGGGGACGCCGGGCCCGTCCCCACCGAAGTAGATGTTGGTGGGCATGGTGCGATGGATGTCGAGGTCGATCTGCATGAGGGCAGGGTTGGGTCCGACGTCATCGTTGACATTGCCGTTGCCGCCGCCGCCGCCGCTGATGGCGAGGGAGGCGGAATGCTCCTCCAACAGATCGCGATACAGGCCAGGCTCGGCCATCTCGCTCGCTCCGCTGCACTCGTGCCACACCTTGGACCGGAGCGAGAGAGGCACCCCAGACTCGCATAGACGTACGAATTGCTGACGCTCCGAGGGGGAGAGGGTGCGATACCCTACCAGGCCAGACTGGTACTCGTCCCCGCCCGTACCGCTGCCATGAGCTGCGCCGTCGACGTCACCGTTGATTGTGGAGCTGCCACGTCGCATGGCGAGATTTCGTGCCGAAAGGAAGCAGCCCCATTGAACCATCTGCTCCGCTTGGTGCTGCGCGTGCATGAGCTTGAGCTGGTCAAGAAGAGACTTGATCGTCTCCGAGATGGCTTTGGGCTGCTGCTGCTGCTTGTCTTGCCTACCCTTATCCACGTCCTCTCCTCGCCCCGCACGCTCCGCATCATCTTGCCCGCCCACGAAAAGCTGGAATTCTCTCCTCTCCTCCTCGGGGCTCGTAGGTCCGTCGCCTCGCGAACGGGAAACGACGAGCGATGTAGCCCCTGTGGAGGGAGGGGCGGGGGAAGCTTTTCCCAAGAGACGCTTTCGACTGCGTCGCGGCGCGCCTCCCTGCTGCTGATCCCCCTCGTCGTCCTCCCGCCAATCAACAGGCGGCAGCTCCTGCAACGAGGCAGTCTCGCTGCGCGAATGGGAAGTAAAGCTGCTGGCGGCATCCTCGTCCTCCTCCCTCGTCGCGCTGGTGCTCCTGACACTCCCATCCGCGTTGGCGTCTGCCACACTGCCGCTATCCCCCTCACCCTCATCGTCCTCCCCCTCCTCCCCCTCATCCCTCCCAACCCCAACCCTGACCCCAGTCAAACAAGCCGGCGCCGGCGTGCTAGCCTTCCTCGCTTGGCGAAGCAGCCTCACGTCAGAAGGCGTCGCATCGTACACGAAGCCGAAGACGTCAACTGCTCGATCATCTAGATTGCCCAGGCCCGCGCCCGCACCCTTCGAGGAGGTACCACCGATCGGCTGGTCACGGTCACGTTGAGGGTGGAAGGGAGACTTCCCGCCGTAGACTTCGAATTCATCGCCGGACGCCTCGTCGTCATCGGAGGTAGAGGGGAAGGCGCCGCCGCCGAGGGGCCCTCGTGAAGCCTTGGGCGCGCGTGGTCGGAGAGCGAGGGTGGGTGGCTTACCTTCGAGGGGGACAATGCTCTCCAGCTCGACGGGGGGGCGGGCCCCGCTTTCCACGTTGCCATCGGCGTTGGCGTCGGTGCCCACGCTGGCGAACCGCGGCGACTTGGTTGAACTAAAGGGCAACCGACTTCCGCTACCGCTCAGTTGCGGGACGCGGGTGACGTTGGGCGTCGCGGGGGCATGTGGCTTGCCCTTGCCGTTGCTCTTCCCTTTGCGCGTGGCCTTGACGTTGCTTGACGAATCCTTCGCAGGGGCGCTGGCGGCGTCCATGATAGCCGAGGCGGCCTGAAAAGCCATGCTGACTGGTCGCTGTTTGGGGGACATTACGCGGGGCGAGGTCGGGCCTGAGCCAGGCATCCCCTTCCCTAAGCCTAATCGCCTGGTCGTCGTCGTCGTGTGCTGCTGTGTCCCTCCTGCATCCCCCTCCCTCACCTCCAACTCCTCCTCCCTCACGTTCCTTACAAGTCGTTGCGCCATACTAGCCACATTATCGGACACCTTCCTCCCCCGGTCAGCCAGAAGGTTTGAGCTCGACGAGTCCGGTCCCATGATTCGCGTGGCGAGGAAGAGGGCCTTGACATGTGGCGGGTGCGGGTGGTGGGGGAGGTTCAGTTGCTTGCTCGTGGGCGGGGAGTCCTCGATCGCTTCGTGGAGAGCGAGGGCGACTGCGACGGCAGCCACATCCCCTGAGGAGCCGGAGGCGGTGCGCGCGAGTGGAGGCGGTGGGGGGGAACCCAGCGTGGCGGCAGGTGGAGCGACAGAGGCTGCGGGAGGTGGTGCAGTTCGGGATGCCTTGATCGTCGATGAAGCAGGTAGCACGGGGGGCGGCGGAGGACCAGGAGCAGGAGAGGGCTTCTTGCGCCTCCAGGCCAGACTGGTGAGAAAGCTGCTGCTGCTACTCCTATTGCTCGTTGCAGCGGAGCTAGTCGAGGCGACGGAGCCCGCCGAGGGCTGGTGACGCAGAGTGCTCTCTCCCCCTCCTTTCGCCGCATCGCCGTTACTCGCACTCGTAAAGCTGAAAGCGCTCTCCCCCTCCGCGCTGCCACCTCCCCCCTCGAGGGTAGGGGTAGCATTCGTCGTGGCCTGCGTGGTAGCCGACGCCTTCCTGCTGTCCTTGTTCGGCGTACGCCATGCCATCAGGTCCTCCGACGCCTTGGCGCTCGGCCTCCGAGCCGCGGACGAGGGGCGACGCGATACGATGCTGCTGCCACTGGCACTGGTGGTGGCCACACTGTACGCCGACTCGGAGCGATTGGTGCTCGATCTAGTGCGCGTGGTCGTGGTCGCGGTCGAGCTGGCACTGCCGGTCAGGCCGTCCAGCATGGCCTCCTGCAGGGAGAACGGCAGGCTAGGCGACGCCTCGTCGTTTGCTTCGGCCGCTTGGATCCAGCGCGAGCTGCGATCCCCTCCTCCTCCGCCGGTGGTGAGAGTTGAGATTGGTCGACTGGTAGAGGACGAGGACGAAGGGACGCGCAATGTCCTCGACGCAGGCGAGTCGGATTCATCCCCGACGTTCATGGAGACGCGGGGCATCTCAGCGACAGCTCGAGCGATAGCCCTATCCAACGCCCCAGTGGGCACGCCATGCTGCGAGCAGACGGAGCGCATAGCCTTCTCCCTCGTCTCATACGTCCGCCGCTGTAGCTCTAGCTTGTCTTCGAATTGCCGGGTCAGCCGTTCGAGGGCTTCGTTGAGCGTGTTGACCTCTGTAGTGCTCTCTGACAGTGCTGCTGAAAGCTCTCGACAGAGGAGGGCGCCTTGACTGCTGCTCGAGGCTCTGATCGTCGTCGCTTCTGCTAGTTCTGTGTCTGGCATCTTGTGTAGGCGAGCGAGCCAAGAGGAGCGACTCTCCTCCTCATTCGCGTCTACATCGTCGTGCCTGTCTATATGCGCGTCTTGGGACCACATTGTGGCGATGGAGGGGGGAGGACGAGCGATGCTTGGCGAGGAGGGTCTCGAAGTCGAAGGCGCTCTATCAGTCGATCTCGAGGGTGGTCTGCTGGGATTGCGCCGCATACGAGAGGAGAGGGACGGAGCTGATGTGGGTGTAAGGGCACCGGATCGTTCGCCCTCGTCCTCGCCCTCGTCGTCCTCCTCCTGCCCGGCATTCTCGACGTCGCCGCGCCTCTGCCCAGCATGAATGCTATTTTGTCGACTCCTTGACGAGGAAGAAGCCTGCTGATCGCTAATTGCCTTGAGGTCGAAGTAGTGTCTGCCCGCACCTCGGGCGAGGGGAGAAGCTGAGCTTCGAAGCGTATCCGTCGAAGCTGACCCTGAACCCGCCGCCGACAAGGACAAGGGGTCGTCGAATGCTGGAGCTGACGCCGGCGATGCCATGGCTGCTGCACGGTGCGACGTGGTAGCGAGCGCAGACTCTGCCGGCGGTGATGATACAGTGGCAAGTCAGGAGATGCTGCGATGCCCCAATGCGCCGGCGCCTATCCTATCCGCGTCTCTCTTGTCTCGAATCGAGCTCGTCTCGTCTCCACCCGCCCGACGCACGAGTCCGACGTCTCAAAGTGTTGCTTTCCTCGAAGCGCGCGACTGGCGCGTACGATGGCCTCTCGAGCTCTCTTTTCCTCTTCATTCACACCAACGACCGACCAAGAAGAAAGCACGCGCGAAGATGATCCGTCGTCCACCAACGGCGATCGCAATCTCCTCCGTCGAAGTAGCAGAGCTCAAGGCTTATCGCGAACGGGCAGCTCGAGAAGAGCACGAGCAGGCAGACAAGAACAACAACCACAACGACGCGGGCGCTTCAGCAGCTGAGCATGGCGGCCATTCGCAATCTCAGGTCGACGACTCGCTGCAATCGCAACGAGGAGAGGATAGCGAGGCGCAAGAGCATCCGGCTGATCGAGCAGCGAGACTACGTAGGGAGAGGACGGCTAGGGAGCGTATTGGGCTTTGAGAGCTCTGAGCGGGAGAAGGGTGGGAGAGATCCTAAGGAACTTCATGCGCGACTATCGGCCCGCTATTAGCACAGCGCGTGCGACGGAGATTGCCATCAACGGAGCCTTTATAAGATTGGCGCAGAGTCAACGTGCAAGCTCCCGGAGCATTACTACGGGAAAGAAGAAAAGGCTCCGATCTTCGACCTCTCGGTCAATGGGGACAGAGAACGAGGGCTACAAGAGTCGCCCTCCCAGACCACCTTCATCACCCATCATCTTGCCACCCAAACGCACATGTCCCTCTCATCGCGCCACTCCCACGGGGACTGCCTCACCTGGTCCCCCGACCAGGCCCCCGACCCACTATGTCGCCCTCCGGACGCCCTCATAACGGCAGCCAACACTCGCGAACCATGGGACAGCAACATCAAGTACGCTCAGATTACCAGCTACATCCTCCTAGCCATCCTCGTGCTAGCCATCCTTCCTGGCGGGACACATCGTCTGCGCTTGGTTCGACCTCGAGCTGTGAGAGGCTTCACCGGCCGATTCCCCGGGTACCTCCCCATGGTGTGCACCTGGCGTCGCATGGCGTACTACCACCCATACCCCTCCGTCCCGTCCGTCACGACCGTCCTGCTCATCAGCGCCGTGACCCTCTCCCTCCTCATCTGGAGCTTCAGCATTCGCCCCTACTACCGCAAAGATGCCACCTGGGGCTCCACTCCCCTCGGTCTACGCACGGGTATGATCTCCAACGGGACCCTCCCCTTCCTATACGCTTTAGCCCTCAAGATGAACCCCATAAGCTGGCTGACAGGGATAAGCCACGAGAGACTACAAATCTACCACCAGTGGTTGGCACGCATCGCCTTGCTCTTCGCGTGGATTCATTCCATCGCTTTCCTCATCGACGATTCTCGTCCTGGCCCTCCCTGGGAAATGCTAAAGAAGTGGTGGACATACAGCCCCTGGTGCTATGATACGGGAGTGGCAGCATTGATCGCTATGAGCTGGCTGCTCCTCTCCTCCACCCGCGTAGTACGGGACGCGGGCTACCAATTCTTCTACCTGAACCACATAGCAAGTAACTGTCTCTTCCTCGGCTTCTACTTTGCACATACGGACGATATGATGCATAGCTGGCGATGGCTCTGGCCCGTTGTGGGGGTGTGGGTGGGGAGCACGCTGGGCAAGTGGGTCAGGTCGGGACTGTTCGTTGGGAGGGGGAGGGTGGTGGGAGCTCAGCGGGGATACTTGAGGATTGAGGTTGAGGTGCCACGTAGGTTCAGAGCAAAGGCCGGGCAACACGTCTTCCTTCGTTTCCCGACGTTGAGGGGGTGGCAGAGCCATCCATTTACCATCGCCTCGGACCGCCAAGAAGAACAAGACTCGGACATCACGCATCGCAACCTTCTCTTCCTCATCAGAGAAGCCAAAGGCCTGACCCGCACCCTCGCTAACGCAGTGCGCTCCAAGCCGGGCGGCGAGCAAATCCTCGACCTACCAGTCATCCTCGACGGGCCGTATGGATCGACGTGGAAACTCGCTTCGTACGATGCGGTTCTGCTGATCGCGGGCGGGGCTGGCATCTCCTTCGTCCTACCGCTTCTGCAGGACCTGGCGAGGAAGAGAGGGAGGCATGACGCAGACTTCTTCTGCCAAAGGGTCCAGTTGGTTTGGGCCATGAGCGGCGCAGGAGGAGGAGGGAGAGAGGGGGAGTGGCATCCTCTTCTGGACTGGACTACGGGTGCGTTGAAACAGGTCAAGGAGGGTTTCATCGCTGCTCCACCCTTGCAACAGGGGAGTGACAAGCCCGGCGACGAAGCGAGCCAGACACTCAGCGTAGATTTCGATGTCCACCTCACCGCTCCCACGCCGGGCGACGAGGCTGGGATCGAGGAGTCCAAGTCCACGTCCGAATTCATCAATCTCCACCCCACCTCTGGCGCGGGCTCAACTACGCTGCCGTACACTCTCCACTCCCCCTCCCCCCGGCCATGCCTCTCAGCCCTGGTCCGCAACTTCGTCACAAAGCACGCCGCCACGGTCGACGACGTCCGTGCTTCGCCCTCGCCCTCGGCCTCGCCCTCGCTCTGCGTCATCGTCTGCGGACCGCACAGCATGGCGCACGAGGTGAGCAACAATGTCGCGTCATTGCAGCGTCGCCGGGCGGGAGGTGGGTGGCCGGACGTTCAGCTGGTGAGGGAGGATTTTCATTGGTAGGTAGCGCGGCGACGATGATGATGATGATATTAGAGGGGCCGATGATGTGCATCGAAACATTTGCGTGCCCAAGCTTTACTCTCTCCCCCTCCCACCTCTTGTGTCGCTATGAACAAACAGAGTACATATACAAATGCCTGGCCGTCCTGCGCTGCGCTTCTCACCTCATCATCCCCTGCGGCCTAATGGCATCACACTTCATCTGCACAGCCGCGAGATGCTTAGTCCATCCCGCCCCCGCCCCTGCCCCTGCCCCTGCGCCAACCATGCCTCCATTCGGCGGAGCACCACCACCACCACCCATGGCCCTCTTGCGCAGCGCGGCCAATCTAGGCTGGAGCACGGCGACGAGGCGCAACTTCTGATCGCCATCGCACGCCTCGAGGAAACGCTGCAGCACGAAATTGGCAAAAGGGTCCTCCGCCATGCTAACCGCTGGGGGCTCCCCTCCCGCTCCGCCTGGGCCCTCCTCTCCATCCTCCTCCCGCTGCTGCTGCTGCTGCTGGTGTTGATGCGGCGGCACGAGGATCTCCTCCGCGAGAGCCCTCCTTTGTGCCTGCCCTGCGGTCCTTACTACCTGCTCCACGACGTTACTAGCAAACTTGTGCCGACTCCACACCACAACCCTACCCTTGACCGCTTCAATAACGCGATCGCGATCCTGCTGCGCCCCCTTTTGGAGGATCCACTGAATCACATAGTTACCATAGGCGTTGGGCATCAGTTGATCCAGACCCGCATGGAGCTCCTCGAGCAACGGACGCGCTTGAGCTTCACCGCAGCGTTCGAAGATTCGTTGGAGAACCCGACAGGAGTAGCAGTGTGTCCCGAGGGTGAGGACGCGCCCGTGGAAGGGGGAAGAGAGGAAGGAGAGGGAAGGGGAAGTCGGGGTGGGGAGGACCGAGAGTAGTTTTTGGATTACGTGGTTGGCCTGGAGCGAGCGGGGCGAGGCGAGCGGTCAGGAGGCGGGGGCGAGGAGGAGGTGAGTACGTCGTTCTCGCGAGCCTAGGGATGGGGACTCGGGCGCGGCCCTCTCGCACACTCACATTCTGATCCTGCACCAACTCAAGCACATGCCCCCTGACCTCCTCAGCCATGTCCATCCTCACCTCATCAGGCAAATACTCCAACCCCTTCTGAATGACCCTACACCCATACGTCCCCAAGCTCAGCTGCACCACATGACCCCTGATCTCCTCGGCGAGGCTCAACCTCTGCTCATCCGTCCCATACTCAAAGAGCTTCTGCACCACATAGTTGCCGAAGACGTCCTGCATTAAAGCACGGGCGGAGGGACGCAGCTCGAAGAAGACGCCGTCGACCTGGTGGCGAGGGGCACGGTCCAGCTGCTCTTGCAGGAAGCGGGAGCCGTGTTGATCGGTGCAGAACTCGTGGAGATGGCCGCGGATTGTTTCAAGGGTCCAGTCCGATGTGGACGTGCCCGTGGAAGTGCCCGCCCCTGCACCATTGGCTGAGGACGAGGGCCCCATGTGCACAACACCAGGGCCACGAGCGCCGCCGCTGCCTCCGCCGCCGCCTGGATGGGGGAGGGCGCGTTTTGCGCGGAACTCGTCGAGGAGGGGGGAGCGACCTGGGACGACGGTGGAGGACGACGAGGCGCCTCGCGCATGGCCGTGGCCGCGGGGACGATTGGGGAGGGAAGGTTGAAGGTGAGGTTGAGGAGGCCGAGCGAGGTGGGCTTGCGGAGGGAGAGGGGGACGCATCATCGCTGATCCTTGCTGCTGCTGCTGCTGTTGCGGAGGCATGGGTGGAGCGCGTGGAGCTACGGGCACTGGCGGCTGTGGTTGGGCTGCGAGGTCCATTGATGCCATGGCTGCTAGCATCTCCTCTTGGAGGGCAGAGCGGGAGGTGCGATGTGGGAGGGTGTGGACTGGCGGCCGCGGCAGCTGAGTTGGTTGAGCGTATTGCGGTTGCTGTGCGAGAGGGAGTTGGTACTGGGCTGGACTCGGCGACGGATATTGGCGCATGGAGGCCATGTTGGTGTGCATTGGCGCGTGGTTTGGGTATTGCGGTGGTCGAGCCAGCTGCTGCTGCTGCTGCTGCTGTTGCTGGTACATGTCAACCGGACCCATCGCGAACGGTGGTGGACCCTGAGCGGGCGGTGGAGGAAGCTGCTGCTGATGCTGCTGCTGCTGCTGCTGCTGGAGGTACTGCTTCTGCTGAATCGACGTCGGCCCCCACGTCTCATTGCCTCTCATCCCATTCTCATCCAGCATAGCAGGCGACGTCCTCGACGGGCTCTCATCCTCATGCGTCGACGAAATTCTACTGCTTCCCGCCGTCGATGGTCTCGAGCGAGAACGCGGCAAGTGTCTCTCCGGATCAAACGTCGTAGCCCGCTGCGGAGCTCTGAAACGAGAATGCTGAAGTGGGAACCCAAAGCGCGAGGTGGCTGCCTCATCTGATCCTAGCGGCGAGTCGCGCAAATCAGCCCCAGCGCCTCCTCCAGGCTGCTGCTGCTGTTGTATCTCGTCGAGCTCTTCTGGCTCTAGAGTGACGGCGACTGCCGCCTGCAGACTCTCAGGCAGGATCGAGTCGTGCGCTCCAATGTCCTCTTGTACAGCCAGTGTCCTGGAACGCATTGGCGGGCCTCGCCCAAAGGGCAGGGATGACGTAGGACTCGTAGCCCATATGCCGCCATCCGAGCTGGTGCTATTGCCTCGTACGGGCGTGGATCTCTGCCAATCGCTCGAAGATGAGGGAGAAGGAGCGATCCCATTCGACGACCAGAGAGACGGGCCAGCCGTAACTGACCTCCTCGGAGGACCGTATCCCTCTGGCGCGTCGACTGGGCCCGGCCCCGACCCCGACCTGGGGGAAGCTAGCGGGGAAGCAGTCTCGGCGAAAAAGTTGTTGAAGGCGAGCGGGTCTGCCCCGCTTCGAGTGGACGTCGTTGCCGACATGGACGATGTGGAGAGTGGATCGCCACTCTTTGTCCTGTGCACTTGTGGGCGAGGGGGACGAGGTGCATTGGCATTCGATGGAGGTAGCATGCCACTCCCCTGTGCGAGGGGCGACTGCGTATACGGAGAAGCGATGCCGGGCGACATGACTCGAGGGGAGAGGCCCAGGGCACCACCACCACCACCGCTGCCGCTACTGCTGCCAGCGGGGCTGCCAGCGCCCACGATTGGGTGAGCCAGCGTGCTTCGATGCTGTAGGCGACTCTGCCTGTATGCATCCATGGCGAGTCGTCGTCGTGGTCGTGTGAGGGACGATGTCGAGTATGGTGAGGAGGAGAGTGAGAGTCCGAGGCCTGGCAACCTGCTGAGCTCTCTTTCCCACTCAACTTGATCTCGATGCCCGCTGCTCCGCCGGCTGTGCGCATTTCGTTGGGCTGAAATCAATTCTTGGCTGTGCTCGCGTGGCCACGACGCGGGCGGCTGCGCCCAATCATCGGCGACGGAGAGGCGGCGACAAAGGACGGCGGCGGCATCGGCTCGACTTGACAAGTGGAGAGACGCCGGCGAGGGTCCCACCGAGGTGCAGCCTCGATGCCATATGCCAGAGCACGCTACGGTTGTGCATGAGACGGGAATGCCTTACAACTAGCTGGATATCTATTGGTACACGAGAATGCGCATCGTTCTCTATCTTCTTCACCGTCACCTCACCTTGCCCGTGCGCAAATCAACCCCCATTTTAGGCTCGGGCACGCCGTCCTCCTCATCCTCCCTCCACGCCTCAACCCCCGCCACGCCCATCTCCATGACAGCCCACGCACCCCTGACTACACTGACGTGCCAACCCCTCTTGCGCACATACCCCAAACCTTGCCTCGTCCTCCTCAGCGCCTCATCCGTCGCCCTCTTCCTCAGACTGTATCGCT
Source organism: Jaminaea rosea (assembly GCF_003144245.1). Lineage (NCBI taxonomy): Eukaryota > Fungi > Basidiomycota > Exobasidiomycetes > Microstromatales > Jaminaea > Jaminaea rosea. The sequence continues at coordinate 931,434 of NW_020289979.1, read as the reverse complement.
CGTCCAAGGAGTGGAGGAGGGAGAGCAGTTGAGAGGAAAGGTGGGAGAGCTGCGAGGGGAGAGGGGAGCGTTTCAGAGATCGGGCAAAGGAGGCTGATAGGGCTACGAGACGATCCTCGGGCGTGAGGTCGCACAGCTCGCCATTGCCGACGGCGCTACCTCCGACGGTCGTCGCCTGGAGCTGCTGATCTTGCTCGCGAGCCTCTTCTGCTGCGGCGGATAGGCTCGAGTATAGGGTCGAAGCCGTTGAGCTGGCTAGGGCCATGGCGAGATCCCATTGCAGACCGCGAGACTCGGTGCGACGACGCTGTTGAGGTGTCTGAGCCTGGGTAGGCGGGGAAGATTTGGGTCTCGAGACGGGAGGGCTCGTCTTCTTCTTTGTCGTGAGAGCCTTTTCGTCCTCCCGTACCTCGCCCACAATATGTGCGTGCAGAGTGTCATCCCCCGCATCCTCGTCGTCCCCACTGCCACTCACATCGCTCGCGGGCGTGCTGCGACTCGTGAAGTGGGACAGGCCCGTGCCTACCAGTCCGACGCCGGCTGCCGCGACGGCGAATGTGAGCTCAAGAGTCGAAGTGGCGATGGAGCCAGCCAACGTGGACTTCTGGGCCGCCGAGGCTGAGCTGGCTGGCCCGCCAGGCACTCGACTCGCGCTGCGGGAGCGGCTGTGTCCTCCTGTCCCGTTGCTGCCACCAGTGTGTCCTAGCATGCGCGCCTCTGCCCGGCGCAGCTCCCCCTCTAGCAGCTCGCGCAGTCGTTCCTCCCTTTGCTCCTCGCTCAGCGCGCCCATCGGTGACGATGATGCGGCCGGCGCGTTGCCCGCAGCAGCAGTAGCGGCATGGGCGGTCATCTTGTCCTGCTCCACATCTTCGACGCCGATGTCCCGCATCACCTGACGCAAGGTAGAGCGCAGCTCCTCCCGTTCCTTCTGAGGTAGGTAGCTTGCTTCCTTTGCGGGTAAAGCAGAGAGGAGGTACGAGAGGGAGGAGAGGTATAGGGAGAGGGAGAAATTGTCGCTGCGTGAGGAGGAGGGGCGTCAGTACATGTTGGCTTCTACTGTCGCTCACGCTGCGATGCGCTGGGCCAGCACTCACTCTTCGGAGTCCCCTTCGCTCTCGCTCCCCTCTTCGCAACTCCCCTCACTCCCGGTATTCTCCGCCGAAGTCACATCAGACTGGTAAGCAGAACCCGGCCTGCTGTTCCCCCTCCTCCTCCAGGGCAAGCTATTATTCAACCTCGCAGCCCTATCGTGCCCGCCTAGCCCCGAATACTCAGAGATGGTTCTTATCCTGCCAAGTAGACCAGCCTCAGCCGCGGCAGCCTCAGCGTCTGTCCGCTCTCTCTCCAGCTTAGCGGCTTCGCGTGCCGCACTTTTGGCCTTTCGACGACGCTCCCGTTCCTTGTAGGTGCGCTCGTCCTCCTCTGCCGCTTGGGCAGCCTCCACTGCTAGTCCCACGGCCTTGTCCAGTCTACGGCGGTCCAGCTTCACGGGGCGACGACGCGCTGCGGTGTCAGAGAGGGGCAGGAGCTGTTTCTCTGCGTCCGACGGCAGGGGAATGAGCTCCTTGGACATCGGAGCTAGACTAGGCGAACGACCCTCTTGCGGTGTGGCGGAGCGCGACGTTCCTGGAACCCATGCGACGGCCATGTTGCGCAGGGTGGTGTAGGAGCGTGAGGTGAGAGAGGTACGCTTTGGACCGCGATTAGGCGTGGAAGCTCCATTGTTGGCTTCTCGCTCTCGCACGGTAGGGGCGTCGTTGTCCTCCTCACTGTATTCTCTCTCGTCACCGCTCGAGAGAGGGGCTGGAAGTCGCCTGTTGCCGTGCTTTGCAGCATGCTGCGATGGTAAGGGTACAGAGGCATTACGAGCGTGACCCATCTGCCTGGGCTTGGATGAGGAGGCTTGCTGCTCTGTGGGAAGAGGAACAGGCGCAGAGGACGCGGATGGGCACGAATCGGTCCCTGCCGTAGCAGTGGTCATCGCTGACGCTGACGCTGTCGCCGTTGTCTCGCTCCCATCTTGACTGCTGCTTCGTGTCCCTGCGGATGCTTGCCCGGTGTCCTTCTTTTGCGTTGAAGAGGACGATGGGAAAGCCACGCTCGAGACTTGAGGCGATCTACGTCTAGCAGGCTCGATTATCGCGCTCGGACGCAAGTCACGATTGCGCTCCTGCTCATCACCTTCTACCCTCTCATCCGCCCACGTCCACGTCTGACTCCCCATCCCATGGAGTGGATGCGGGCTAGGCAGACTCAGTCCGAGCGAATCAAAGCTTTCGTTGCGAGGCATGCCCCCGTCAATGCCACGCCCATCGCCATCGCCATTCTTGCCGCCAGCAGCAGCAGCAGCAGCGGGCGACGCGTCCCAAAAGGTGTGCCGGACAAAGTTGGCCACTGAAGAGGGCGATGAGCGCAGCTGTTTCAGTGGAGTTGCGGGCGTGAGGGGTCGGGCAGCGGGGGATGACGGTGATCTAGAGGAGGCGATCACCACGTCGCCGTCATTATCGCTGGGCGGCATCGCAGCTGCGTTAGGTGGAATGGATGGCCTGCAGTGAGGCGTGCCGGTGCGATGCGATGTTGGTTGTGCGAGGACGTCGCGTGGCTCTGCTAGCAGCTCAGCGTCGAGTCGTTGTGGGTGTTGGCCATATCCTGGCAGCAAAAGCAAAGAGCGTGGGTGGATGAAAGGATGGTGGGTTGGGCACGAAATGGAAATGAAGTAAGGGTTCAACCGCCAAAATCTGAAACGGATGCTCGACTCGACTTTGTTGTCTCTCCGAGTGTGGAGCCACTCTCTCAACTCAACTCTCTCTCTCTCCGGCGGCGCGCCCAGCTGCACTGCGAGATTGAGTGCACGGCGTGCAGCTTTCGTGGGAGACGAGCGAGGGAGCGAGGCGCGGCGACCTCTGTGAAAGGCCCGAAGGCGAGACACGCGTTTCATTACAGAGGCGGGCCTCACGGCATGCTCTGCTCTCTCTCACTCTCTACGATTAGGATGTAAAAACAGTTACTGGACGCTACGCAAAAGCCGCCCCCTCGCATGCCTGAATAGCCATCTCCACACTCGCGCCCACCGAACCCGCCGCAGGGGGCGCTGCCGCCGCCGCCGTAGCTCTCTCACCCTTCGACGAGGGGGACCCAGCGCCGGCAGCCGGTGGGGACGATGCTGGTGGGACCTCTCTAGCCTTCATGGCCCTCAACGCCGGCAACATCTTGATGGCCAAACTCTGAACCGATTCGCTCACCCTACCCCCGCCCTCGTCTCTGCCCTGCTCCGCTCCGCCGCCACCCCTCGCTACAGCCACCAGTGTAATTAGTAGCGTGCACCCATTCTGCGCAAACTGGACGGGAAGCCTCGTTGCGCTCGGAGGGCGGGAGAGGACCTCGTAAAGTACATCGGCGGCCGTTTCCCCCGACGAACCGGGAGAGGAAGTCACCGTATGTGCTGACGTGGTCGAGTCGAGCGTCGAGCTGCGTGAAGGGGGTTGGCTGCCCTTGCCCGCGTTACCGCTGGAGGTGTTGCCAGGTGAGGGCGAGGAGCTACTGCCGCCGAGAAGGGCTTCGCAGATCTGCTCTGCTTGCTTGGGGGACTGAGAGTCTTGCTCCCCTCCCGCAGCGGTTGCGGTAGACAAGACCGTGAGGGCCACGAGTGCCTCATTGATCAGCACGGGGTACCTTGCGCTCCGCCTGATCATTCCCGCCAGCGCCTCCACCACACGCGGTTCGTCGTGGAGCGTCTTCTTTGCCTCTTCCATCCCACCACCCGCGCCACCACTCTCACCGTCAGCGTCTGCCCCACCCGCCTTCTGATGAGACCAGGCCGTCCGCACCAAATTGACAATCACGCGCGTCCCCTCAAGCACGGTAGGCTCATCCCTGCTCCTCCCCACCAGCTCCAACAACCGGCGTAGGGCGTGCTTGCACACCTTGCTCGCCCCAACTTCCACCCGTCCTTGCGGGCTGAACGAAAGCTGCTTCAGCACGCCCACAGCGGCAAACTGGATCGGTTGAGCCCTATCTCCCTCCGGTGCAAGAAAGGGAGGAAGGGCCTCCTCGATTAGCCCGGGCGTGGAGCCAAGCAGAGCTTTATTCGAGGGGGAGACGCTGAGGTTCTTGAGGAGGCCGAGGGAAGCGTGAGAGAGGAGCATGGAGGAACCGCCCGAGGAGCTGCTAGAGGAGGGCGACGACGACGACGACGGCGGCGCGCCGCTTCGCCGAAGAAGAGAGACGATCAAGGGTACGAGATCCCCCGACTCGACGAGGGAGACACAGTTGCTGTCTGATCGGGCGAGGTTGGCGATACTAAGGAGGGCGCACGAGACGAGATCGTCGCGTCTCTGTCCCTTCTCCCCTTCGGTACCGCGACCGAGCCACTCCTTCATCCTCTTCAAAAAGGCCGAATCCCCCTTCTGTCCGAAAAGGGCCTCCATGTTCCCGTCCTCGCCCGCAATGGCTACGGCAGCCTTGACCGCGTTGCTCTTACAGCGCGTCACCTCCTTTGCCAGCGAGTCGGCATCGTCTGGGTCCACCTCGACTCCTACTCCCCCTTCACCGTTGACGGCGGAGAGCGGACTGTCCGCGGCGTCAATGAAGTCGAGGAGGGTATCGAGGTGAGCGAGGCCTCTCGTCTTGAACTGCTTAGCAGAGGGGTGGCTCCCCTTTCCGACGTGTGTGAGGCGCTCCAGTATTTCGCCAGTGAGGGCGAGTAGGGCGAGGTCCGCGTCAATGTAAGGCGAGAGGTCCGTTTCCCCCTCGCCACCACCTTGCTTCGCCGCATCCCTGTCCTGGCTGACTTCCGCGCGTACGAAAGCGCGCATCACCCTCTTCAGCATCCTCCAAGTCTCCTCGCCCTGCCCCGCCAGCCCAATCTTCCACGGTGACGCCACCATACTAGGCTCGGCATCCTCGGCCACCGTGCCCCCTCCATCGGCTACCGCTCCTTCCTGGAGCTGGGCTTGCGCCTCTTCCGTCTCAAAGGCGATGAGGTCGTCGAGAATGCGGGCTGCCCAGCTTGAGACTTCGGCGCCTAGCACGGCGCGTGACGATAATGACGACGACGACGACGGCGAGCCTTGCGCCCAGCGCGCAGCAGTGTATACACGCGGATCGGTCGCCGTGGCCAAGAGGAGACTGACAGCCTCGTGCTCCTGCAGCTCAAAGGGACTCTCGGCCGTCTTGTTGGGCGCGTTGTCCGCCTCGCGGGATGAGGGGAGGGCTGCAGCCATGACTACTGGCTTTTTGCTCTTGCTGCTGCTTGACCTTATCTCCGCATCTTCTGCTTCCTCTTCTTCCTCCCCCTCCTCCTCGTCATCATCATCTTCATCGTCCTCCTGGTCGTGCGGTCTCCTCAACCTCTTCGGCTTAGGCAGCTTGAGCAGCCAACGGCGAGAAGGGGCGTGCTCCAGCTGTAAGTTGAGTAGTGCACCCATTGCCGTCTTGAGGAGGAGCAGCGTGGTATTGTCAAATAAGTCCCCCTCGCCAGCACCGAGCGTCGAGGCGAGCGTGTCCTTGACCAGCCTCAGAACGAAGAGCGGCGCATCGTGTGCGATGAGTCGCTCCCGATTCTCATCGTCATCAATGCACAGGTTCGCCATCACCCGCAGGCATTGGGTTTGCGCCATTGCTGTTCCCTTGATGCGCTGCGAGATTGCCCGAAGGGAGGACACATCAGAAGAGGTGGAGCGCTTATGCTGGGATGAGCCTGCGATTGCGGCTAGCTTGGCGCCTGCTGAGGCTTCTGCGTTTGAGCCGATGTTGTCGTCTGCTCCTTGCTGCTGTTGTTGTGAAGTGCTGGTGTATGCGCCCGGGTGAGTGATGGAGAGGGCCAAGAAGGTGAGGACGTGAACGATGAAATGGTCTTCGCCCAAGAGGGCCCGATTGTCCTCCTCGCGCAACGCATCCGCTACCACGCGAAGGGCATCGGCTACCTCGATCCAGAGCTCGTTTTCCGTCTTGCCTCCCGAGCTTGACAAGCTGCCGCTACTCCCACTACCGCTACCACTGCCGCTGCCACCCCCGCTGCCACCCCCGCTTCCTTGACCCTGTTGTTGCTGAGCTTGCTGCTGCTGCTCCCGCTTGCGAGCCACAAAAGGGTCAAGGGTAGCCTCTCTCCTCTTTCCCACGGAGCCGGGCGCGGTAGCGTTGTTTCCCGCAGGGAGCGAGCTACTCTGAGCCCTACTCTCGGAGATGGGTGACGAGAAGATGGGATCCTGGGAGAATCGCGAAGGTGAGGAGCTCAACTGGAGTGCCGCCGATGCCATGACTGCCTCATCTGCCGCAGCTGCTCCCGCTCCTCTTTGCGGCTGCGCATCAATGGCGGTGGCGGTGGCGTTGGCGTTGGCCTGTAGGCTTCCCTTTGGCGTCTTGAGTGAGTTGCCAGGCGTGATCGTCTTGTCGCTTGAGAGGCTGCGCTTCTCGTCTGGCTGGGTTGCCGTCCATGTGGGAGAAGGGAGGCCGTGCTCTGCTGATGCATGGAGAATTGCGTGGAGATGCGGGTGCAAAAGTGAGCCGAGGGGTGGGTGATGATGGTGGTGGTGGTGATGGTGATGTGAGGTCACCATGATTGTGATGGATGCAATGAAAAACAGGAGATGGAGAAGAGGGAAAATTCTCTCGCTTGGTTCCTCGTCGCTCTGTCCAAAAGGGCGCGCACGGACGGAATGCGAGGCGACGTCTCAAGGGCGGCGGCGTCGTTGTTGCTTGTGTGCTTGTATGCTTGTGCGCTTGTGTGCTTGTATGCTTGTCCTTCCTGCCATCCTGCAACTTCCTCGATTCGCACCGGCCATCGATCATCATCGCACCTAGCCAGCATGTCAATCATCCCACCCAAACAGCCCAAGCGGCGTGACATGCCCAAGCTCTCAATACCGCAACGCCCTTCCTCTTCATCAGGCGCTGCACCCATTCCCCAACCTATCGCAGCATCATCATCGTCATCATCCAACAACGGTACCGGCGCCAATGCGACTTCATCAACTGTTTCGATCCCAGAAGCAGCTGCCAGGGATGGTGGGCCGCGAACCATCTCCATCTATCCGGATACGGTGCCTGGCCCTTCGACGGACCAATCCGCCCTCACAAACGACCTGCGTCGCGCCATCCAAGGCGAAAGCAGTACGGGGGGCTCTGCCTCTGCCTCTGCCTCTTCATCATCTTTGACGAGCGTGATGCCCAGCCCACCACAGCGCTCACGCCCCATCACCACGCTCACCACCGCACCACCGCAACAGCACCACCACCAGCAGCGCTGGGGTCCAGCGCCCACAACGTCAGAGGACGGAGCATCTACCGAGTCGATCCCCATCGAGGCCGGTTCGGGGGAAGGAGGAGAAGAAGCTATGCGTCAAGAAGATATCGCCTTGCTCCAGCGGCTGGGTGAAGGGGCGAGCGGTGAAGTCCGAAAAGCAGTACATCGACCGAGTGGCAAGATAATAGCAGTCAAGACTATCAGCACTTCGCCTAACCCAGACTTGCATCGACAGATCCTCCGTGAGCTCTCCTTCAACCGCTCATGTCGCTCACCTTATATCGTTCCATACTACGGCGCTTTCCTCTCATCGGACGGGCTCAGCATTGAGATTCTGATGGAGTTCTGTGAGGCTGGGTCACTCGACGCTGTCTACAAGAGGGTAAAAGCGCGCAATGGCAGGACAGGCGAGAAGATATTGGGCAAAGTAGCAGAATGTGTCCTCAAAGGGTTAGACTACCTTCACGAGCGACGCATCATTCATCGCGATATCAAGCCGAGCAACGTGCTGGTGACGAGGGAGGGAGGATTCAAGTTGTGTGATTTTGGCGTGTCGGTGAGTGTAGAGCCCCGGGAGGTGACGATGAGAGGGAGAAATTGACTTGACTGACTCGACTCGCCGCAACACCGCAGGGTGAGCTGGTCAACTCCCTCGCGGGCACGTTCACGGGTACATCTTACTACATGGCTCCGGAGCGAATCAAGGTCGGTACGCTCTCCCCGCATTCAGTCTCCAGCCTCTATTCTGACTAGCCTATCCCCTACCCTACCCTACCCCCACCCCACCCCTCGCGCTCCACAGGGCCAATCCTACACAATCACAAGCGACGTCTGGTCTTTGGGTCTCTCCATATTGGAGGTAGCATCAAACCGTTTCCCCTTCCCAGCTGAGGGCGAGCCACCTTTAGGTCCCATCGACCTGCTGAGCTATATTGTCGGCATGAAAACTCCAGAGCTGCAAGACGACGTACAGGCGGGCATCAAGTGGAGTAGGGCGTTGCGCGATTTCATTGAGAGGGTGAGAAGCGCGACCCGAGCCCAGTGGCACGATCTCATGCTGACCTTCCTTCTCACGACCATGACCTCCCTTCGCTCGTACCTTACGCGCGCAACCACGCCACCGCAGTGCCTGGACAAGAATCCCGAAACGCGTCTAGGACCAAAGAAGATGTTGACACACCCCTTCGTACGCAAGTCGGAGCAGAGGCAGCCTCCCGTCGATGTGGCCAAATTTGTGGCCGAGGTGTGGGGATGGAACACGCAGACGCAGACGCAGACGCAGACGCAGACGCAGACGCAGATGCAGACGCAGCCTGAGCCAACGGCAGCGTCGATACCAGCTCCTGTGGCGCCGCAGCAGCTTGTCGCGGGAATGCAGGGCCTCTCGGTCGACGCAGTACAACCGGGCCAGTCAGCGTCGATAGGGCAAGGGGAGACTTTCTCCTCTTCTAGCCCAGCCTCCACCTCAGCCTCAGCCTCAGCCTCGTCAAGCACCCCTAGCAGCACCAGCAGCACCAGCAACAACAACCCCTCCCCCTCCTCCCTCCTCCTCTCCCGCATCCCCTCACTACGTCGCGCCCCCAATACCCCTTCACCTCTATCCGTCACCCCTCTCACCCCTTCTTCCACCTCCACCACCTCCTCCGCAACCCCTACTTCAACTTCAACTTCAACCACACCCATCGACCCACTCAACGCTGCATCAGCGTCAGCCTCGCCCTCCTTGGCTAGCACGCGCACCCCACCGGGTATGGAGCCCCTCACTCGACGTGATACCGTGGGGAGAAGCGAGGAGGAGCGGCTCGCGGCGAGGAGGAGGGAGAGGGATGTTGGCGTGGTGGGGAGTCCGGTTGTTGAGGGAGAGGGGGAGGGGGAGGGGGAGGAGTAGCCGCCAGCAGTGGATATGTGAAGGAAGAGGGGGTGGCGGGGGGCAATGTACCATACGATATGATACGATACGACGACAAGAGTCAAGATCGGGCACGGGCACGGGCACGGGCAGGTTTTCTCACGATAGAGATTGTAGATCGCCCTGCAATGGGACGCTTCGATTCGATTCGGTTCGTATCGAGTGGTGTAATAATAATAATACAGAGAGCAGGTGGAAAAAATGACAGGAGAGAAGATGACTCCTGCTGTCCTGCGGGTCACGTAGCATCAGTTCGTAGTCGTAGTCAAGTTCGTCGGCGGCGGCGGATCCCTTGCTGACGTCGTCGCGTGCGTTGGTGGTATTGCCGCCCCAGTATGACCCGCCCCTCCCACGTCTGCCATAGGCGCAGCTGCCGGTTCTCGCCTTACTGCATCCTCCCCCTCCCCATCCTGACGCATCGTCGTCTCATCCGCCCGATCATCCTCTGCGTCTGCGTCTGGCTCTTCATCCGTCTCCAATCCATCATCCTCCTCCGGCCCTGCCCCATCAACAGCGTCAGCTGCTCGCTTCTTCCTCGCCCTCTCCTTTGCCTCCCTCGCCTGTTCAAACAGGCTGATCAGCTGCGCCCTAGTCGGGTGAGTGCGCGTCGCCGTCGCCGCGGCCGTAGCCGTGGCCGTATTCGGCCGCGAGGAGGACGAGGATGAGCCTGCCGCCTGGGAAAAGTAGCCCATCTCTCTGACTTGAGCGTCGTACATGCTGGAAGAGGCGTTGGACGATGAAGTCATAGAACGCTTGTCCTTGGCTGCTGTGCTGGGTGAGGTAGAGTAGATGGGTACGGCGGCCGTGCCCAGCATGAGCTCGGGGAGCTCCTCGCCGTCTCCCTTTGGAGCGGAGGGCATGGCGATCAGAACGGAGACGTTGACCGATCCGGGCATCGTGTCAGTTGGTGCTGGTTGTTGCTCCGTACCACCCGGTGTGGAGGGGACAGTCGCGCTCTCTTTGGCTGTGGCGGCCCGCTTCTTCTTTGAAGCTTTGCGATTTGACGCTCCTGGTAGATTGACACCACCACTGCTGCTCGACTTGGACTTGTCCTTGGAGGCGTCACCGCCCTCTGAAGCAGCAAAGGCGGCCGCCGCGCCCGAGGAGGTGTAGATCGTAGTCGGGAGGGAAGCCGCGATGGGCATGAGCTTGTCCCATCCGCCGCTCGTACTACCCGCACCGCCGCCGCCACCATAGGCTTTGCCGCTCATCGACGTCAATGGCCCTGCAGGCTCATCATTCCACGATGCCGGGGGTTGGATCGCTCCGCCGCCTTCCCCACCTGAGCCCTTGTAGGGCACAATCCTCGCCTCCCACAACTTGGGCGGCACGCTCGTATCCTCGTGCATCTCCCTCCCATAGCCAAATCCAGCCGCTCCACCCATGGGCCCAACACCAAGGAAGCGATCCATCGGCCCGCCTGTGCCATTGCCTCCATCCGGCAAGAGTCCGAGTCGTCGAAGTCGCCGGTTGCGGAGACAGATCCGAAGGAGGACGAAGGCTACGACGATAACGAAGAGGGCGACGGCTGCGAGGGCGAAGGTGAAGAAGGGGGCGGGTCCGCCGTCAGACGGGAATGGGGATTGGGATTGGGATGGTGTGGGGTTGGACGAGGGGATTGCGGAGAGGGTTGGGGTGTTGGAGCCTACGGCAGGGGTAGTGATGGGGGTCGACGACGACGAGGACGAGGCCTGACGTCGCTGCATCTCTGCGTAGGCGTCGAAGTGGTCCTGCACGCCCTGCAGCATATCAGCGTCTCGTTCAGCCGACTGGCGGGGAAAGAGACGATGCTGGTGCTGCTGCTGCTGCTGCTGTTCGACGAACTGATGCATAAGAGCAGGATGCATGGCGTGGATGGATGGAAGGGCAAGAGGGAGCGAAAGAGGAGAGGTGGAGGGAACGAGGGGAGAACGAGGGGATGCGTGAGAACTACTGACCAATGACAAACGTCTGCGAAAGGAAGCGGCGGCGATAAGACGGCGGGCAAAGGGGGGAGGGGGGGGCAGGAGTGCGGGCGACGCGGGGAGATTGGAGAGGCGATGCTCAGCAACCGTGCTTCTTTCCTGCCATACATAGATAGTGGACCTTTTGAAGTCCAGCCTTGCCCAGCCTCGCCTCGCCTCACCTCTCCTCACCTCTCCTCACCTCACCTCGTCTCCTCTTCCTCCGAGAATGCGCGACCAAGCTCGGAGAAGAGAAGACGGGGAGGAGGGGAGGAGGAGGGGGAAGGAGATGGGAGGCCATCGTGGAGAGTGGCAGCAGCGCATCGTCGTCGTACTCACGAATACACTGAGTGGCGTAGATCCGGCCGAAGGTGGAGCCTGGGACGGTGGTGGTTGTCCACCGCCCATTGTACCGTTCCCTGGTGGCGGAGGCATGCCTGATGGCATCATCCCCGAAGAAGACGATGAAGGTGGCGTGCTACTGCTCATGATGGGCTATGGATGCGCTTCACGCGCTAGGGGGGTATTGGGCCTTGGGTATGAAGCGCTCGAGTGGATGAGGAGGAGGGAGAATGAGATGAGAGAGATGTGGAAGAAATCGTTACGAGTCACGAGAAAACCAAGACGTTTCCGGCCTGGATGGATGGCATGAGGCGGCCCTCTGATTCGATCGGTGAGGAGGGGAGGGACAAGGTCGCTGCATGAGCGAGGCCGTTTCGTCGCCCTCAAGGGCGTCTCACACAAATTGGCTCAGGTCAGTCGCACTCGCGCTCGCACTCGCACTCTCTTTCCCCGCTCGCCGGCCGGCCTTTGGCGTTCCGCCTCTCCCTGCCCAGCGATCCGCGATTCCGCGCGTCGCCACCGTCCTTGAGCGACGAGCGTCGACGAGACCTCACGCTCCGGGCACTTTTATCGCACCGTCTTGCTCATGTCTCTCGATCATGGTATCAGTTTCGGATTGAGTCGAGTCGAAGCAATTCGGTCGAGGAATACAATGCTACATACACACACATGCGCGCGTCCAACCGCTCCTCGAACCACGCACCGCCTCTTCGCCGCGCCTGCGCCTTACTGCGCCGCGAATGAATAGATATTCACCTGCCCATCATCGCTCCCCGATGCCAAGAACGAGTCTGCCAGCTGTACGCTAGTGACAGGCCCCCTATGCTCACAGATGGAGAAGAGGTGCTTCCCCGTGGCCAGCTCCCAGATCTTCAACGTCGAGTCATGCGAGGCCGTAGCCAGCCTCAACCTGTCCGTACTGAGAGCCCATAGGCCTGCCATGTGACCGAACAAGGTACGGATACACGAACCCGTACGCACATCCCAGATCTTGATGGTGTTGTCCAATGAGCAGGAGAAGAGGATGGGGCGCAGACGCTCGGATGCCGGGTGGTGGGAGGCGGATGCCGGTGGCGGGGAGGTGCTGGAGGAGGAGGAGGAAGGGCGGTGAGGTGGTGATGTCGAGGAAGAGCTGGTGGACGTCGTCATCGTGGTCGTCGGCTTGCCAGTCTCTCCTGCCCCACCGCCGCCGTGATGACTGCGCTGAGACGCTCTCCTTGCTGCTCCCCACTCCAGATCGCCCATCTCCGCATCGATGGGCAGCGGGTTCACGAGACCAGCCGCAGCCAAGCGCTGCTGCAGTTTCAGAAGGCGAGGCTCGATTGGTCGAATGGAGTGGTGCTGCTGCTGCTGACGCAGAGCGGTACGGTGTTGCCCTGAGGCGGGGGCCGCATAGAAGTGCTCGGGAATGCTGGGAGCCGTGCCCGTATTGGCGGAGCGGCCGCCAGGGACTGCGGGTGGGTTGTACCCACAGGCTGCAGGGGCATCGCTGTTGGGCGTAAAGTACGAGGGTGATGCCGCTCCGCCGCCACTACCACCATCCCGTTGCTCTAGGCCCTCCTGCTGCTGATGCTGTCTCGCCTGCTCCGGCGCCGCAGAACCCCCCACATTTCCCCCATTGGCCAATGTCTCCACCACCTCCTCGGGCATCTGCACGAGGCTCAACCCCTGTGTCTGCCCAACATGCCCCGTATAAACCATCAGGCATTCCCTCTTCGCCAGATCCCACAGCCTGATAGTCCCGTCATCCGACGCCGAGAACAAAAAGGTATTCTCCGCCCCATCCGAGTCCGCCGAGCGATGCTTAGGTTGCGGCCCGCTCCACAGCCAGACCGAGTTGACCCAGTCGGTGTGTCCCTTGAGCGTGAAGCACTGTCCGGTCTTGAAGTTCCAGATCTTGATGTTCGAGTCGGCCGACCCGCTCGCTAGCAGGTGGTCGTTGAAGTTGAGACAGACGATCCCCTCTGTGTGTCCCTCCAGCGTACGGACGAGGGCGCCCGTGCGCCAGTTCCAGATCTTGAGGGTACGGTCCATGCTGCCCGTGATGAGCTTGGCCTCGTCAAATTGCAGGCAACGCACGCCACGCGTGTGCCCCTTGAGCACGCGCAGCTCTTCGCCCGTGTCCATGTTCCATATCCGGGCTGTGCGGTCGTACGAACCCGTGATGACGACGGGGAAGGGAGGGTGCGAGAGGGACTCGTTGAACTGCAAGCACATGATCCCATCGGTGTGGCCCTTGAGGGTGCGGATCGAGTAGCGGCCGCGACGCCAGTTGCGCTCAATGGCTAGGCGCTCGCAGTAGACTGACTTCCAGGGGCGGGTGACGGGCCCGACGTTGTTGGAGTCGTGGACTTGGCTGGTAGAGCGGTGCAAAGCCGACGGCTTGACGTCGGCACTGCGTGGACGCTTGGAAGGGCGACCGCTGTCTTCGCCGGATGCTGTCGGGCTGGAAGCGCGAGAGTTCTGCGCCGTCTTCGAGTGCCGCTCGAGGGCGGCTGCATTGGCTGCTGCGGTGATGCTACGCTTGAGATTGCCAGAGCCCGGGTTACCTGCGCCAGCATTGGCCCCGCTTCCACCGCCGGTCTGACTGCTCAACGCCTCGCTGGCTGCGTCGAGGTTGGCAGCCAGCGGCGCCGTCAAGGACCTACTCTCCGGTGTTCCCGCGGCCGGCGTAGCTCCCTTCACCCTTCTCTTCTTCTCGCTCAACAGCGGCAAGCCCCACCCACACTTCTCACACTTCCTCTCAATATGCTGCTCGCACATGTTGCGCCAAAGCAGATCATCGTCCGCCAGCTCCTTCCACGCCCTCGACACCTGCGCCGCCCGACCTAGGGACATGGCGTCCAGGTGTCCTAGCACCTTGAGGGACACCTCTCGGGGGAAGAGGCAGAAGGGATCGATGCGGATGGCGAGAGCCAGCTCGGAGGAGAGCAGGGAAAGTTGCGAGAAACAGCACATGCTCAGGATGCCTTGGAGGATGAGGGCGCGGCGGGCGTGCGAGGAGGAAGAAAAGATGGACCACACCGAGTTGACTGCTGTTTGGTCCGCAAGTGGGAGGGACTCGATGGACTACCGAGAGGCGTAGCGAAGGGAGCAGGATATGGTCAGCATTCATTCTCATATAGGGGTGGTCTCGCGCGTCCCCATGTTCCGACTCTTCTATGGCAATGACTCAGGTGAGAAATCATCAAGGCCTCAAACTGGACGGGGTCAATATTGCAGCAGCGATGTCGCTTCGAAGCGGCAAAGGAGACAAGTCTCCGTTGCCATTCTAGCGCTCTCGCTGGCACGTCGACGTGTAGGAAGCGTCGAAGGCCAGCGAGAGGCTGCTGCGGGAGAGGACGGGGGAGGGACACAGCGAAGCCCGGGCACTGGGGGGTACTCACACGTTGTAGCTTGCCTACAGTCCCTTCGTCTGCCATGCGCTGATGTCGGATACAGAGCTTGCGAGCTGGTGGTGGCTGGAGAGGATTGAAGGACGATGGCAAAGGTGTCGCAACATCACCGTCGTCCTGATCTTCCATGTTATCTGCCTCGTGCATATCCCCATCCACATCCAGTCCCACCTCGTCTTTGCCTCTCAGCCCAGATCCCTCAGCTGGCAGCTCCATTGAGCCTCCCTGTTGTTGCAGAGCAGAATCTCTGCCGCTGCGGAGCGCCGACTTGCTCGGGCTGTCGCAGCCAGTGGGCGCAGCGGGTGGAGGTCGAGGTGATGATGAGTAGCTGGATGGCGGCAGCGCAGTCGCTGAGCTGACTGCGAGCATGCTGTCTTCGTCGCCGAGCTTGTTGATGGATGCGACTGGTCTGCGTGAGGAAATATCGTCTTCGACTGGCGTTGAAGTTGTGGCGACTTCGTACGGCTGAGCAGAGGTCGAGGCACGAGCGCTTGATGGTGCTGCTGCTGCTGCTGCTGCGGTCGATGATCTTCTGGGTGGGGCAACGACTGACGAGCGTGGCTGCGTCAACATTGCCCATCCATTCCCCTTGTCTTGCGTAGGTTTCGAGGATGCCGTTCGCTTCGCCGGTTGTGCTTGGCTACCACCCTCTTCCTCATCGTCCGAGGGAGCAGCAACTGCCAGCGACTGTGACAGGGAGGTCAAGATTGACTCCTGCTGCTGGATTGGCGGTGTGGATAGTGGCAACGAGTCGGAGGACACGACACCAGCGAGTTGCCAAGGGTGGGGTTGGTAGTAGTTCTGTGCAATTGGAAGTGGAGCTTCTGTCGTCGCGGGGGATGGCGACTCTTCGACTGATGTGAAGGGAAGCGTCGCAAGAGCGAGCATGGGATCGGACGATGAGGAGGAGGAGGAGGAGGAGGAGGATGCCTGTGGAGGCGTTCCACGTTGCTCCATGTTGAAGTCGATGCCCCGTGATGGGGATGACGACATCGCTGCTGCTTGTTGGACTCCTCAGCCGTCGATGGCAGCAACCTTGTGCTGCGCAGTGGGGGGCTGAGTTTGGCACAACGTTCTCTGATGCGGGGTATGGCGTTATCGTCGTGACGACTTGGCGAGCATCGAGGTGTGCCTGTCGTGGCGTCGAGTGGCGTCGTGGCTGGTCCGAACTTAGGGTTCAATGGTACAAGTGGCAGCGATGGCGAGATGGCGACGGCCTTGGCGTGCTCGCGAGCTCAAATGAGCTGAAATCTCACATCCGACAAGAGGCCGGCGGATGCGGGCCAGACGGGACACGTGGGAGGGAGGGCGGGCAGAGAGACTTTTTACGGACGAGAAGATTGAGCGCTGCGAGCCTCTACGCACGAAGGGAGCTCGAGCTCGATGTGCCATGCTGCGAGCCAGGACCATCAACTAGGCAACGGCGATCACGACGCCAGGAAAGGGGCTGCTCGAGTGTGCTACTCCCACCACGCCGCACCACAATCGTCATCACCGCAGGACTCGCTCATGACCCACACGACTCTCGCTGCTGCATCTGTGAGACGGTATGCCATTGGTCGGCAGGTCAAAAATGGTACAAGGGCACGTCCCCGACAAACGGGGAAACGTCAAGGGACTGATCGCTGATGCTGTAGTACGGCGAGGGACCCCAGTATGATGACGAGACAAACAGACGGACGGTAGAGGGAGAGAGGGCAACTGCTACTCCAAGTCTATTGCCGCCGCTTAAGCCTTCATCTCAACGTCCTTGCCGCCAGCAAGAGCCTTGCCACCAGCCTTGCGCGAGATGATGGTCTGGCTGTGAGGGCGAGAGGGGAGAGGGGGGAAAGACGGTCAGTAAGCTGGACGAGAGCTTTTGGGTGAAGATGATGCCAGAGAATGACCTCGTGTCCCCGCTGCGCTTCTGCGCATGACACGACCAGAGACCGCGGTCACTGATCCAACCCGCTTGATATCAAGCGGCAACCCTAGTGTGGGTGTCTGCCGCCGCATCTGACCCTCGCCGTCCTCCTCCTACCACATATCGTTGGCAGGCACCAGCTGACGTTCCCGGGCCTTCGTCAAGGATCCCTTCGATCGCATTGCCCACTCAAGGCTCATACGACACGCAACTGCCTCTGCCTTGTCCCACTGCCCAGTTCCCTCCTTCTTCCCACCCTCCTCGACGACATCTCGCGAGTCTCGCACGCGCGCAAGCCTACTCACCGGTCCTTGTCCATCTTCATCTTGGTGATCATGACGTTGGAAGGGTGAACGGGGAGAGCGACCGAGGTGCCGTTGGTCTTCTCACGAACAACGCGCTCGACGTGGATGACCCACTTCTTGCGGTACACCTGGGTGACACGGCCCTCACGGCCCTTGTTGGAGCCACGGACGATGATGACCTCGTCGTCTTTGTGGACGGGCATGGCGCGGATCTGCGAGAGAGAGGCGGGGGGGTGGGGGGGATGAGGAGGTGTGAGTTGGCCATTCATCCGAGGTTGCGTGTGCCGCCAGATCCCTCTGCCCTCATCGAATTCCTCCTCGACAGACTTGCCCGTTCCTACTCCATGATTCTGTCCCTCCCACGCCTCTCTGCCTCTACTCTCTCATACTCACGCCGTGCTCCTCACGAAGAGGCTTCGACAGCGAGGAAGACATAATCTTCCTACGCAGCGACGAGTCGGCCGTGAAGTGGGCCTTGCGAGCAACTCGGCGGCTAGAGCTGACCATTTTTGCTGCAACGAAAAGAAAAGCGAAGGACAGAAATTCAAGCGTGAGCTGAGGACGACGATGAGGTTGTTGTTTGGACTGCGTCGCTTAATCACCTTGAGGATGAGGGGAGGGTTTGGTGGTGAGGAGGAAGATGCAGAGGGCGATTCCGTCGTCCGTCCTCGACCATTGGGTCTGCGGCCCAGAGCCAGATTCGCTCGCCCTGCCTGCCCTGGCCCTTCAACCAGCCCAGCCAAGCTGCTTCGCCCCGCCTGCCTGCTTGCTTGCTTGCCGCCCGCCCCGCCCAGCCAAATCGGCCCAGCGCGCGCAGCAGATTTGGCAGCGGAACGGAAGAAAGGCGGCTCCCGAGAGGCGATCCTTGACAAGCAGGCAGGGTAGGCATGGTGGTAGCATGGAGAGGCGGCGGCGTGCTCGATCGGATCCAGATGACGTCGTAGGGAGCACCGCTTTCAATGCAGTTAATATCTGTGCCGGAAGGGAGAGCAGCAAATTGTGCATGGTCGCTCGCTCGCCGTCTTTGATACCAGAATGTCGTGAGAAGCGATTGATTCTCAACGCTTGGGACGAGTAGCGTACCATTTGGAAGTATTGTTGTTTGACGCCTACTCAGGCATCAACGGGTGACCATCCCAGCTACAAATCTGCAACTTAGATCGATCATGCTTTCCTCGTGTCTCTAGAGCGTTGACCATGCTCCAGCTCTCCATCGAGGTTTGCATGGGCGTCCAGCGCTGCACCTCATGCTCGACTGCGGTCATAATGGGTAAGAGGGCTTCGTCAGGGCAGTCCGACTGCGTCGATGTTCAGCACGCTCTGAAATTTCTGCCTACCATCGCTGCGATGGACATAGTACCTCGTACGTTGGACAGTGCTGCTCATGGTGACACCTGAGCATGCCCATCGCTCACCTGCTATGACCAGATCGACGGGCGCAGGCGAGACTTCGTGCTGTCACAGGGATCGAGTCTCGGATCAGAGTGATGCTTTTGTCGTTGACGGGACTTGACAGTGGAGCACCGATGGGTGAAGCCCCCCGAGGCTTGCAAAGCTCAACCATGACCGCTGCATGTCCCGGCAAGCAGCTCGTCGGTCATCCCGAGCTTCTCAGCTCTCTCGGCATTGAGCCAGCTCTCAAATCGCCCACTCGGCCTCCTCTCTCGGTCAGCCACCCTCCTGTCATCGCTCGATGACGATGCCTTGACTACTTGAGAGCATGAGGTGACCGTGGCGGCGAGCAGCTTTCTCGTCGCGTGGTCGTTGCTGGTCCGCGCTCCGTCTGTGCGTCTTGTCCGCCTCGGGCCTGGCCATCCACCGCATCGACGCCGTCCTCGCTGACCTACCACCACGACCTCGCTGCACATCCTCATTCCCGCCGCGCAGCCATGGTCCTCACATCATTGGGCCGTCGTATCAACAGCGCATTCGCGGACCTCTCTCGCGCCCCGCAGGTCGACGATGCTACCATTGAAGCGCTCCTCAAGTCAGTGTGCGCCGCCCTCCTCGAATCCGACGTCAATGTCCGCCTCGTCTCTGAGCTGCGCAACTCTGTGCGAGCAGAAGTCAAGGAAGGGCTCAATGATAAGAGCAAGGCGAGCCTACAGGAGGGTCAGCGCAAGTCGCTCGTCCAAAAGGCAGTCTACGACCACCTCGTCAAGCTCGTCGACCCCACGCCTGGCGAGGAGCAATGGAAGCCGACAAAGAGCAGGCCAAACGTCATCATGTTCGTCGGTCTCCAAGGAAGCGGCAAGACGACGTCCGTGACAAAGCTGGGCAACTACTACGCCAAGCGCGGTTTCCGTACGGGTCTAGTCTGCGCCGACACCTTCAGAGCAGGAGCCTTTGACCAGCTCAAGCAGAATGCCTCCAAGGCCAACATTCCCTTCTACGGCTCGTACACAGAGACCGACCCCGTCATCATCGCGAAGCAGGGCGTCGATTCGTTCAAGAAGAACAAGTTCGAAGTCATCATCGTCGATACCTCTGGAAGACATAGGCAGGAGGCGGAGCTGTTCGAGGAGATGGTCGAGATTGGGGATGCGGTCAAGCCAGACCAGACGATCATGGTGCTCGATGCCTCGATTGGTCAGGCGGCAGAGGAGCAGAGCAAGGCATTCAAAGAGGCAGCAGGGTACGGAGGTATCTTCGTCACCAAGCTGGACGGACATGCAAAGGGTGGAGGAGCCATTTCCGCCGTTGCGGCGACTCGGACGCCCATCCTCTTCCTCGGTCTGGGAGAGCACATCGCCGATCTCGAAGTCTTCCGTCCTGGGCCCTTCATCTCGAAGCTACTCGGCCAAGGTGACCTCACGGGCTTGATGGAGAAGATGGAGGAAGTCCGCAACCAGAATCCTGAGCGTCAAAAGGAGCTGATGAAGAAGCTCGAGGAAGGAGGCAAGTTCACAGTACGCGACTGGAAGGAGCAGTTGGGCAACATCATGGGGATGGGTCCCCTATCCAAGCTCGCGGGGATGATCCCCGGCATGGGCCAAATGTTCGGCCAAGGCGGCGAGGGCGACGAAGCTGCCAGCTCCAAGATGAAGCGCATGATGTACATTTGCGATTCGATGACCAAGGAGGAGCTCGACTCGGACGGGTCCCTCTTCTACACGCCTGTCGGGGGGAAGAAGAAGCCCAAGAGCAAGAGCGAAGATGCCAAGAAGAAGGGAAGCAGCAGTAAGGCCTCGACTTCTCAGGCGGTGGCCAAGAAAGGGGAGGAGGGCGGCGAGTCGGCCAAAGCCAAGGGCAAGAAGAAACAGGTTAAAGTCAGAATGACAGCGAGAGCAAGGAGAGTGGCACGTGGCAGTGGTACCAGCGTGAGGGAGGTGGAAAAGTTCCTGATGCAATACCGTATGGTCTCGAAGATGGTCCAGCAAATGGGAGGGCTCGCACGATTCAAGCAGCAGCAACAAGCTGGTGGCCGGGCAGGCGGTATGGGCGGTGGTGGTGGTGGTATGCCGCAGCTCCCCCCGGGCATGAGCAGGGAGCAAGTGATGCAGATGCAGAACATGCTTCCCCCCGAGATCAAGGCTCAGTTGCGGCAGCCTGGTGGCAGGGAGAAGTTGATGCAGCAGATACAGAGTGGACAGATGCCACCGAGCATGATGAATGCTATGGGCGGAATGGGAGGAATGCCAGGCATGGGCGGTGGAGGAGGCGGGATGCCCGATCTGGGCAGCTTGATGTCGTCCATGGGCGGGATGGGCGGGATGGCCAACATGATGAAGTCGATGATGGGCGGCGGTGGTGGTGGAGGAGCGCGATGATGGCGACGCTCTCACAAGCAAAGCATAGCATTAGCAGCCCGTTGAGTCGATTGATCAAGCTACTGTCGCAGCTGTAGTGATGGGCCTCTTTCTGGGCGAGGGTAACCTCTCACGCTTCTTCCCGCCTCTCCGCCTGCCGTTCCGCCTCGAAATTTGATCCAGCCGAGCGACTCGAGTCGAGACGGACACGCCGGTGGGGTCACCTCCAGCTGTTCTTGCCATCACACCCTCCTCATCCCCATCATCACCACCAGCATGACATCGATGGACTCAGATGAGCCGCCCGCCACAGCGCAGGTAGCTCAACTGCCCCCATCATACCGCTTCTTTCTGGGAGACGCAGAGGGCCAGCTGAAGAGTTGGTCGACTCCTTGTCCTCCTCTGCCTGCCGATTATCAGGCTCAGTTGCCTCAGGTGCTGCCGCTCAGCAACAGGCAGCAGTCTCATTCGGCTGAGACGGCTGTACAGAGGATGGCGAGTGGAATCATCGAGGGTATCGGCTTCGTACTGGCTATCGCTAGACGTAACGCTACTATCGATGTCGTTCTGCCGCCTTCCGCCTCTGATGACCCGTCGACTTCGCACGCCACGCTCCTTGTGACGATCAAGAATGACAAGATGAAAGCTGGACTGCAGAGATGGGTTGGACTTGCTGTGGGATCCAAGTGAGTGCGACGTGGCCGTGCTGACGATTTGCAGCTCCAGCTGATCTTGTCCCCTTGTCCAGCTGCATATACGCTGCCACTTCAGCAGGCAACTTCACCAAGACGGTCCTGAGCCAGGACAACGGATCCTCAGCATCTTCCTCATCATCCTCAGCAACTCCTCGTCGCCCGCTCAGCATCGCCTCAACGCACCACCTGACCCTTCCCGAGCCGCTGCAAAGCCTCGTTTTCCACCCTGCCTCCAACCCAACATCGTTCCTCTACGGAGGCGAGGAAATCCCGCTCAGCATCTGGAATATTGAGACTGCATTCTCCACGCCGCCGTCCCAGGCTGAGGCGTCGGACGATGGATATACGGCCCCCAATGGTGAGGAGCAGACGCCGGCGGCGGCGACGGGAGGTGCAGGCGGAGAGAATGCGAAGATGAGGAAGAGGAAGAGACAGGCTGAGGCGAGGGCGAAGGCGAAGGAGCTGCTCTGGGGTGAGGTTTGGAGGGCGAAGAATGTGAGTCGGCGGCGACACCCTGATGCTACACGAGTCGATCGGCAACTGACCAGACGACGCTCTCCTTCGCAGCTGCCCAACGACGCCCTTTCCCTTCCTCAGCGGCCCAACATCACATCGATTGCTGTTCTGGCAGACAGCGAAGACACTCCAGCTTCTCCAGGACAAGCAAGCTCATCCGAATCACCAGAACGATCAAGCATTCTCAAATTCAAGGTAGCCGTGGGCACGCGCGATGGACTGCTTCGCGTATTTGACCCTTCCTCAGGCTCCCGCAAGCAAGTCAAGGAGTTCAGTATTGCCAAATCTACGCCCATCAAGGCGCTGGTCAACCCCGCGGCCGGAAGTAATGAAGGAGAGTTGCTCGCAGCTGATGGAGAAGGCAAGCTCTCTGCTGTCGATGTGGTAGCCGGAAAGCTCAAGTATCAATGGAAGGGTGAGTGCTGCGCGCGGGGCGTGGACATTCCATGAGCGGATCTCTGACATGCTCTCTCTCCTCCTCCCGCAGACATCACCGGTGCCATCGCATCCGTCGTCGCTCTTCCCCCTCCGACGACGGAAGGCTTAGCATCTTCACCGTCTTCTTCCACCCCCCTGGCAGTCTCAAGTTCCCTGGATCGATTGCTCCGCCTACACACCTTCCCGTCTTCCTCGCAGAGCGACCGCAAGAAGGCGCCCTCAGCAGCCTCGGCCCGTGGCCAGAACCTGCTCAAGGGCTTCACAGGTGGAGCAGCGGTCACTGCCATCGTATGGGACGGGGCCGTGCCCATCGTGACTGCGCCTGAGGTGGACGAGGACGAAGAGGAGGAAGACGAGTCGATGAATCGTGGCGCGGCAGGGGAAGCGGACGAGGAGGAGGAAGACGGTGATGACGATGAAGGCGTATGGGAAGCTATGCAGGAGGTAGGAGAGGCGAATGGCATTCCTAGCAGTCGCTCCGCCAAGAAGGAGGGGCAGAGGCGTAGCAAGAGGCTGAGCGCGGCAGGGCCAGGAGGCGACGAGGAAGGGGAGGACGTTGGAGATGCTGAGGAGGCCAAGGAGGAGAGGGCGAAGCGTACCAGGAAGGCGGATTGACGCCGTGGGTCGAGCGTCGACAGCACAGCATAGCACACTCGCACGTCATGCCATGCAAGGTCATTATCCCATGTTCAGCCATCCAGCAGCTGGCGTCGTCGTGAGAGGTCGCGGTCGTCGGTTGTGACTACGGGCCCTTTGTTCGCCTCGAGGCGGCTTGGCTCGCTGCTGTTGGTTCGTCTCGTGTGTTCGGCCCGTGCGGGGTCCGTCAGTCTGGCGCGTCTCAGTCGAGAGCGGCAGCAGCAGCGGCGGCGGAGGCGGGGGCGGCGGCACCTTCGTCCGTTTGCCGCTTCTCAACCAAACGACCCAAGGAGACGAGATTGAGGTGACCTATCGTTGAGCTGCGACTTTGCCTGCTTCTCTTTGACCAGCAACCTACCGGAGCTGCGCTACTCAGCGGCTGTCACCACTCGCCTGGCCGTCGAGCTTTTGCCTGCTTGCCCCTGCTACTAGCTTAGCTGCTGGCGCTCCTCGCAGCCACTCCACTCCACTCCACTCGTCGCTCCTCCTCCTCCTCGTCTCCCCCACGCCTCCGCCTCTGCCCAGCATGGCCTCCTCCTCCTCATCAGCGGCCGCAGACGCCAAACTCTTCCAACGCCACAAAGCCGCCGACCTTCGCGTCGACCTCATCTCCGAGAAGAAGGACAAAGGATGGCAGCGCAAGAAGACGACCCTGAAGAAGATCATCGCAAATGCGACGATGGGAAATGACATGAGTTCCCTCTTCGCTGACGTAGTCGACTGCATGGGTATTCAAGTCCTCGAGATCAAGAAGATGGTCTACCTTTACCTGATCAACTATGGTCGCGCCAAACCAGAGCTGGTGGAGCATGCCATTCCCGGTTTCCTTTCAGATTGTAATGATCGCAACCCCTTGATCAGAGGGTTGGCCATAAGGACCATGTCCTACATTCCGGTCCCTTCGGTTCTAGCTGCGCTGAATGACCCGCTAAGGCATTCATTGAAGGACTCGGACCCTTATGTGCGCAAGACGGCAGCCATTACGGTAGCCAAGCTGTACATGCATGATAGGAGGGCGGTGGAGAAGCTAGGGTACATCAACATGTTGAGGGACTTGCTGGCTGATGCAAATCCGACCGTAGTAGCCAACGCCGTGGCAGTGAGTAGCGTTTTGCTCCTCGCCATGCTGCCCTATCCTCCCGCTCACCCACCCTGCTGCCCCTTTGCACCCTCCCTCTCTGCGCTAGGCCCTCACCGAGATCAGCGAACGCAGCGAGAACATCCAACTCAAGCTCAACCTCACCATCGCCTCGAAGCTCGTCTCGGCCCTCCCTGACTGCTCCGAATGGGGCCAGACCTACATCCTCGAGGCCCTCATGTTCTTCGTCCCCGAAGAGTTCGCAGACGCTGAGATCCTTGCAGAACGGATAGCCGTGCGCCTCCAGCACTCCAATTCTTCGGTGGTGCTCACAGCGACAAAGGTGGTGCTCTACTTGATGAATTACATTGCCAGCTCCGAATTCAAGGAGGGCTTGTGTAAGAAGTTGAGCGGGCCGCTCGTCACGCTGTTGAGTAGCGGACCAGAGGTGCAGTACGTTGCGCTGCGCAATATCCTCCTCGTCATTCAACGTAGGCCGATTGTGTTGCAGAACGAGGTAAAGTGAGCACGAGATGGCGCCAAGAGAAGCTTTCGTTTTCGCGGACTGGCTGACACCCCCCGTGTCCTCGACCCCCCCCTTCGGCTCGCCCGCACAGAGTCTTCTTCTGCAAGTACAACGACCCCATCTACGTCAAGATGGCCAAGCTGGAGATCATCTACCGTCTAGCCAACGAGCGAAACGTCGAGCAAGTCCTCGCCGAGCTGCGCGAGTATGCCACCGAGGTGGACGTCGACTTTGTTCAGAAGTCCGTCCGCTCCATCGGCCGGCTAGCGCTCAA
Source organism: Jaminaea rosea (assembly GCF_003144245.1). Classification (NCBI taxonomy): domain Eukaryota; kingdom Fungi; phylum Basidiomycota; class Exobasidiomycetes; order Microstromatales; genus Jaminaea; species Jaminaea rosea. Next base: position 906,482 of record NW_020289979.1, on the reverse strand, counting down.
GATTTCGAGCTTTGCGGATCGATGTGTGGATGTGCTGCTCAGCTTGATTGGGACAAAGGTTAACTACGTAGTGCAGGAGGCAGTCGTTGTTATCAAGTGAGTGCCCTTGAGCATCACTAGATCTCTCCCTTCGCCTGCCTGCCCTCCCCTTGCTGACACTCCCCCTCCCCCTCCCCCCCCTCCTCTCCTCCCGCGCAGAGACATCTTCCGCAAATACCCCAACCGCTACGAAGGTGCCATCTCGACTCTCTGCGAGAATCTCGACTCCCTAGACGAGCCCGAAGCACGCGCCGCCATGGTCTGGATCATCGGCCACTATGCGGATCGAATTGAGAATTCCGACGAATTACTCGAAGACTTCCTCTATTCCTTCCTCGACGAACCCGCCGAGGTACAACTAAGCCTCCTCACCGCGACGGTGAAGCTCTTCCTCAAGAAACCGGCAGCAGGTGGTGCGGAGCTTGTTCCCAAGGTTCTCAAGTGGGCTACGGAAGATGTAGAGAATCCCGACGTGAGGGATAGGGGGTTTATGTACTGGCGTTTGCTCAGTACGGACCCGGCCGCGGCGAGGGATGTGGTGCTTGCGGAGAAGCCGGCAATCAGTACCGAGGTGGATAGGATGGATCGCCAGTTGCTTGATCAGCTGTTGCTCCACGGCGCTAGTCTGGCGAGCATCTTCCATCGACAGCCGCAGACGTTCATTCGCGGGACCAAGGCGCGCTACTTGGCTGACTCGCCTGCGCTAGATGAGTTGGCGAGGAGAACGGCGAGTAGCCACATCTACGCGAAGCCGGAGAGGAAGGGACCTTACGTTGCGCCCGTGCCGCCGTTGCAGCAGGGTGGAGCTGGCGAGGAGGGCATCAGGGCAGTAGGAGCGAGCAGCGCAGAGGGGTCGCCTACGACGAGCAAACGCGTGCCACCTCCTCTACCTTCGCGTGCCTCTTCGAGCGCGGTGCCCACCTTGGGTGCAGCGACCAATGGGCACAGCAATGGCGATGGAGCTCGTGCACCTCCCTCTCCCACCGGGTCTGGCATCGGCGGCCTCACATCCTCGTCCAATAGAGCAGCGCCCAGTAGCAAGCCTGCAGCGGCAGCGGCAGGCGGCGCAGATCCGCAGCACCCCGACCCCTACTCGATGCTCGCCGACCTCGAGGACGACTTCATAGGCGGGGCAGGAGGAGGCGGTAACGAGTATCGTAGTGATGCTCCGGCCCCAACGAGGGGGAATGACGATCGGAGATTTGAGGATTTGCTGGGTTGATCCGCGCAGCGCAGCGACACTGCTTGTAATCGTCACTCTCTTCCTTTCTTTCTTGTGCTCTAAGTTTTTTCTTTGTTAATCATCATTTGGCATTGCCCACCCCTCCGCCCGCAGCTACCCGGTCGACCTCCTTCTGCACTTGTGCCTTCTCCGTGAGGAGCTGGGATCGCTCTGCTTCGAGGCGGGCGAGGTATTCCTCATCTGTAAGACGGACGAGGGGCCAGATGCGCGCCGGTGACCACCAAGGTGGGGTGGCTGCTGGTTCTGAGTAGGGGTGACGTGGCGGCGGGGATGATGATGAGGAAGTGGAAGTGGCTGCAGGTGCTTTTGACGCCGTCGTGTCAGGCAAGCTGCGAGCCTTCTGGTCCTCCTCTTCCTTTGCCGACTCGCTTCCAATGCCAAGCAGGATCGCAGCCTCATTGACTGCCAGCTGTGCTACAAAGGCCAACGAAGCCACTCGGACCGCTGAAATGCTCAACCCTCTTGCGCCTCCTGCTGCCTGCCATCCTCTTTGCAATGCCTCAACGGACGCCTCTGCGCCCTGAACGGCTGGTCGTCTGACGTTGCGCTTCGTTGAGGACGACGTCTCAGCTGCGGCTATGTAGCCGTAATAGTAGCCGGAGCCTGCGCCTATTGCGAGACCTGAGATGGTGGAGGATCCAAGGTTGATCGTGTGACGCGACGGACGGGGAGCATGTCCTTGCCGGAGAGCTGTGGATGCAGAGGAGAGGAGCGGGTTGATGACGTATTCCCTTGTAGCTGCAGGGCGAGCGAGCGAGCAGGTGACTGTCAGCAGCGAGTCGTCATCGTCAAAGTATATCCGCTGATCGGTCTCACCGAAGAAGGGAAATCCAGCAGATGCTGCATTGACTAAGGCTCGTGTCGCAAGTACGACGGGCGGTCTTTGCGGGTCTTGACGGAGGACGCCGACCGTCGATCCTAGAAGGCCGGCTGATGCGCTCAGTACAGCTGTGTTTACGATGATGGAAAGGGCTGGGGAGGACGAGGCCAGCTGACCGAGGGACTGTTGAGGGGCTTGTGAGCTTGACGGGCTTGAAGATGACGAGGCCATGCTTATTGCGTCCTTCTTTGTGTTGGAGCAGAGTTGAAGTCGCTGCCTCGCCTCGCCTTCTTCTCGACGCACGCCCCTCGACGTCGACCTCTCAGTCCGCCTTGTCTCACTGCGACGGAACGGCAGCCTCCCCTGGTCTCGCCTCGTCTCGTCTCGAGTGGAGCTCGACCCTCGACCTGCATGTGGACTGGCGTCAACCTCGCCTCGCCTCGTCGCCTCCGCATCCAACAACGCAACCAAGATCATCACCTCGCCCCTCCCCTGTCGTCGCCATGTCCTCCATCATCAACACCCTCTTTGGCAGTCGCAAAACGCCAGCAGAGCGACTGCGCCAGCATCAGCGCTCGTTGCAAAAGGCGCAGCGAGAGCTCGACAGGGAAAGGACCAAGTTGGAGCAACAGGAGAAGAAGCTCGTGCAAGAGATTCGAAAGAATGCAAAGGATGGTCAGATGGTGAGCGAGCGAGCTATTGTGACACAAGGCTAGTCTCCGAGCTGACACTGTTGATCATCATCACCCTCTGCCCCCCCCCGCCGCGCTACTAGGCCGCCTGCAAAATCCAAGCCCGCGACCTCGTCCGCACGCGTCGTCACATCCAAAAGTTCTACTCTATGCGCACCCAACTCCAAGCCGTCTCCCTTCGCATCCAAACGATGCGATCCAACCAACAGATGGGAGAGGCAATGAAGGGTGCCACACGCGCAATGGGAATGATGAATCGTGGGATGAACTTGCCTCAGATTGCCAAGATTATGAGGGACTTCGAGAGGGAGAGTGAGGTGATGGATATGAAGGGGGAGATGATCGATGAGGCCGTCGATGGGGCTATGGAGGATGAAGGGGAGGGAATTGGCGAGGAGGAAGAAGGAGATCAGATTTTGAAGGAGGTGTTGGATAGTATTGGGGTGGATCTGAGTCAGAGTGTAAGTGTCCCACAGAACGTTGCGCCGAGGATGGGTGGCGTGTTGCTGCGTTGTGCAGTTGTGTGCTGACCACTCTTGTCTGCTACTCGGCCCGCTTCGCTCTCACAGCTCGGGGAAGCACCCACTGCAGCCTTCAATGCACCCACAGCCGTACCGCAGCAACGTGTAGCCATCGGAGAAGAGATGGGATCAGGAGGAGGCGGAGCAGGAGCAGGACCATCAGCGGGCTCAGGCCATCAGCGGGGAGGGAGCACATCGGGCGGCGGGTCAGGAGGTGCTGGTGCTGGCGGAGGTATGAGCGACGAGGATGCCCTGCAAGCACGCCTCGACTCACTGAGAAGATGATCGTCTTGACGCGGTGATGGATTAGAAGAGAGGGAGAGGGAGAGGAAGAGGAAGAGAGAAGGGTACGACGAGAACAGTGGGGTAGCAGCAAATCTTCGTGTATGTCTGTGCCGCACTTTCGCCCCACGCCCTCTCAGTCTCTCCACGAGAATACCACGTTTGTGTCACGTCCTCACCGGCACCCGAACTCAATTAACAGGTGCCTGCCCCAAGCTAGCTCGCCTCGCTCATATCAGTCTTGATTCAGGTCCCTGATCGTCATCGAACTGCTCATGCCCAGGATGTCCGCTCCCGTATTGGCGATCTGGGACATGATCTCTCCGTCAGTTGCGCCGCCCTTCACGGGGGTGACGACGACTTCGTACTTCTCAGGGTGGACAGAGAAGGGTCCGATGGCCTTTTGCTTTTCGAGGCGCGTGAGGAGGCCTGATGATGGAAAGAGCCAAGAGGAGCAGGAGCCAGTCAGCTTTGACTGAGCCGGCCGGCAGAGTCACAGGACAATTGTGATGTACGAACGAGTGATGGCCTCAGCGCAGCTGGCAGAGGGAATCTTGACCCGGTACGTAGTGTCCGACTGGTCCTCGAAGACCAAGTTGGGCATAACCTTGGGCTTGGACTCGGTCTGACGGCCATGTCGACGAGAATTGCGCGATAGCGAAGGTGTCAAGGAGATGGCGTGGTCATCAGCGTCTGCTCTGAGAGCTCAGCATGGTGTTCTCGTGCTCACCATGGTGGGTCCTTTTGTTCTACGGGTCAACAAGAGGGTAGACTGGATGTCACTTGTGTGCTGGTGAGTCCAAGTTGGTAGTGATGGCTCGGATGAATCGTTGCTGAGCGGCGCACGGATGAAGCTTTCATCCGCTCTCGTTCGTCTCGTTCCTGGTTGAGAAAGTGGCAACAACGCGGCGACGCCGACTTCGCGAGCGATTGCGTGCGCTACGCTTTCTCTCGCTCTGCGCATCTTGCTCGTCACAGGATCTATGCTCGAGTGACGACACGCTCTATTGACATGGCCTCTATCAGCAAGCCTCCCTTCCTCGCCCTCTCTTCCACGCTCCCTCTCAAGCCTCAACAACCTCGCCACTCAAAATCTCCTTGCCCGTCTTGGCCACCTTCTCCCTGACCTCATCGAAGCCCATTCCTGCCGCACCAGGCTTAACGGTCACGTCTTGCCCTTCGAGGTCCACGTTGAAGGACTGAATGGAGCCCGCCGTTTCGAGGCGGGTGAGGACGCCTGATGCGCGAAGGGGCGGGACAGGAGAGAGGGTCAGATGAGATAGTGAAGGGGTGGTGGAGAGGGAGGAGGGGTGATACGCACGAGTGATTGCACTTGAGCAGCCAGTGCAAGTCATCTTGACCTTGAATTGATACGTTTTGTCTGCCTGCTCGATGAGAAGGGAGGGAGGGAGGGCGGGGGGGCGAGGGCTCAAGCTGTCAGCACCGGCCACGATACCGTCGTCCTGCAGCCCATCTAGTAGCGAGCTTCTCATGTAGCATTGTGCTCAAGCAGATTGATCCTCCTGATCTACTCACCATAGCTATCTTTCAGAGCTTCCACAAGATCGTAAGGGTGGAGAAGACAAGAAAGCATCCTCGTTAGTCGCGGCAGTGTGCACGGACTCGGGGCCTTTTCTCCTGTGCGTCACCACTTCGGCCCTAATCCCCTCATTTCGTCTGCCCACGCGAGCACAACTTCGATGGCGCAACCTCAGGCGCGAGCAACACTAGCCGGGCCGAAAGGAAGAAACGAGAGTGAGGCAATTACGAAGTCGAGTTCGAACTTCGAGGCTTTGAAAGGATGCACGCAGAGAGAGGTGGGGAGTGGTAATCATCGATTGTTCGAAAGTGGTTATGTACACATCGAGAAGGGAGCGAGGCTCCTTATACGTGATCGGAGGAGAGAGAGAAAGAGGAGAGAATTCGGAGTCTGCAAAGGGCCGAGAGTCTACCCTAGCCATCTTGATGGTGTTGTTCGTAATGAGTGTGTGTGTGTGTGCTACAGAGGAATCTGAGAAGAGGGGGATCCGGACGAGCGAGCGCTACTGCTGCTGCTGCTCTGTTGTTCATGCATCGAGTATACTGCGTTTCTTTTCTTTGTTTCGCCTTCTGCGCTTCTTTAGTATCGCCTCCACGTCCCCTCACTGGGCGCATGATCCTTCGCCGGGGGCTGAGGAGTTGCCATCCTCTCGTCCTCGTCATCCTGATCAGGGTTGGACAGCATCAGCCTCTGCCCGTTGTTGCCGCCGCCGCCGGCACCGCTCGCTCCAGCTTCTTCGTCGTCCCCGTGGGTCATGCCACCGGCTGACGCGCCAGCAAGGTACTGTTGCGAGATCTCGGCATCGTCGTCAGCGTCGGCATGGTTGCCGTATGCAGGCGGGCCAGGCTGGTACATCCCGCCCGCGCCGTTGCCGTAGTGCTGTCCATAGTACCCTCCAGCGTCCGCGCCTTCAAACTGCCCGTTCTGCTGCGGAGGCGATCCGGCACCACTCCTTCCGGGAGTGAGCATATTGGGGTGCTGTTGGCCCCCGTGGCTTGTCCCACTCTGCGCAGAGACGCTGCCAGCACGCCCAGAGCCCAACGCTGAGCCAGCAGCGGCCAGGGCTGCTTGCTCGCGCATGCGCTGCTCGCGGATCTCGGGCGGGTCGAGGTGGTCGTAGGAGGGTTGCTGCTGTTGAGACTGGCCTTGAGGAGGGGAAGAGGGAGCCTGGTGCGAAGAGCCGTAGTACGAGGAGGCGCCGTTGTTGTAAGCAGACCAGGGCTGTTGCGAGTGGCTGCCGTCGTCGCTTCGCCCGTGATCGGCGGCGTAGTAGCCTCCAGTGGCCCCACCTGCGACGCCGAGAGCTGCACCCGCTCCTGCGTACTGGGCCATATCGCCCGTCCCACCGCTGTGGTCGTAGCCAGAAGGAGAATCGCCCATGAGCTCCGGGTCGTCTTCAAAGCCCTCGGGCAAGGTAGCGCCTTGGGCAGTGCGGCCCTTGCGTAAACCACCGGCCGCGCCCGCGGCGCCGAAGCCAGCGGCCGAGCTCGAGGAGGGAGCAGAGGGGTCGAAGTGGTTCCAATCGATCTCCTCGTCGCCCGTGGGTCGCTTGCCAAAGCAGAGGAACCAGCCACGCCCTGTGCGAGCCTTGCGACGACGCCAGAGGAGAGCGACGGCGAGGAGAAGGCCCAGCAACGCGAGGCCGCCCACAACACCGCCTACGACGCCACCGATGAGCCCGCCATTGCTGCTGCTGCTTGAGCTCGACGAGCCGGAGCCGGAACCAGATGAAGTTCCCGTGCCAGTGGCTGTAGCGTTGACGATGACGACAGAGTTCGTCTGAGTGCCAGCGATGGTGCGCGTGACTTGCACGACTGAGGTGCCCTGTCTGCTCTCCGACACAACAGTGGCCGGCGCAGTCTCCACGGCCGTCGTCGTCCCACCATTGTTCCCCCCGGCATTGGACGTGATCGTCGTAGCGCCACTCCCGCCATTGCCATTATTCCCATTGCCATTATTCCCATTGCCACTTCCACCATTCTGCGACGTCGTACCGCCACCACCGTTGTTCGAAGAGCCACCTCCACTTCCACCGTTACCACCCTGCGACGTTGTGCCACCTGATCCGCCGCCGTTTGACGTATCTCCGCCACCGCTGTTCCCGCCATTACCACCGCTGTTCCCTGAAGACCCACCTCCGTTGGACGACCCTCCGCCGCCGCTGCCGCCGCCAATGATGCTGCTGATCACGGAGCCTATCTGTCGGCGTTGCAGCTCCTCGTTGTCGAGGCGGGCAGGAGCCGCGCCCCTGGCCATTGGCGTGGGCTGAGGCATTGCGTTATTCATAATGATGAGTAGAGAGGCGAGAGGTATCTAAGCTTGTTGTAAGATGATGATGCGATTCCGAGGGACAAAGGAGTGCCGAGGAGGAGGAATAGGAGGCGCGAGGGTGAAGGACTCCTCGTATGCTGCTGCTGCGAGTCCGCGCAAAGAGGGGTGAAGAGGAGATGGAGTGGATAGAGTGAAAAGAGGGTGAACAACTCGACGAGAAGGTGGTGATGGTGGTGAGAAGCCAAGCCCTTGCTCACGATGGTGCCCGATTTGGTTTGGTGGCTCTGAGTCGTCGTTGTGTGTGTGTGTGCGTGTGTGTGTCGTCGCAACGTCCTCTCGCTTGAATCCGGCCGTCGAACTCTGGCGCCTGAGAGAGGTCGCTCTAGCGTGGCGAGGGTCCACTGCCCTCGTGCCTGAGGTTGGAACCCCGCGCGATTGAACTGGGCTGAGTGAGCCAGGGCAGGGCGGAGCGGAGCGCGAGCAGCGGCGCAGCAGCAGGCGCAGGCCCAGGCGCGGTCACTTTTCTGTTTGTTCGAGCGCGGGGGCGCCGCTGTCAGACTAGGTAAAGGCGGGAAGCTTGAGCGGGATCGAAGCCCGGCCCTGGCGAAGCTCGTTCCCTCGCTCGCTCGCTCGCCACCCTTAGTCGTCGGGGATGCGACGTCGGACACTCGTCCTTGATACGATGAAGCCGTCACGGTGAGGCGACAATGAGCTTAGAGCGGTCACGAGTCGATGCGCACAGCCCGATCGTGAGATGAGAATAGCATCGATGCGTTGCTTTAGGCAGGTGGCAGAAAGGCGGAATACAGAACAAGGCTGACGAGATTCCAAGTAGCGAGCCATGCCAAGAAGAATCTTCGGCTGGTGGTACTCGCCTTCTTGCTCATCAAGCCTGCCGCTGCGGCCCACAGAGCCACCCATGCTGGGCTGGCGAAACGGAGCGCGATTTGGGTATGAGAGCAGAAGAGGAGGAGAAAGAGGTACGCCATGGAGAGGAGCACGTGTGGTATGAGGCGTGGAAGAAAGAGGGCGCGAGTACGGGTGCTCTGCGGCTGGAGCCAGTCCAATAGGAGGTGCTGAAGGAGAGCCGCGGGTGGCGAGGAGACGATGTGCTTCCACGCTCCCCAAGCGGCAAGGACGAGGACGGGTGATGCCAGAGCGAAGTTGGGGATCTGGGAGACTTGCCAGTAGCGCATGAAGCCAACGTCCCTGCGAGCGGTGAGGAGATAGAGAGAAGACATCGTCAATATCTGTCATGACTGTCCAGACTTGACCACTCTGCTACTCGCCAGTGCTCGCTCTGCACAAAAGAGTAGACGATGCCCAGCCCTTCGTCGCACCATGGCCTCCTGTCTGCCGCAGAGCAGAAGCGGTCCTTTGCCCACAGCTGAGACAGAACGAAGGGTGACGCCGTGAAAATGGTGAGCGTGGTGGCAGAGGATAGTCGCAGAGGAAGCGACGAAGAGACTGGCCGGTCCCAGATCAGGGCATACCAGATGTACCCTGCCAGAAGCAGACCATTTGCCCGAAAGGCGACGGCCACAGCGAAGCAGAACGAGGAGAGTAGAGCCTGAAGCACCGTAGCTCCAGACCAGCTGCTTGAGGCTCGTTTGGTTGATGCGTCGATGGGAGGGGAGAGGAGTGCGATGCCAAGAAGTGCAAAGAGGGAGAAAAAGGGTTCTGGTGTGGGAGTGACAAGGGTGGACGGAGATGGGGAGAGGATCGAGAGCAGGGCTGCGACGAGCGCCAACGGGGGTTGGGAGAGGACGGAGCAGAGGATGCTATGCAAGAGATACGACATGGTCAGCGCTGGGTAGGTATGGTGCCGATCTCTCAGGACACTCACTGGTATAGGAGAGGAGGACAGAGGGAGCTCGACAGCACAGCCAAGACGGTAGTCCAGCCGACTGCAGCGTCGAGGCTCCAACGGCCCTGCACGGAGTAGCCGGCCAGTCTCAGCAGCCAAACGAGGCCGGGCTGGAACGCCAACGTCTGCTCCCACTGGTATCCACCACCGCCGACACCGTCCCCAGAGGCTGGAAGCGGCTCAGGACTGGCTGCCCCTAGAAAGTGTATCGAGTCCCACCTGACGAGCCAGTCGGTCAGTCGCCACGGTGACGAAGACGAAGACGAAGTAGTCGGAGAAAGAAGTTGGGCCGATGAGTCGAAGGGTTGGACGATGAGCGAGGGTATGATGCAAAGGAGCGAGAGTGAGAGGAAGCGGTGCAAGAGGCTCAGCAAGAAGAGGCTGGTGTACGGTCGTGAGGAGAGGGAAAGGGTGCCCACCTCTCGATGATGCTGTGCTGCGTGTGCGCGGATGGTCCGATCGTGCTCAAAGCGACGCCAGATGGGGAGGGCGATCTGCGGGCAGAGCGTGAGAGGTGAGTCAGCGCCATGCTATCCTCCTTCTTGTGCATGTCGTTCACGCACCAATGCGACAAAGGCCTTTGCCCTGTCGAGCAGCCAATTGTTTCCCGGCACGCTTCCCCCGGTCCCCGTATTAGCCCTGAAGAGTTCGGTGAGGATATCCGTCGTGATGAAAAAGTGTCCACGCTGCACTCCCTTGAGCAATCCCCTCGCACACTGCTCAGGAGTCATTCCATCTTCCGGCGGGCCCTCGAGCTTCTTCGTCAGCTCCGGCTTGGTCCTGTTCTCGACCTCATACCCTGGCGACAGGATCGTTCCCGGAAAGTAGCAATGCACGGAAATACCGTAGAGGAGCATCTCTGATCGCAACGACTCGGCGAGGCCGCGTATCGCGAACTTCATTGGCGAGTAAGACGCGTACCCAACCATGCCCATGAGACCGACGGTGGAGGAGACAAAGACGATCTTGCCCTTGTGATTCGCGGCGGCCATTGCGCGAGCCGCGGCGTGCGAGGTGCTGAGCGCTGTCATGTAGTCCATCTGGATGTGCGCCTTGAAGTCTTCTTCGGTTTGCTCGATGAAGACTGCGAGTCGAGACAGGATGGAAGAGGTGAGTGAAAAGGCAATGCGCTACCATTGGCATCGCGCAACTTACATCCTGGCTTTGCGAAGCCAGCGCAGCAGAAGACGGCGTCTGCCAAGCGGCCGACGGGGGACGAGGCAGGATGCGAGCTTGTAGCAGCGGATGAAGAGGCTGACCACTTTATTGCCTCGGCAGAATGCTCGAAGGACGATAAGTCCGCCGAGTAGAAGGAGACGAGCTGAGCATTGTCCTTGCGGCACGACTGCGCGGCGATGAGCCATGAAGAGGGCGGCGGTGAGCAACGCGAGGTAGACGACTTGATAGTGCAATGCTCACCATAATGTCTGCAGCCGCCTTCTCAAGCTTCGAGACGCTCCTCGCTACGATCGTGACATCTGACCCTCTGCTAGCCAGCAGCTTGGCCAGCGCCAATCCGAGTCCTTGCGATCCGCCCGTGATAAAGACATGCTGAAATCGAGTAGGAGGAAAGAGTTGAGTTAGGGCCAGTCACAAACGAGCTCATCACTGCATGCGATATCCTCACCTTGCCCGCTGGCTCCCAATCTGAGCTGAGAAAAGGGATATAGACCATCGCTGGCAGGGGCGGCGAGATGGAGTGTTGGTTAGGAGGGAAAGCCAAGCCGCGTCCGCTGGGCGCAGCATTTCCACTGTTCCGGCGGGGAGCGAGCGAGCGACTTCTTCCTCTGCACGGGCCTCGCTCACTAGGAACTGGTGTCAAACACCAAACCGAAAAGAGCCATGAATCGCAAACATTATCATTGCCGAATGACTATAACACAATCGCGACCGCGCACCAAATCCCCCGCGCATCTAGTCTACACGCACATATCTCTTCGAAATGGGCTTCTTCTTAGCGCCCGCCCCTCGTCCAGCAGGAGGCGCCGGCGGCGGAGGCATCGATGAGGATGCTGATCCTGGTGGTCCTCCACCGGCAGCAGCCGCGCCCATGGCAGGCTGCATCGCCGCAGGCTGATTGAGGTCTCCCAAGTTCGAACGAGTCCTACCCATCCCTCCGCGAGACCCAGCGCCGGGAGAGGACATCGTCGAGTAAGGGGGCCCACCCTCTGATGGGGGAGGTGTGCCATTCGCCGCGGTGCGGTCACTCTCCGCGATGGGAGGTGTGCCGCGTGCTGAGCTGCTGAAGGCGGAGGAGGCGGCTCGAGGTGGTCCTCCTGGCCCACCAGCCGCGCCGCTTCGGTAGTCGTTGCCGAGGTCCTGGCTCGAGTTGGTACGACTGTTCGCAGCAGAGAAGGAGCGCTGCGGCGCCGGCGCACCACCGGGCCCACCGCGCGAGGCCATCGAGGGCGAAGCGGTTGTAGCCCTCGGCGGCGGAGGCGGAGGGGTAGCCGCTCCACCTGTGTCTCCAGCCTTCTTATTGACCCACCGCTTGAGGTCCTTGTCGTAGTAGAAGGCGCTCTCCTCTCCCATGTGGGCCTGCGCGGCCTTTGTCGCTGCTGCGTCGCCTGCCGCAGGCTCCTTGCGACCCCAGAGGCGACCAAGCCACGAGGTTGAGGGCGAAGGCTTGAGCTCGGGTTGCTTCGCTGCGGACGAGGTGGCAGCAGCCGCTGTAGGAGTAGAGGCATTGCTCTCCTCCTCCGCATGCTTAGACGGTTCACGTTGCTGCTGCTCATCGTGGCTGGCGGCTGTGTCGCCCTCAGTCCTGTTCCTCCGGTGGGCCGAGTTGCCAAAGCCGAGGTCGTCGTCGTCGTCGTCGTCGTCCTCGATCGGATCCTCTCGGCCAGAGGAGTGCTGCTGATGGCTGGCAGGAGTGTACGAGGGGAAAGAAGCGGCTCCAGCTGGCGTGAAGGCGTCCATGGGAGAAACAAAGTCGGCTCCTCCTCCTCCCTCTGCGTCTCCTCCGTTACCTGCCTCGCCGAAGTCGGCATCCAAGTTGCTGATGAACTGCGGCCGGGTCCCGCTAGGCGTCTCATTGTCGGCATCGTAGCCGTACGAAGGTCCTTGGTAGCCTGCGCCATCGTCGTTGGGCTGTTCTTCTCCCGGGCCTGACTGCCCTGGCCAGGGAGCTGCGGCGCCTGCATCTGCCTCGCTTGCCTCGACACTCGAGCGTCCATAGGGGCCTTGCTGATACTGCTGCTGCTGTTGCTGCTGCTGATGATGACCAGCAGGAGCAGGCGAGTCGGATCTTGACCAGCCGAGGTATGGACTGCCGCCGGCGGAAGAGGGCGGCACACCGTAGGGTCCCGCTCCGCTGCCCATGGCAGACACGGCTCGATCCTGCTGCTGCTGCATGAACGAAGGCGACCTCGCGCCGTGCTGCCTGAAGCCCGCAGCAGACTGAGCTCGCGAGCCAGGGCGACTGATGCCTGCTCCACTGAAGTCGGCAAAAGACTGAACGCGCGAGATGCCCCCGGACATGGCGTCAGGCGTGATGGCGGAGTAGTGCGAGAAGGCTCCAACGGACGAGCCTGCCGTGCTGGGAAGACCGCTGACGCTACCAGCACCTCGACTCTTGTCTCCTCCGCCCTGTTGCTGCTGCTGCATCCCACCACCGTTGGGTGTGGCACTTCCACTCGCAGGACTATCATCGTCTCCCGCAATGAATTTGGCAAATCTCCCTTCGAAGGCAGAAAGCATCCCATCCAGTGTAGGTCGCTGCATCTTTCTTGTGACCCAATTGCCACCGCTGTCCAGCTGAGGTCCACCAATCAGGCGGTCTGACAACTCCTTGACTTGCGCTACCAGTGTGCGATGGAAATAAGGGGACTGCTTCGTCGCCTTCATCACCCCCGCAATGGCCTCGCAGTACTTCTGTGCGCGCTTCGTCTCTCCCAGCTCGGCGAGCTGCAGGGCGTGCAAGAGACGGTAAGCCTGCAAGTGGGCGAGGCCAGGGAAGGCTTCTTGGCCCTTGAGAGGGGGCACGAGTGCGAAGGAGAATTCGTAAATCTCTGATAGGATGAAGGCATCCATGTCGCGGAGGTAGGAGGTACTGGCCAGCGGGCTGGGTGCCCCGAGAAGCGACATGCGAGCATTGGGAGCGTCGACGCCGCCTGATGAGGAGGTTCGAGGTGAAAGAAGGTAGCAGATGTGGGCCGCTTCTTGACGACCTGCGTTGGCGAGGGCATCGCCCATTGCTGTCAGAGCGGTCGAGTCGCCTGCGCAGCGATTGGCAAGGATGACGGCCGCGGAATTGCGCCAGTCCTGCGATGACGAGGCCGCAGAGGGCGGAACATCCGGTCGGAACAGAGTCTGGATCATGGAAGGCTCCTGCCCGGAGAAGAGGCCATACGCCAGCTTCAGGCTCGCGTCCTTATCACCTGCATCACCTGACAACTCAGCCTCGATGAAATCGCTCGCCACTCGTCTCCACGTCTCTTGATCGACAGCGCTAGCAATTACCATAGCGTGGGACCACAGTCGCTGAGATGTGGCGTAGGCTACAGCCTCGCGACGCTGGCCTGTGACGAGGAGGTCGCGAATCTGCTCGAGATGCTTCGATGTCACCTCGTAGCTGTGCAGCGTTGTGCCCGAGGCGCCGTTCCCAGTGCTGCTCTTCGGGTCTGCGTACCCAGGCGCGAAGGTCGAGCTTTGCTGCGCACCTTGCTCTCCAGCCAGCAGCGCTCGCACCGCCTCGTCGAACGCCGCATTGTTGGCTACGTTGCCGTCTTGCTCGAGCATGATGGCGAGGAGGCGGATGAGGAGGATACGATCTTCTGCCTTGCCGGCCTCTTCGTCGCCAGCAGAGGAGGACGACGAGGAGACGTCGTGAGGCTTGACCGCATCCACGACTGACGGCCGGCGTCTGCGGTAGCCCATGCCGGCCTCGAGGTCAGCAGCTGCATCACGCAAGAACTTGATGAGCGTCGTCTTCTTGCTCTTGACGCTGGTGGAGACACTGCTGCCCGCTCCCGTCGCTCGTGCAATGGCGCTGGTGACCGCAGTGCTCTCGAATGCGGGTCCAGGGAAGAGCAGCGGGTCGAAGGACGAGGCGAACGCTGTGGGCGGGACGAGGTTGGAAAGTTGGCGCACCGAGACTTTCGTTGGCGGCGCAGTATCGCTGCCGTAGCCATATCCGTCGCCCAGCCCGCTGCTGGCATGACTTTGCGTCGGGAAGAAGGTGACAATCTTGCCGTCCACGCCGAAGCACGCAAGAGGGATGCGGGCATTGCGCTTCTCCTCTGCTGGATCAGGCGCATCTGCGTAGCCGGCTTCAAAGCCTTGTTCCCTCTCGCGGGGAAGCTCGTACGGCGAAGCAGCTTCGTGCGGAGCCGCACTGTAGCTCGAGCTGGGTGCACGGCTGCCAAAGTAGCCCGCTCCCCCGGCCACTGCAGCGCTCGGTCCATATGGGCCTGCAGCGCCTTCGTCGAAGACTGAGCCTGACTGAGAGTCGGAGCGGCCGTGGTGAGAGGGAGGTCCATACGCCGAGTAGCCGGCAGAAGAAGGCGCAGCAGGTGCTCGGGAGGCCAAGGGTGTGTCCGGCACTGCAGAAGAGGCTCCTGAGCCGTAGCCGCGCGACATTGGCGGTGCTGCGTAGGCTCCATCTGCTCCGCCCAGTGACGAGCCCCATCCGGCATCCTGCGAGCCAGACTCAGTTCCGTAGGAAGGCGCGTACGGGTCAGCCACAGCGTTCGAGCTGATTGGCGGTGCGTAAGGGTCCTGAGTTGGGAGCGCCGACTGCTCTGCAGGCTCGTATGGGTTGTAGGCGCCTCGACTGCTTGTGTTTATCGGAGCGTATGGGTCTGCGTTGCTGGCGGAAGGAGCGTAGAGGTCTTGCTTGGCAGCCGATGAAGACGAAGAGCCGTACTGCGAGCCTATGGCGGGACCGTAGGGGTCTTGCTCATGATGAGAAGTCGGAGGCGGACCATACGGGTCATGTTCAGATGTCGCAGGTGGTGCGTACGGGTCCGCCTCAGCTGCTTTCGAAGGGGCGTATGCGTCCGCCTGTCCGGTCGCCGAAGGTGCGTAGGGATCTGTCTGTTGGTCAGGAGGGGCGTACAGATCCTCATCCTCCTGAGGGGCATACGGGTCTGCGTCCCGTCGAGGCACATACGCCTCTGCATCGTCTTCTCCACCCTGCACTTGAGGGGCGTATGGATCTTGCCCAGCACCAGCTTCTTCCCCGCTTCCGCCTCCGTAGCCAGCCTCATATCCGTAGCCGTACCCCGTCGCAGCCTCCGACTCATACCCTTGCGATGCGCTGCCAGGTGTAGGTGCGTAGGGATCCTGACCCTCGGAGGTAGAAGGAGGTGCATATGCATCGTGACTCTCTGCTGCCGCGTCGCGCGAGGCTTGATCGCCGCTCTCGGCGTCCCCACCGTCTTCAGCTTCGCGACCATAGCCGGCATCATAGCCATATCCGTAATCTGCTGCAGCTTCCGGCTCGTAAGTTTCCGATGCGCCAGCGGCAGCGGCTGGAGGCGCATACGGGTCTTGATCGCCCGAGGCAGCGACAGGAGAAGGAGGCGCATACTGGTCCTGGCCTTGCGTAACAGGAGGAGGGGCGTAGGGATCGGGCTGATCGATCGGCTCCTCGCGCGACGCTTGATCACCCGAATATCCCGCCTCCTCACCTCCATAGCCACCACCACCTTCAACCTCATCAACGCCCCACCCCCAGTCCTCCTCTTCTTCTTCCTCTTCCACCCTCTTACCCCTGCCCTTTCCTCTCCTCACGCTCGCATTCGGCCCCTTCTTTGCATTCACATCTGGCCCCTTCTTCACCTCCCGACTCATCGGTCGACTTGCATCCACCACTTCCTTCTGACTCGACGTGCTAGCGCCACTGCCACTGCTTTGGCTCTTACTTCGACTGATGAGCTGCAAGTCGTTGAACTCGCGCGTGGCCTCGTCCAGATCGTCGTCCCGTCCAGCCCCTTGAGACGCCAGACTGTCCCTTCGCTCAATGATCGTCTGATCAGCAGCTGGGTACTCTTCGTCGGGGGAGGGAGTGACCTCAATCTCTTTGGTAGAATCGTCGTCCCCCGTGACGAGGAGCTTGGGAGTGGCCTGCCTGGAGCGGGGGGGTGGTGCGAGGGAGGTCTCCGAGTCATCTGGATCGGCCAATTGCGAAGGCGCTTCGCCACTTGCTGGGTCCGCAGGCGGGGAGAAGAGGGAAGCACCATCAGTCGACGACGATGCTGCATCTGCGGCGGGTGTAGAGGCAACGTCCCAGGGCGCGGGCTGTTCCTCGCTCGCTGCCGCTGTCACCGAAGGAGCATGCTGAGCTGCAGGTCCATCGAAGGTGGAAAGGCCGTTGAGCTGCAGAGCAGGCGATTGCGGAGTGGGCTCATCGGGAGCGGGCGCGGCTGCTGCGGGCTGCTGAGGAATAGCCTTGGACGAAGACGTCCTCGATGGGCCTCTGGCCGGCCCTCTCGGCGGGCCTCGCGGCGGGCCCTTGGGAGGACCCTTAGGTGGGGCAGCAGGCATGGAGGGCGAGGCGGATTGGGACGGGCTGTACGCATTTGCGGGAGCCGTTGCTGCTGCCGGCGTGGTCTCTTCGTGCGAGGCGGCTTGGGTCGGAGGAGCTCCGTAGGCGTCCGTCGTCGCATTGCTGGTCTGTAATTGCGCATCATACGAGTTCTCGTAGGACATTTCTGACGCGGTGAAGCGAGGCTGCTCCTGAGACGTTGGAGGCAGGTCGATCCCGCTGGCTCGGGGCGTACTGCTCGGGTCATACTGGGTTGACGCAGCTGGAGATGGCTCGTACTGACTTTGAGTCGCAGGCGGAGCGTAGGGGTCCGGTTGGGATGCGTCGTACTGCTGAGAAGGCTGATACTGCTGGCTCGCCTGCGACGGGTAGTCGGTCTGCGCCGAGTTCCATTGCTGCTGCTGCTGTGCATTGTAGGCATCATAGTCTCCTTGAGCAGGAGGGTCTGCCTGCTGGGCGTCGTACTGCCCGTAGTTAGCTGCATACTGGTCCTGCTGGTACCCATCAGCGGACTGCAGTGCGTAGCCCTGCGGATCGTATGAGGTGGTGCCGTAGTAGTCCTGTTGCTGACTCTGCTGGCTCGCATCGTACCCATTGGCCGAAGTATGGTCGTATTGACCTTGACTCTGCGTTGCTGCCGAGTAGTCGTACTGCCCAGCTGAGGCCTGCGCATCGTAGCCGTGAGCTTGACTGGCGGGAGGAGCGTACTGCTGCTGCGGAGCGTGGTATGCGTAGGACCCAGTAGAGTCGCCTGCGCCGCTAGTGTAGTAATTGTCATATCCCGGCTGATGCTGCTGCTGCTGCGAGTCCCATTGCTGGTAGCTTTGGTCTTGCTGCTGCTGATACTGCGATGGGTCGTATGCGCCAGCATCGTAGCTTTGCTGCTGGTAGTAGTTGCTGTCTGGGTACTGCTGCTGCTGCTGGCCATATGCATCGTAGCCAGACGAGCTCTGCGCCGTGGCTGAGTAGTCTGTCTGTTGAGCGCCGGCGCCGTCATACCAGCTTGTCGAATCTGCGGAAGGGTCGTACGGCTGCTGTTGTTGGCATTGATCATAGCCTGCATTGGCATCGCCGCCGCCGCCGAGCCAGTCATCGTTGGCTGTTGCAGCATCGTTGCCAAATAGACCGCTCGATGATGACGCGACTTGCGATCCAATGTCAGCCGGCTGCTGCTGCTGGTACTGCTGCTGATAGTACTGATTATACTGTTGGTTTTGCTGCCCATCTCCAAAAAGGTCAGCAGCTCCTCCATCCTCTTGCTCCTCGCTCATCGTCCCAAGCTGAGGAGCTGCAGCCGGTGCTGGAGGGGAAGAGATGGTTGCAAAAGGATCGCTGTCCTCACCACCTCCTGCGCCGAAAAGGCTGGCGGCATTTGCGACGCTGGGCTGGGGAGCGTGCCCGCCTCCTGGTCTAGATTGCGCCATGCTGGGCGTCTACTGTGTGCGGGTCACGGCGCTCGAAGAGTCGTGAGAAGTCGAAGAGGCAGGCGATGTCGAGGAAGAGGAGGTAGAGAGCGGTTGTTGTCGTGACAGCGGCTGGTCAGTAGCGACCGGTAACGCTAGCACTTTGAAGAGGACAGAAGCGCTCTAGGATGCTCCACACAAATCGCAGTGGTAGCGATGAGAAAGCGAGTGGGGTCAAATCAAGAAGCACACCGCACACCAAGACCTCCATCTGCCTCTCTCTCTCTGTCCGACTCGTGGCCCTCAATCAGTCGGGTCTCACGCAGCTCCAGCGTGGAACAGTCGCAGCGGCCCGAACGTCATTTCCGCCGCCCAAGCCAGGCCACCAAGGTCAGGCAGCGCCGTGGGTCCACTCGAGGGCGGACACGCGAGTCGAGTCCAATGCCACTCCCGTCTCGAGACCAAGGAGTGGAACCAAGCATCTCGGCGCTACACATCGAATTATCCTTTCTTCCACCTCCATATAAGCCTAAAGAGCGTAGAATGTCCTATCGCGAACGCCCAGACCCTCCACGTCGCGGCGACGACCGAGAACAAGGTGGCAGAGACGCCAGTCGCTATCGTCCTGAGCCGCCACGTCGACCGTATGATGATCGTGCAGACGGCTATCCTCGCCAACCACCTCAGCCATACGGTGCGGGGCGAAGCGATCGTCCCCCGCCACCTATGCGGCCAGACTACAGAGACGAGGGCACCTACTCGCGTGGGCCCGCTGCTTCATCATCGTCATATCAAGGACGCAGCGTCCCCCCGCAGAGAGAGCAGGGTCGCGCCATCCCGCCTCCAAGAGAGGATCGCAGAGAGAGGGACTGGGACTATGAGCGTAGTAGTGGGGCGGCAGGGAGTGGTAGAAACTGGAGAGATGAGCCCAGAGATCGCTACGCTGAGCGTGACCGAGAGCGAGATGGTGGGAGGGGAAGAGGCAGGTCGTCTCGTAGTCGCTCCCCTGCGCCTCGAGGTCGGGACAGGAGGAGGGAGACTTCCCCGCCATCACGCACTAGCGGTAGCAGCAGCAAAGGAGATCATCTAGCAGCTACCAACGGCATATCCGCAAAGTACAATGGAACAGCAGTCGCTGCAGAACCGATGGCGACTGGAGCGGCCCCTGAGGCTGACGCAGCAGACGAAGAGGAGGACGCTGCGCCCATCGACGAAGCCGAAGCGGCCATGATGGCCTCGATGGGCTTTGGCGGGTTTGGCACCACAAAGGGGACGCACGTCAAGGGCAACTCGCAAGGGGGAGCCAATGTCAAGAAGGAGAGGACGTGGCGACAGTACATGAACAGGAAGGGAGGCTTCAACCGGCAGTTGGACGCCGTCAAGAAGTAAAGACGGGCGAGAATGGCATGGTATTTGATAAGGATGTCCTGTGCGATTAGATGCCTACAACGCCTCCACTCCCCGCGGCAGCCACATCCTTCAACGGCGGGAAGGCGTTGACGTTGCTCAGAACCATCATCTGCCTCTCGTGGGAGAGGTACCCCTTTACGAAGCCGCGGGCAATCAGGGAGCCGACCAGCCACTCCACCTCCGCTGCGGCGTCTCCGGCTTCAATTTCGCTCCCACCTCCTCCCTCTCCGCTCGCCGGAGTCCATCCCGCTAACCTAAGCGCAGTCTGCACATCCGCTAGCTTCACACGCGTGCTCTTCAGCACCTGGGCGCACAATCGCCTGACTACCTGCCGCAGAAGGATGGGCCGGAAAGCCTCGACGGCCAAGTAGGTTCCACGCACCACGAGCGCACGCTCGAAGCTTGGCTCAGCAAGCGCAGCGGCAAATCGTCTCAGGTCGGGCTTGGGCGCCAAGGAGCTCAGGAAAGGGCTGTAAAGCGCCTCCAACTTTGGGAAACGCGCCAGGAGCACCTTACTTGGCCTCCTCCCCCTCAAGAGCAACTCCAGCGGAATCAAAGGCACCAGTATCAACTCCTGCTGCTTGATCGCCCCCGCATGGCATTCGCCCCACGCCTCACTGAGGTCCTGCAGCGCGGGTGCATAATCCTGCGCCAGGAAGTGTAGCAGTCCCGTGTAGTATCTGAATGTGACCCTGTCCGCGCGAGGAAAATGGTCTAGGGGAGGCAGAGGGGCAGCGCTGAGTGCTCGGAGGACGTTACGGCATAGAGGGAGGGCGCGTAGACGAAAGTAGGTGCGGAAGAGGATGGCGACTATGCGGTAGGTTGCCCATTTGCGCGAGGTGAGGAGAGAAGGGTTGCGATCTGCTACGCAGGCCGTGAAGGCTTTGTTTAGGTGGCGAGCTGTTGATTCAAGGTGGGGCTGTGCGGGGCGGGAGGTGGATGTCGAGGGCTCTGAGGCTGCTGTGACGCGATCTGCTAGGAGGGCAAGTTGGCGTAGGTCGAGGAGGATCTGCATCAGGACTGGCAGGTAGGGCCTCGAGTCGGTGCTGGGTGGGACGGAGGTGAGGATGCGGAGGAAGAGGCTACGCGAGCGAGGGAGAAATAGGAGTGGTCAGCCTGTTAGGCAAGTTGAGCTGAAGTTCAGATCCCTCGTCGTACTCACGTAGCCGTCGTCTCGTAGCACTCGTACGCGCTGTGAAGTTCCAACCTCTCCCCAGCCGCATCTCCCCTACTTTTGGCCTCGGCGCCTCTACCCAAAAACAGCAGCGCCTTTACGCGACTAGCTGCCAGCTCCTCCCATTCTCCCTTGAGGTAGCCGCGACATTTCCTCAGCTCGGGAACGACGCGATCTGGGTTGGAGGTTGGGAGGGCGAGGTACACGGGCGAAGGAGCAGTAGGGGAGGGGAAGAGGGCGAGGAGGGATGCCAGGGCTGGAGTGGAGTGCGGAAGATTGGCAGAAGCAGAGAGGAGGGCATCTCCGTAGGCTGAGGGTGGTAAGGATGCCATGGGAGGCGAGGGAGAAGTGAAGCAGGGCAAAGGATCGGATGCAACGCGAAGGAGTGAATCAAGGCGAGCTCAACCTCGAGGTCGACTCGACTGCCTCTCTCCGTGGGCCCAATGGCGCCCAGTCCGCCGTCCGCTCGACTCGACGTCGCGGCTCAACACTCCCGCCGGCCCGGCCTGGCTTTCCATGCTTTCCTTTCCTTCCTTTCCTACCCACCTCTCTCCCCCCTCTCTCCCCCCTCTCTTCACAACAAAAATGGCCTCACCAATGGCCACCCCTCTGACAGCTCCGCCCCTCACCTCCCCTCGCACATCTGACGCCCTCACCACTACGCTCCTCTCCCTCTCCTCCTCCCTCTCCTCGGCCTTCGAAAAGATCCCCGGCTCGCCCATCCTCACACGATACATTGCCTCGTCCTACCAGAATGACCCCTTTCGCTCTCTGCTGGAGCTGTTCCTCCTCGCCTTTGCGATCAGGACCGTCCTGCAGAGTAGAACGAGGGCGAGCGCTAGTGGGTCGAACTTTGTCAAGTTGGACGACAAGGTGAGCGCGAAGGAAGAGCTACGAGGACTTGAGGCGATGTCGCAGCGCTAATAGACGTCGGACGTCGCGCCCTTTTTGCCAGGAAATCGATGACCTAGTCAGCGAGTTCAATCCTCTCCCACTCTGTGAGCCCCTCACAGCCTCAGAGGAACAATCCCTCGCCGCCGTACCTACCATCATTGGCGGCAACTCCCCGCACCCGAAGATCTCCCTGCCGCACGTACACGGAGGCAAGCCGAGGGAGGTCGTCAACCTGGCGAGCTACAATTTTGCTGATCTGGCTGGGGATGAGAGAGTCAAGGAGGCGGCCATCAAAACTCTGAGGACTTACGGAGTGGGAAGCTGTAGTCCTCCTGGCTTCTATGGGACGATTGGTGAGCTTCCTCCGTTGCCGCCATCGTTCAAGGAGTTTGCTAACCCTCTCGTCCTCTTGACCGTCAGATGTCCACATGGCTCTCGAGTCGGACATCGCCCGCCTCCTCGGCACGGAGGCGGCCATTATCTACTCTCAGGGCTTCTCGACCATCTCCTCCGTCATCCCGGCCTTTTCCAAGCGAGGCGACATCATCGTAGCGGACAAGGGGGTCAACTTTGCCATTCAAAAGGGCATCGCCATCTCGCGCTCGACCGTGCGATATTACGATCATAATGATATGGTGAGTGATTGTACGCCGCAGTCTAGCCCTAGGTCGCAAGCTGACACTGGTTCCTTCGCGACCACCACGCGCAGTCATCCCTGGAAGCCACGCTCAAATCCGTTGTTCAGCAATATAGACGCAAGAAGCCTCTCACCCGTCGCTTTATCATCACGGAAGGTCTCTTTGAGAACGACGGGCAGATCTCCAACCTCAAGCGACTCATCGAGCTCAAGCGCAAGTACAAGTTCCGTCTCATTCTCGACGAGGGCCTCTCCTTTGGCACGCTCGGCCGCACAGGACGAGGACTGACAGAGCTGCACGACGTACCTGCGAGCGAGGTGGACATGATCGTTGGTAGCATGGCGAACACGCTGGGCTCAGCAGGAGGATTCTGCGCGGGCAGCAACGAGGTGGTGTTCCATCAGCGTATCAACGGCCCGGCCTTCGTCTACTCGGCAGCGCTGCCCGCCATGTTGGCCGTGGCGGCTAGTATAGCCATTGCCAAGATCTCGCGCAACGACGATGATGTATTGACGCGGCTGCGGGAGAACACGAGGGCACTGCGAGCCGTACTCGACAAGGTGGAGACTCTTTACATCCCTAGTGATGCGGAGAGCCCGGTCATTCATCTGCAGGTCAGAGCCAAGGGGCACAGGCATCCGGATACGCCTCAGGGCAAGTTTGACGCGGCTGCATCGTCATCATCGTCATCAGCCATGGTGCCCACCAACAGCTCGGCAGCGGACGGTGAATCGCGCAACCTCCTCGACCCGCACCACGACCTCTCCCCGACTGCTCAGCTGGCTCTACTCCAATCCATCCTCGACGAGGCCCTCGAATCCGGGCATGTCATGCTGTCCCTCCGCAAGAAGCTGCCGAGCATTAAAGCCGAAGTGCTGGAACGCGGCGTGCTGGCGAGGCCGAGCATCAGGATAGCGGTCACTGCTGGTTTGAGTAGGAAGGAGGTGGAGAAGGCTGGACAGGCTATCAAGGCGGCGTGTGGGAAGGTCTTGGGGAAGAGGAGGGTGTGAGGATGTGTGGTGAGGAGATGTCGATGCGTGTAATGCATGCTTTGTATACTGCTCGTGGGGACGTGGCGTTGCGATGCAACTTGGGTATAGCATTTGACTGTCAATGGACCAGCGAGGCCAAGGTCCCCTTCGCCTCGTCACCGCACGGCGGACGATGCCTCCTTCTGCTCTCTTCCTCTCGCGCTTACTCGTCCTTCTTATCCTCGATAGGCACAGCAGGCATCTTCTGTGGCTCCCTCACCGAAGGAGGCATCTTAGCCAGCTCAGCCAAGAACCTGCATCACACGGCGTCACACGAAGCATGTCAGCTTTCTGTCTCACACTCTCTTTGCCCTCCTCCTCCTCCTCCTCCCCGTCGCTACTCACCAAGCCACGCTCCCCCAAAGGCCCAGCGCGATAGCCAGTAGTGCGAGGACGTGCCCATTCTGAGTGACTATGAGCAGAGAGAGGAGCACGAGGATCAGAGCAGCAAATGCGCGATGCATCACCACTCGGGCTGGGCTGTTGAGTCCTGGTTGGAAGAGGGAGTCGATTAGCGAGTTGATGAAGGAGGGAGGGGAGGAGGAGGGGGAAGAGCCTGATGAGCCGAGCGCTGCGGCTGTTGAGGCGGGTTGGGTGGCCATGCTGGTAGGGCGGCTGAATATCACTTAGAGGAAAGGGAGTTGGTGGGATTAGATGGGGAGCGAGAAGCGGAGAGGAAGGAAGTGGGAGCCAGAACGAGGAAAGGCAATTGGCCGTGCACTTCGTAGCCTCGACGGGCCACTTCCGTCTCCACGTGGCATCGATGATCCGGGGGCCTGTGCGCCAGATCGTCCCGCTCTAGCCTCTTGACCCGCAATATCGTCCTGACATCTCGCACATTGATTCGCTAGGGACAGCGCTCGACAAACCTCTCGGACTGCTGCAGGACCCCTTGCCACTGAGCAGCAAGCGTAGAGCCCCGCAGGTCGCCGCTGCTGCTGCTGCTGCTGCTGCTGCGCCCACAATGTTCGGTACGCTCCTCTACGTGTCCGTCCTCTGCCTCAACGCCATTGCCATTCTCAACGAGGATCGTTTCCTTTCAAGAGGTGGGAGAGACGTGCGCCTGACTGCCGTTCATCCACTTTCTCGTGCTGATCATCTCTGCCCCCATCACCGCTCTCTGAACTCCCGCCAGTCGGCTGGTCATCCGCCTCTATCCAGTACGAGCAGCAGCACTCCTTCACCTCTGGACCGGGAGGGCACGGAGGATCAAGTGATGCTGGCGTCAAGGAGAGGTTGGTGAACTTGATGGGAGCCGTGAGAACATTGCTGAGAGGTGAGCGATCGGTGATGCTGAAGAGAGGGAGAAGAAGACGAGCATCGATTGACCTGACTTCTTTGTCGTGCACCTCGCAGTACCCCTCGTTTTGATCAACGTCCTCATCATTCTGTACGAGCTGCTCAAGTTCTAATGACGTCCACGAATAGCAAAGAAAGACCTCAAAGTGGAAAATGTCGCGACACGATATGGTACGGTATACAATTTCAAGCCTACAGATGTGCACAAGAGAGAGCCCAAGCGCTGCCGATCACGGCCTTCCCGCGAGGCTTGAGAACCAGTAACCCAGATCCCCTCCTCCCCCTTGTTGCCCACCAGTCCTCAGCCACCACACACTCAGCAACGCAATGACGACCACCTCTGCCACACCCACGAGCACCTGTCCCGCCCCTGCCGCAACGAGGGCGCACCAGGCGTACCCGACCAGCCTGTCCAGCAAAGTGCCCAGCGCACGGTACGCTGCGTAATTCCCGTCGAGGCGATACGGCGCCAAGTTGGAATTGGACTGCCGTGCGCGCGGCAGGGTTGCGAGGAGAGTGACGGGCTTGTGGTCCGAGAGCGTGTAACCCATGATGCTGCGGAAGAGCTCGACGTGCACGCCGTGTCTGCCCGGAATAACGCTTGCTGACCCGGCTCCCGTTGTGCCCGTCGTCTTTTCTCCTTGCTCTTGCCCACCATTGCTCGCCCAGAGCACACGATCTGTCCAACCTGGCACGCGTTTCGCGCTCAGTTCCTGTCCCTTTACCGGCGCGTCCCCCTTCTCTCTCTTCACGGCGTCCCCTTCCCCAGTCCCTTCTTTACCCTTTCCCTTCCCCTCTCGCCGTTGCGGCTTGAACTTGTACGTCGGCCCGAACGCCGTCCCGACGTCCACCTCGACAAAGCCTTGCAGCGTCTTGCCAGCTTGGCGCTCTCGAGCGAGCTGGTCATGCTTGGCCAAAGTCGCATAGTCCTGCTGAGAGACTTTGCGACGGACGTCGTGCTTGCTCAACCCCGCGGCAGATGAGGAAGCTCCCTCTTTGCCCTCCTTGTTTTTCTTGCCACCTTCGAGGCCGAGACGATAGTTGAGGTCGCCGAAGAAGAAGGCGTGGTGCGAATCGTAGAGAGTGTACGTCTGATTGTCCAGGGGCTTGGATGGCTTTTGCGTTCCAATTGCGCGTTGGCTGTCCACGTCCTGTTGGTAGCGCTCCTTGACCTTTTCCATATCCTCGCCAGTTTGGGGAGCTGCGATCGGCGGGTCGGGGAGCGGCAAGGTGGACTGAGGCGTGAATGCCAGTCTGCTAACGATGTTCTTGAAATCGGCATTGCGTCGCTCCACTTGGTGGTCATGCGCGGCCAAGTGAGCACATACGAGTGTGATCACCTCGTCTTCCCCTTCGCCTTGAGCAGAAAGGACTAATCGTACGCCGACGGCTCCCTTGTTGCCCAGCAGGTTGAGGATACCAGTAGAGGCACTTGCCACGCGCGCCTCCTTGAGTCGCTGCGGCACTCCTGAGCGATTACGCCCAAAGACGAAGAGGGTGATGCTCACGAGATGTACCTCAGCCAGCAAAGTGTAGTCCTCGGGCCCGCCGCCCTCAGGATACACCCCGTCCTGCCGCGTAACCGCAGCATGATGTCTCACAGCCCTCCTGATCTCCCTAGCCGTGTGCTGCCGCACCTCCTTTGCCTCTTGATCATCAGCGAATGCATGGTGCAGCGGCAGCAGCTCCTGGAAGCCGACGGCATAGATGTCAGGCGCTTCACGGCCAGAGGTGAGAGAGGTGGAGCTATACTCGGGACGTGTCTCGGAGAGGGTGGGGATCAACCAGCGTTGCAAGTCGGGGAAGGGCGTTGTGGTGCCTTGCAGGTTGAAGTTGTACGAGGCTATTTGAATGCGCAAGGGGTGGGAGGTGGCCATGTTGAGAGGATGACGATGGGCTAGCTTGGAACTCCAAGGCTAGCTGCGATTCCAAGGGCAGTCGTGAGGGGACGAGGGGGTGACTGAGTGTGGAGACGGAGACGGAGACGCAAGACGGGATACGGAGACACGGCAACGCAGCCCGAGAGCAAGTTGAGCCGGAGCGACGGTTGCACGGCTGCTGCAGGTCCAGCCCAGCCCGCCTTTTTGCCTTGCTTGCGCTTTCTCACGGCACGGCAATGAAGAGGACGCGTCGACGGAGGGAGCAGGGACCCCTTGAGCGTGTGGCGCACTGATCGGCGCAGGCTTAAGCTCAAAAACCCTCCCCAGTCGTACATCGAGTCGCACGCACCCCTTGAAGAGCATCATCGAGGAGGGAAAATTGAGCTTCGGTCAGGCAGCGAGGGGGCTTCGAGGGAGTCAGCGACACCGCGTTCTCAGGTGTCCGATCTCGCCGTGGCCCCCGCCGGAGCAAGCGATGTGTCACTCTTTCTGGCTCAACCTCGCGAGACTCAACAAGGGCGTGGGAGACGAGATGAGATGAGGTCCGAGACAGCTCTCGGTCGGGCCTTTCATCAATCGAAGATTGGCCTTAAGAAGGACGTCATCACCCTCGCTCAGACCCCTTCGAACCGCCCCTGTAGTACCGTCGATTTCTCGCCTTTGATCGTCCAACGCTGACGTTGGGCTCGATATATAGTCGCGGCCTCTCTTGTGATCGAAGCATCTTCACTACGCCCTCATACGCTAGTAGCAATCATGCCTTTCCTCAACCTGTCCGAGGTGAGCCGTACGCACCTGCTCACATCTCCCGATTCTCAGCTAATGCCCGCATCTCCTGCCCACGCCTCGCCAGTCCTTCCCGCACCTCCGCGCAAAAGACGAGGTCCAACTGCACTACCTCCTTTCGACTCCCTCCCACCCCATCTTCACACAAGCAGCCACGGCTCGCGCAGCCGCAGGCACAAAGGCCAATGGCCACATCCCAGACTCTCTCTCCGCCGCCACTCACCCAGACCCACGCTACCCGCTCCTAGTCGTCTTCCCCTCGGAGCTCTTCTCCGTCTCCCTCCTCTTCCCTCACATCCTCTGCGATGCCGACCTCTCACGTCGCTTCAACATCCTCGCCCTCGATCCTCGCGGTCACGGCCTGACTAGGGAGGTTCCGCCTCGCAAGGGTTCGCCTCACCTCTACGACTTGGACACCAAGACGGCGGATTGTCTGGCTTTCCTGGACGAGTACCTCAATGCACCTGGCGTGGCCAAGCCACAGGGAGGACAATGGCAGTTCCACATCGTCGCCTGCGGTATGTCTGGCCTCGTCGCCACGCGGGCAGCCGCCAAGCTAGGCAACGCCATCCAGACTTTGAGCATCGTTAGCCCGATCCTCGAGGTGGAGGATCAATTCATCATCGACTCGATCGCGCAATGCGAGGAGATTATCAACGAGGCCTGGACAACAGCACATAGCGATGAGGATTCACGCAATAGTGCTGGTAACATGCCTGGGGAGCTCGTCGAGGGCTTCGGCTACAGATGGGCAGGCGAGGACGAATCGCTGCCCAAGCATGTGGAGCGAAGCACTTTCGCAGACCTGTACGATCGATTCATCCGTCGCGGCGATGGGAAGGAGGCAGCTAGGGCTTTCCTGTTCGACCTCTACTTCGAGCGCAAGGCGCAGAGTGACGAGGAGAGGGCGAGAGTCACGGCTGACTTGCTCGTCGTGGAGGGGAGTGAACATCTGCCTTATGAAGAGCCCATCGGAGGTACGCTGAGGAAGCGGTTCCCGAATGCTAGGAGCTTCAGGTACGAACAGATTCAGAAGGCGCCCTTCCTTCTCAGTGTCATGCGACCGTTGGAAGTGCGCGACCTGGTCAAGGGGTTCATCCTGCCTCGCATCGGCGCTACCAACAATGGAGCTGGAACCAACACAGCAACACAGGCCAAGACGATCACCCTCAGCCACGCCGAGATGCACCAGCTTCGCCTCGCCTTCACCAGCGTATCGCCTTCGGCGCCGAGCAGGACTCTCTTCCGCAACGGCAGCAACAACAGTGGGAGAACGAGCAGGGGACCCGGAGATGAGAGGCTCGCGCCTGTAGTGGAGAAGATGGAGCGCAGCTCCCTTGCGTAAGAGACAGCGATGTAGGTGGGTGGGCAGGCAGGCAGGCTTGCCCATTTGGATAGCTATTGTACAAAGTCACGATCACGGGTGCGCTCCTTCCCCTCCTCTCTCTCTCACAATATCATCCAGTCTACGCCATGATCCTTGCCCTTTTCTTTCCCTCCGCTCCTTCAATGCCCCGCTCCTCATCATCTGCCTCACCAGGCTCCACCGGCCTGCTATGCACCCCGAGGAAGAGCTCAGAGCACATCGGCTCATCCATCCTAAACGTGTCCGCGGCAGAAGTTGCCGCTCTGTCTGCCAGCGCCACGAGGTGGAGCACGCGACGACGCAGGGCTTCGCTGCGGGAGTAGACGGAGAGGTGCGCTGACGTCGCGGCGGTGGTGGAGGAGGAGGAGAGGGCGTCCTCCAGGTCCACAATGGCGACCTTGTCGTCGAGTCGGACGCGAAGCGCTTGACGCGAGGGGCCGGGGATGGTGGATTCGAGAGAGGGAGGGGGAGGTGTGGGCGCGGAGGCGGCCGGCTCTGCTGCGGAGGTGGTGGTCGCGGGTGAGGTCTCTACTTCTCCGTTGCCGTTGACTTGCTGCTCGCCTTCGCCCATCTTAGCGTCGCCGTTTGCTTCGGCGACAGAGTCGCCATTTTCTTGCTCGGCCTTGACGTCCTCTTCGCTCTTCGTCTCTGCCTTCTCGTCCTCGCTCATGCTGGTGTCTTGGCTGCCACCAATCTGAATCTCCTCCACGTCGCCGTAGTACGCCTCGAGGAAGGACGCCACATTCATCGCCCGCTCAGCACGCTTGGCAGTCGCCGCCTCCTCTGCATCCTTGATCACCTTATCTGCGTGCGGATGCTTCTCCACCGTCTCCACCGTCTCCTCTTCCTCCTTCGCCTCCTCCGCTGCGTCCCCCTTGCCCTGCCCCTCATGCCCATGCGAATGTCCACAAGGCCTCGTAGTCATCTTGACCGTCGCGGGACTTGAGTCGATCCCCAACAAGAGCGCCAATGCCGAATCCGCCACCATATCATTGTTGACGCTCGCCACCCATTCGAGCAACAGCTCGTGCACGCCGGACTGCTTGACATCCAATGCAGTCATGACGCGCATCGTCCTCCTGCCCTCGACGTCGACCCCCTCCTGTACGGAGCCGTACATCCCCTCGAGGTGCCAGCGCACCATGTCCCACCCGACGTTGAGGGCTACGCGTTGTCGCTGGATGATGGTGCTGGTATTGAGGCCAGTGAACTCCGCCAGGTCCTTTGGGTCCAAGATGGTGTATGCGAAATCCTTGCTCACCAGCAAGCCTTTGAGCGTGCTGCCAGCCTTGGGAGGTTTCTCCGCGATAGAGCCCACGGCCTTGGCGAGCCGCTCGGCCTTGAATTGCAGCCGGAGGGGCTCACAATTCCTTGGCGTGTGAATTTTGACATCCTCACTACGCTCAGAGTACTTGCTCTGCAGCGCCGCCCTCAACCTAGCCATCGCCGTGGCCTCACCGTGCACAAGCACGACGTGTTGCGCCTTGATCTCGTCGATGAACTTGGAGTTCTGGGCGTAATCGACGTGAGCAGAGAAGGAAATGTAGTCGATGGACATGCGACGGGGAATCTTTTGGCCCTGTACGGAGATAATCTCGTCGGGCTCATTGAGGATATTGCGCGCCATGGTGCCTTCGATGGAGTAGCCGGTCACGATTAGACCGTTGCGACGATCGGGAGCCCAACGCTCGAGAAGCTCGCGGGACACGCCGCTTTGCATGAAACCGGGGGAGGCCATCATCACGCAGGGGCCCTGGCGAGAGGGGAAGAGAGCAGGCAATTAGTGTCTCATCCGCTTCCATCATGTGCTTCTTCGCTACCGCACTTACCTTGTCCTCAAACTTGTCCAGCGACTTCAAGTTGCTGACATGCTTGAACACGAAGGGGTTGTCTCGCCTGTTGAATCTTGACCTGATATGGTCATTCATAGTATGAATGTACGTCTGGTAGATGCTGATACACTTCCTTGCAAGCGAAGAGGCGTAGTAGATGGGTATCTTCTGCAGCTCGGGATGTGCCGACCAGAACTCGTCGAGCAACAAGAGGAGCTCCTGCGCTCTACCGAGAACAAAGACGGGCAGGAGGACTCGCCCGCCGCGAGAGACGATGCTTTGTACCATTTGGGTGAATCTCTGCTCCTTGTCTATGCGCGGCTCGAGGGACTGCACGCCGTAGGTGCTCTCGCAGATGAGCACGTCGGGTCGAACAGGCGGTACCTCCGCTTGAACGAGATGACGATCTTCCTCTCGACTGAAGTCGCCGGTATAGAGGATGCGTAGCCCCGCGATCTCAATGAGGAACATGCATGCGCCCAGCACATGTCCCGCATGGTAAGGAGTGAAGCGTAGCCCTCCTCCGACGGAAACGTCTTGGTGGAAGTCGACTGCCTCGATCTGTCGCCAGGAGGCGAGCATTTCACCCTCGTCGAAGAGGTTGTCATCGTTGCCTGCGTTGGAGATTCGGACAAAGTCGGACATGAGGAAGCGGTAGACTGCCTTTGTCGGGTGGGTCATGTAGACTTTGCCGCGCCCTTCTTTGAAATTGGTCTTCTCCATGATGTAGGTGAGGGCGGCGGCGTGGTCGAGATGGAAGCTGAGCGAGCGGCATAATGGCTGTCAGTCAGCGACAAGTTGGCAGATTACCCATTTAGTGGATCGCGGCACTCACTGCGTGATGAGAAGAGCATCTACAGTACTCCAGTCGAGCTCATCGATGAAGGGCAGCGCCGCGATACCAGAGTAAGCCGGATGCACTCCGGCATCGCATACAACCGTCTTGCCCTTGTAGGTGAGGACGCAGCAACTTCGTCCCACCTCATTGCCCGCGCCCAGCATCTCGATTCGCAGCTGATCCTCCGGTCGAGCTTGCGGCTGTGATGACGAGGAGGCAGCTGCCCCAGCGGCAGAGGTGCTCTGCGCGGTGAGCACCATGGCTGGCCGATGAAGTGATGGTCAGGAAGCAACGACTCTGGAGCTGAGCTGCGAGCGGAGAGGTCGAGGCGAGAGCCACTTTGGAGGGCGGACTGAGACGCAGGCGGGCGGGCCAAATCCACGGCTCGACTCGAGCCAGGCAGGTCGAGAAGGTCTGACTGACTTTTTCGCAGCGCGATCCTCACTTCTTTCCATTCTTCCTAACTACTCGATCGGATCTCAAGATGATATTGCATGGGCTCTGACACACTCATCTCTCACTAGCTCGACAAGACTTTCAGCCACGCTTCTCGTATCTCCTCGCCCTCCTCGCCCTCCCACCCCGACCACTTCCCACGCTCGCTGCCACACACACCTTCCCTCAAATCACTTTGATCCACCTCTTCTCTTTCTCCAAAGAGGCTCGGATCTACGGACGAGGGATAGATTGAGCCTAACATACGCCCCGCCTACTCACAGTCGCGTCCTTTTCCGTGGCGCTGATCTGTCCTTTTCTTTGCTCTTTGTGGGTACATGCTGCGCAACCCTCGTGTAATCGCTATCCTGTTGAGTTGCTGTGCTGCGTCGCTTATGTTCTGTGAATCCAGCGTGAGCATGTGGCAGAGCTGGATCTTGAGTGGTGACGCAGAGACAGGCTCGATGATGAGTGAA
This sequence comes from Jaminaea rosea, assembly GCF_003144245.1. Lineage (NCBI taxonomy): Eukaryota > Fungi > Basidiomycota > Exobasidiomycetes > Microstromatales > Jaminaea > Jaminaea rosea. Next base: position 874,256 of record NW_020289979.1, on the reverse strand, counting down.
CTGAGGTCCTCTCCACATGGGAGGCTAGCTCAGATGACCGGCGCAGCACCGGGGTCTTGAGTCAGTCAGATTTGGCACACGACATTCGATCCAGAGAAGCAGCCAGAGCGCTCGCAGGACCCTGCTGAGCTTTTTTTCGACTCATCTCCACCACTACATCCTCAATCTATTCGTCATGTTCTCCATCAACGCTGCTCCCGTCGACGCTTGCATGCCTGTGCCTTGTGAGCGGGCGCGATGACGTTGACAATGTGGCTGCGACCTCACTGACACTCTGCTGCTGATATCGACGCGCAGGCTCCAAGTGCTCAAAGACCACCTGGGCCGGATGTGGCAACCACATTGTCCAGGTGAGCAGCCAGTCAATGCCGCCCGTATCGCCCCTTGTGCGCATGCCGATCTGACAATGATGCTCCTTTCTCCGCACCGTCACCAGGTCATGTCCCAAGTCCCTGAGGCTGAGCGCTGCACCTGCCCTCGCGACTAAGCAAGGCCGCCGCGACAGATGTCTCTCTTTCACATGTACCACTCATCTTGCCAGCTGAGAATCCTCTGCGTACTGCGATCAATTACCATCGATGATTCCACCTCTCGATCTCATATCTAGCTGCGCTTCCTGAAAGGCTGCACGTTGGAGCCACGATGGCTCACCACCTGTCGCGTGGAGCTCTGGGATCTCACTGAGCGAGCGAGCGGACTGGCGGCGCTTGGGCACAGCTCCGCCTCTTCGCCCTCGCACTGACCCTCGCGCTACCTTATCCTTGACATCTTTCATTACTACCCAATCTCTGCCCTTTCATCTTGAATTCTTCTGATCGCTCGACGCGCTCAGCATGGGAGCCACAGAATCGCGTCAAGTGGGCGCAGGCTCCTCCTCCCTCTCTGCGGGTCGCAATCAAGCCCCCTCTTCAGGGTACCACGTCGTGCGAGTCGCAGCGAACTCGCCTGCACACCTGGCGGGAATTGAGCCCTTCTTTGACTTTTGCGTCGGGATTGATGGGCAACCTCTGATCACCACTGGAGGGAACGGGTCAGATGGAGCAGGAGGTGCAAAGCTTTCCAGCGCTGCGGGCGGGGGAGTGGGAGGGGATGATGCAATGGCTGCTTGGAAGGCATTGGAGGATCGGGAGGGGACGAGGGTGGTATTGAATGTTTGGAGCTCAAAAAGGCAAGAGTTGAGAGGTGAGTGCGAGGGTGGGCATGCAAGAGAGGTGGCCAACTACTCTTGGCTGATCGATCCCATCTCACTTCCCCGTGCACAGACGTCGAGATCATCCCATCGCGCTCATGGTCAACTTCAGATGCAAGCTCCTCCTCAGACCCAACATCCCAACCTTCCCTCCTCGGCCTCACTCTCCGTCCTTGCTCCCCCTCACATGCCCTCTCCGCCGTCTGGCACATCCTCGACATCCTCGAAGAGTCCCCCGCCCAATCAGCTGGCCTCGTCCCGTTCGGAGACTACGTAGTTGGCTTTGCTGGAGGCGTACTGCGACACGAGGGCGACTTCTATGATCTCGTGGAGAGACACGAGGGCAGGCCACTCAGGCTGTACATCTATAACTCGGACTACGATCATACGAGAGAGGTGATCATTGTGCCGAATAGGGAGTGGGGAGGGGAGGGGCTGCTGGGATGTGGGGTAGGATTTGGACTGCTCCATCGCATTCCGAGACCACAGGATCGACCTGCCTTGCCGCCGCAGCAGGGCGGTGAGGATGAGGAGACGGTACAGGATGGAGGGTACGGTGCGCAGGCGACAGCGGCAGAGACATCGCAGCTGTCATCGGCGAACAACAGCTTTGGAGGTGTTGCCGGAGGAGGAATCCCACAATCCTCTACTGACCCGAATCTGCGCGGGCGGGCAGAGGGACGCAATGGAGGCGAGGATGGCGAGGAGGAGGATGGAGCAGATGAGAGCCACACCAGTGGAGTCACGATCAGCATGCGCCGTGATGACGATGAGGATGAGGAGGATGAGGAGCACAATCTGTAGAGGGCAGGCACCTCTCACAGAAATCACAGACATTCACTTCAGCTCGTTCAGCAGTCGTGAAGATAGTGGTAGTCATTTCATCGTTGGCAGTCCACTGACTACCTGTAGAAGTCCGGCTTATCCGACTGGCCCTTGCCACCGACGCACTGCTTCCAGGCCTCCTCAAAGTCCTCTGGCAGGATCACATATCGGTTCTTCCTAACCGCTTGCAGTCCCGCAGCCTGGCAGATCGAGGCAATGTCTGCGCTGCTGAGCTTCTCCGGGCGAGAAACAAAGTCCTCCAAGTCCACTTCGGGCGAGAGTGACATCTTGCCAGCAATAGTCTGGAAGATGAGGCGCTTCTCTCGGCGAGAGGGGTTGGGGAACTCGATTTTCCTGTCGAGACGACCTGGACGAAGCAAGGCCGGGTCCAAAGTGTCTGCTCGATTTGTTGCCATGATGACCTGCGCGTGTGACAAGGTAAAGAGAGATGTCAGCCGTCCCTTCGTACTTGAATCCTCGCTGTGCGCCACCTACGCACCTTGACGTTGCTGTCTTGGTCGAACCCATCCATCTGGTTCAACAGCTCCAACAAGATACGCTGCACCTCTCTATCCGCACCCGTCTGCGCATCGAAACGCTTCGTGGCAATCGCATCAATCTCATCAATGAAGATGATGGCGGGCGCATTCTCCCTCGCCAGCCTGAACACATCCCTGACCATCCTCGGCCCTTCACCGAGGTACTTTTGCACGAACTCTGACCCAACGACTCGAATGAAGGAGGCGGTAGTCGCGTTTGCCACCGCCTTGACGAGCATCGTCTTCCCCGTACCCGGAGGGCCGTAGAGGAGGACACCGCGGGGCGGGTCGATTCCGATCTGCTTGTAGAGATCGAACTGCACAAGGGGCAATTCGACCGCCTCTCTGATCTCCTGCTTCTGTACGTCCAGCCCTCCCACATCCGCATACGTCTCTGTAGGCTTCTCGTGCTGGCCCAGCATCGAGATGCTCGAATCTGCCTCGGGAGGCAGGATGTCGACGAGCGAATTGGAGTGGCGATGCAGAGCGACGGAACTGGATGGCTTCAGCAGCTCGCGGTCGAGTGTGGAGAGGATGCGGACCACGTAGTTGCTGCCCGTAGTCGAGCCGACGATGCCTGTGTGCTCATCGATGGGCTCGAGGAATTGGCCGATGACAAGTGGGACTGACTGAATGCGCTTGACTTCTTCGGAGGCGCGGAGCAGCTCACGCTTGAGGTTACGTTGCTCCTCCTTGACGTATTCAGTCATGGTGTCGAGGAACTCGAGGTGCTGCTGGAGCTTCCTGTGAGCGAATGCGCAAAAATGTCAATACCGCCATCACCTCATGAGCCTCGCCGGCGTCACACTCACTTGAATCTGAGAAATGTGTCATCCTCCTGCTGAGCCTCGATGTGGACGCGCGTCTGGTCGTCGACGGCGCTGGCCAGAGCCGGGTCCGCTGACGTCGAGACGCTGGTGATGCCTAGCTCCTCCATAGTGATGGCGGCGGCTGCTAAGTGGCGGCGTAGACGTTGGTGGTGGTGGTGATCACGGGCAGTGGTAACGGAGAGACGATTGGCTGCGACATGCGCGAGGCGTGCGTGGCCCTCGCCGCTCCAGTCTCGAGTTGGTGGAGATGATGTTGCGTTGAGTGGGTCGGAACGGAAAGGGGCCGCCGAGCTCGAGGTGGGCTCTCGAGAGATGAGTTGGCCTGAGTGTGACGCCGTCGACGGCGGGCAAAAGAGGGGCGCTCGAGCGGCGTGGCCGTCCGTCGCGACTTGGAGAGCCTGGCCCGGCCAATCGTTGCTGTCTCGCCCGCAAAGGGCAGCGAGGAGGAGGAGAGACAGACAGACGGACGAGACCAAGCAACAAGCGCACGCCGCGGCGAGCAGTCCAACTCAACACTCGACGACGACGATCGACTGACGCCGACGACAGCGGCATCGACGTCAGACAGACAGACAGACAGACAAGGACAGCAGTAGCAGAGCTCCTCGTCCTCTCCTTCTCATCCATCGAACAGGCAGTACAACTACTCTCACTCGCTTCACGACACACATCAGGCCCACAATCTCGACGACAAGTCTCACTCCGCACGTTCTTTCTTGTGAGTCGTCGAGGGGGCAGACAGCGCACCACCTTCAACCTCTCCTCGCTGTTCCGCGTACTCACACTCTTCTCTCCCTCTCATCCCTCTCGCGTTTCTTGCCTCCCTCTGCTAGCACACGACCACGACGGCCAGCCCGCCCGCCCGTGATGAGCGGCGGTCTCCTCTCTTCCATCACCTCCCTCTTTGGCGGTGCACCAGACTCAACGTCGAATCGCAAGTCATCCTCGTCCGTCTTTGGCTCCGGCTTTCCCTCTTCATCGCGAAGAGGCCCACCCTCACGCCTGGACGACGCTGCCTGGTCCCTTCCTTACAATTACGCCAACGGTGCCAATAACTCGTCTTCTCCACTCGCATCCCCGCTCTATCCACCACCACCAGGAAGCGCCGCCTCCTTCAACACGCTCAACGGTGCCGCATCAGACTCGGTTGCTCACCTGGCCTCGCAGTCCTCGCACACTCTCGTCAACCCACCCCAGCCAGCAGCGGCAGTAGGTGGCATCAGGTCTACAATGGACGCTCGCACCCCCACTGGACTCTCCATCCCCTCTACCTCCTTCCCACCACTGCGTCACACCTGGAATCGGATCCGCACCTGGTCAGAGTCGCATTATCCCGAGCTCAAGGACACCCTCAATTGGCCCGCGACAGAAGCACAGCTCGATGAGCTCGAGTACGCCATCGGGTTCAGCTTGCCCGCTGCCGTCCGTCAATCCTATCTCTGCTTCAATGGGCAAGAGCTGGAGAGCAACCAGTCCTGCGGGGATGGTATCTTCTTTGGACTGCCACTGTTGAGCCTCGAGCAGATTGCGGAAGAATGGAAGTTCTGGAGAGCGGTGGACGACGATCCGACCAGTGGGGCGAGTGACGAGGTCAGGCAGTGGCAGAGCAGCTGCCCGGATAAGTGGGTGAGGGCGCAATACTCTTGCAGAGGTTGGATCCCGCTCATCACCGATCGGGTGGGTAACTACATCGGCGTGGATGTCACACCTCATCCATCTGGCGGTGGCGCTCCGGGCCAGATGATCCTGTTCGGCCGCGACTTCGACACCAAGGTCGTGCTCTGGCGTGGAGAGGGCGAAGGTGGGTGGGGTCGCTTCCTTCAGTACGTCGCTGAGGAGCTCGAAAGCGGCGAGATGTGGACCCTTGAGGAGCTCAGCAGCGGCAGCGAAGACGAGGAGGATGCGATCGGCTACGAGTCGTACTTCTCTGGCGGCGGCAGTGGGTCCGGGCGAGGCGGTGGTGATCGTGGTGGGGAGGGATCGGCTGGGTTCCGACTGACAGGAGAGTACCGAGGGTGGCCCGTACTCGAGGCATGGGCGGATCGATCCATGCGCTGTTGGGAGGAGGTCGGGCTTCTGGCTGGGGTGCCCTTCGGGCAGGGTGAGATGCCAAGCGTACGTCTCTCTGGCGTGGACGAGAACGGCGAGTCGATCGATGCGGAAGGGAGTGCGAGGCGTAGCACCAGCAGCGGTAGCTCCACTCATAACCGCCTCGTGGACGGAGACGTCGATCACCCACTGCAAGGCGAGTCAGCCAACCCGGATGACAGCCTCAATGGCTCGATGTACGGTCGACCATTCTCCCCGTCAAACGAGCCACCACCGCAACCTGCCGCCTCAACCTCTCAAGATCTCCTCGAAACGCGCCCTCAAGGCAGACGCATCTCAGACACCCTCTCCCCTCCACCAGCATCAGTGCGTGGTGGCGCCTCACGGAACAAGCAAAAGCACAGGGACGGCGGGGATATGGGTGCGGCTGGCACACTCTCCGCGTCTTCCTCCTCCTCCCGCCAATCATCATCCGCAAGACGACGCCCTCCCCCGCCTGCACCCGCCCAACCCCTCGACCTCCCCACAATCGACGACGTCCGAGCAGCTCGAGCTGCCGCCTTGGCCGCGCACGAGCGCAGCACTCAGGTGCAATATTCTGACCTGGAGAACTCGACTGCAGGATTGAGCCTGGGTCGCAATGGTACAATCAGGGCGGCAAGTGGGCAAGGGCCGCAGCAAGGAGGAGCAGGGCGTGGCACGCGTTCATCGGAGGCGTTGGAGCTTGACAGCCGATCGTTCGGCGACGGGCGTAGGACTACCAGTGGGCTGGGCGTGGGCGGAGGACCGCTGAGCGACGTAGTTGTGGTGGGAAGCGATGGTGGACGTAGGTCGATGCAGTCTCCCTCCCCTCGAGGATCGACGGATCGTGAACGTGACAGTCGGGATCGTGTGCGCTACGATTCTCCCTCGACGAACCTGATGGACGGGTCTGCGCCCAACTCGCCCAGCTTGGGATCGGGTGCCGCTTTCCCCGGCGGAGTGCCAGCAGACTACGTGGCTTCCCCACTCAGTCACTCTTATGTAGGGCGTGTAGCTTCAGTAGGTGAAGGAGGGGACTCGGCAGCTTCAACGCCCACGAAGGCAAAGGGCGGTGCGGTCAGCTCGTTGGGTGGCGCTCTGGGAGGAGGGGCAGGAGGGCTAGAAGCCACGTCGTGAGGACGAGATCTCGTCATTGTTGATAGTCAAATGCGTGTGCGACGACATGGGTACGCCTTGCCTTTCTCCTAGCCTGTGCACCTTCCCCCCATCTTTCCTCTCGATCGTTGTAATGCCCAATGTGCTATTCCTGGACCTTGCTCGTGAGGCGCGCGTGTCGAGCAACCAACACCAGACCAGACGAATGACGGCGAGGCGGACTGGGCGCGAGTCCGTGGGTTCTCGCCGCATCATCATCATCTGCCGCCTCTTCTCCACCTCGCGTCCTGCCATCAATGGGCGACGCATTAGGAGAAGCCATCGTGGCTCAGGGAGTCAGCGATCAGCCTCTCGAGAAGACGTCGCAGCCCGTCAAGCATTCCGTAGAGGAGGCGGACCTCGAGGAAGGCAGCGACAAGGATGCACGCAACCTTTCACGGACAAGCGTCGAATCCGTCTCCTTTGGCTTTCGGCATAATTTGCTGCCGCTCAGCTTGAGTGGGAGGAGCTACGATGAGGATGATGACGGAGAGAGCGATGGCGGTAGCTCTGATGACCACAAGAGAGGAATTGGCTCAGCCGCTCGCCACGAGTATGGCGAAGTCGAGGGGAGCGCCTCGGCCGCAGCCTCACGATCAATATCACGCTCACGGTCGCGACGTCGCAGAGATCCGGAGCGACGTATGAATTTGATAGACGGAGTGGCCCTAACGGTTGGTCTGCAGATAGGGAGCGGTATCTTCTCTTCGCCGGGGGTGGTCACGCTCAACACTGGGTCTGTTGGGTCCTCCTTGGTCGTCTGGCTGGCCTCTGGAATGCTGGCGTGGTGCGGAGCTGCTAGCTTCGCTGAGCTAGGGTCGGCGATACCACAGAATGGAGGGGCGCAGGCCTATTTGAACTACTCGCTGGGCGGGCTGCCGAGCTACCTCTTCAGTTGGACGGCAATTGTCGCTCTCAAGCCCGGTGAGTGGGCACAACGGGCTGCCTACATTCAAGCTGCGGGGCTGACCTGCGTCTCCTTACCTTCCTTCTCGTCTTCACAGGCTCTGGCGCCATCATAGCGATCATTTTCGGCGAGTACCTCGCTCGTGTCCTCTATCACACCACGTCCTCCTCCGCCTCGACACCGCACTCTCAGTCTCTCGATGGGATCCCAGACTGGAGCATCAAGCTCCTTGCCTCACTGATCGTCATTCTCATCTCAGCACTCAACGCTCTCAGCGCAAAGCTCGGCACACGAATGCAAGTGGCCACAACAGTCGTCAAGTTGATCGCGCTGGTGGCCGTGCCCATCCTGGCAATCGTGACCGCTGCGAGGGGAAAGATGCCGGACGAGTCGCGGGAGGCGTTCAGTTCTTTCGGGGCACTGTTCAAAGGGTCATCCACTGCGCCCAGCGCCTATGCGCTCGCTCTCTACTCGGGCCTGTGGGCGTACGATGGGTGGGATCAGGTCTCCTACGTGGCAGGAGAGATGCGAAACGTCTCTCGTGACTTGCCCCGCGTCATTCACTCAAGCATGACGCTCGTAGTCTGCTTCTTCAGCATCACGGTACTTTCCTACTTTCTGGTGCTACCGCCCCAACAGGTGGGCAGGACGAACACCGTCGCCCTCGACTTCGGCAGTGCAATCCTCGGTACGGGCGGGGGAATAGCGTTCAGCCTCCTCGTAGTGTTCAGCTGCTTCGGCGCCTTGAACTCGCAGATCTACACCAGCTCACGACTCGTCTATGCTGCAGGGCGGGAAGGGTATCTTCCCTCCATGTTCGGCTCCATTCACAAGCGCACCGCCACCCCTGTTGCCGCGACCGTATTTCAAGGCGTGATGGTGCTGGTCTTCATCCTCTTCGGCTCAGGATTCGCAAGCCTCGTCTCCTTCTATGGGGTGTGCTCCTATACGTGGTACTTCCTCACCGTGGTTGGCTTGCTGGTGCTGAGAGTCAAGGAGCCCAACCTCGAGCGACCGTACCGCGCCTGGCTGGCCACGCCCGTCATCTTTGCTACGACGGCCCTCTTCCTGCTGCTTATGCCAATCGCGAGCGCACCACTGGAGGCAGGGGCTGCCTTTCTTTTCATGCTGGCTGGCTTGCCTGCGTACTTCATCAGCACGGGAAAGGCAGCGGCGCTTTGCGGTAAGCGGTGGGGGTCCGCTGACGGCAAGGCTGGGCAACAGCCGGGCATGCTGCACGAACACGAGGTGGACGATGATGATCGTGAGGGAGGCAATGAGGAGGAGGCGATGGAGATGCTGCCTTCTTCGTCGAGAGTAGCGAGCGCGAGCTTGCGACGCAGCGGGGATGATGATGATGAGGACGACGACGGGAGGAAGGGCAGACCAATAGACAAGGGCAAGCAGAGAGCTGTGGACGATGGCTGACGTGGATGGGTGACGTGGAGATGATGATGTCATTGCAAGGAAGAGTTAACAGACGGCGGGCATTCCGTGATGAGAAGTCGTGGAGTCGTGCAGTCGTGAGGTCATGAGGTCGTCGTGTGGCTACCAGCTTGAGGCAAAAGCGGCAGAGAGAGCTGCGACGGGCCAGGCAAGCTGGGTCGTTGATGGAGCAGAGAACTGCGGGAGAGACGCGGAAGCTGAGCCTTCTCCACTGCCATCGGCTGCGGATCTATTGCTGACTTGCATGGGGGCCAGGCCGTTGAGAATGCGTGCGGCCTGGATGGTGCCGTTGACCTTGGGCGTGTCGAAGAAGCTGCGGGCAAAAGCGTGAGGTCAGCTGTACGGTCTTTCCCTCTACTACGCGGCGCAGACTCACTCGACGAGCACAAATGTAGCCTTCTTTCCTCCCTCCTCCTTCGCACAGCGCTGGACGGTCTGTACAATTCCATTGGGCCCGTTCGCCGAGTTGACCGTATCGACTGAAGCCTTGTCGGGCACCGAGATGGGTCCAACGCTCTTGTCCTTCGTATTGTTGAGCAAGAACAACGAGTTTGCAGGGTCGCTACCGCGGTCATGCGAGCAGTTGAGAGGCAGGCCAAGCTGGTCGTATGGGTTCTCGTAGACCTGGCTGAACTCGTCGAGGATGTAGGGTACACGCTTCTGATCTGCTCCGGAGTCGATGAAGACAACGAGTCGGCGGCCAGAGTCGATCATCTCCTCCAGCGTGGGCCAGTCGTCGTGTGTCATCTTTGCCTTGGGCGGGACGTATGCCAGTTCGTGCAGATGGTTGAAGCGCAGTGCTTGGTCAAAGCGCGTGATGTTGAGTCCGTCTGGATTGGTGAGGAGGATGGTTAGGACCTCATTGGGGTTGTCCGCCAGCCAAACACGGACGGGTGAAAGGTATGCCTCGAGACCCCCGCCGTCGAGGAGATAGCAGGACGTGTGGCAGAGGTGAATGTTGGAGGGGTTGGTGTAGTCTGGTCCGTACGGGTGGGGAAAGTCGTGCGCTTGATTCTGTAGGAGACGCACTCCAGCGCGTAGCTGCTCGGAGACGGTGGCTGTCTGGTCCGAGGAGATGCCCTGTCCCCAGGAGTAGGAGTTGTGAGCCCCGATGTAGACGACATCGCTGTATCGCTTCGAGCAGAGAGAGGGGTGGCCATTGCACGATCGATCCGTGGAGTTGTCGGCGGGTTGTGGGATGGGTGCCGCTGAAGTGACGGTGACGGCGGCGACGAGGGCAAGGAGGATAGGGCGCCACGGCATCATTATGGCGACGAGAGGGGGATTGAAAAGGGAGATGAGGAGGAAAGTGATGGGCAATAGCGATCGAAGTGAAGGCCTGCCTTTTTCTCTTCGGTCTCTCTCACCCTCAGACAAGCAACTCGACGACCGGATCGTCCCCACACTGCATCACTTCGCGTCTCATGGAACTCATCACTTTCGCCGCCCTCAGGAGGCTCGAGCACCTATCCACTCACTCTCTGAGAATGTGTGCAGCGGACAGTCACGCGAGTACGGGGACGAAATGCAACGAGCCCCTGCGAGAAGACTAAGAATGGGGTGGTCAAGGCACACATTGCTATTCACGAGTGGTCATCTGGACGTCGCTACTAGCGCTCTCCTTCTATCATGGAAGCAGCCTGCAGAAAGTGGGTGGCCGTACCGCCTTGGCGAGGGCAGGGCGTGGCGGCCTGCGTCAAGCGAAAGTGTTGGTTGAGTTGAGCCTGTGCCACGCGAGCGAGATGAGATGGGCCGCCGCCCGCAAATGAGCTTGTCTGCGAGAGCATCACGACGCGCTCGCGGCTCCAGAGCACCCAGAGCAAGTCGCCACTTCCGTTCCTCGCTCCTCTCCGTCAATTCCATCACCTCGACTTCTCGACACCACCCCGTCCACCACGCTTCTGCTGCCGCTGCTATTCTCGGCGGCGCAGCCATTGCGCTGGTCGTCGCCGCTTCTGACCTTCAGCTTCAGGCTTGCATCGACAAGAGTAGCTGCCCGCAAGTCCTCGCTCTTGTCCTCGCCCGCAGCGCCCACGATGAAGGTGCTATGCGTGGCCGAGAAGCCATCCATCGCCAAGTCGCTTGCAGGCATCCTGGCATCGGATGGCTGCTCCAATCGACCAGGTAAGGACAAATTTTGCCGCAACTACGACATCAAGTACAACTTGCCCAGCCACGGATGGGTCGACATGACCATCACGTCGGTGCGCGGCCACCTCACTGAGCTCGACTTTCCCGAGCGATATCGTGGCTGGAGGAGCTGCGACGCCTTTGAGCTCTTTGATGCTCCCGTGGAGGTGCGAATCAGCAAGGACGGCGAGCTCATCGCAGCCAATCTGAAGCAGGAGGCACGTAGAGCGCAAGTACTCATGATCTGGACCGATTGCGATCGCGAAGGAGAGCATATTGGATCGGAGGTCGTGCAACAATGTCGCGAGGTCAATAGACGGATCGACGTGAGACGAGCGCGCTTCAGCTCCATCATCGCCAGTCAGATCCACAACGCCTGCCGTAATGCTGGACAGCTCGACTGGAACGCAGCCGCCGCCGTCGAAGCAAGGCAGGAGCTCGACCTGCGAGTCGGCGCCGCTCTCACCCGCCTTCAGACCCTCGATATGCAACACGCCTTCGCAGAGCTGCAGAGCAAAGTCGTCAGCTACGGACCTTGCCAAATCCCAGCCCTCGGCTTCGTCGTCGATCAGTACGAGCGAGTCATGAACTTCGTCCCCGAGGACTTCTGGTACATCCTCGTCTCTGACAAGCGGCAGATGGGCGGCCCACGGGGGGAGATGGCAACCGTTGAATTCAAGTGGCGGAGAGGACACCTCTTTGATGAGGACATTGTCAAGATCTTACACCAACGCTGCAAGGACGACGGCGAGGCAGCTGTCACGCGCGTGCAAAGCAAGCCGACCAAGAAGTTCAAGCCCTACCCCTTGACGACCGTCGAGCTGCAAAAGTCCGCCTCGAGGCTGCTCCGCCTCGCTCCCAAGCGCATCTTGGACGTGGCTGAGGCGCTGTACAATCGCGGCTTCCTCTCATACCCACGCACAGAAACGGACCAATACGATAATGCATTCGATTTTCGCTCGCTCATCCAGAAGCAGACGAGCGACGGGCAGTGGGGCAGCTATGCGCAGGGTCTGCTGGACGAGAACTACGAGCGTCCTCGCAACGGCAAGAAGAATGACAAGGCTCACCCGCCCATTCACCCCACGGCACACGCGAACAATCTCTCAGGCGACGAGCAACGCGTCTATGAGTATGTGACTCGCCGCTTTCTGGGTAGCTGCTCGAAGGATGCGCAAGGCAAACAGACGAACATCGACATCGAGCTCGGCGGGGAGTCCTTTGGTGCCAGTGGCCTCGTAGTACACGAGCGCAACTATCTCGACGTCTTCACCTACGACAAGTGGACTGGCAATCTCCTCCCACAGTACGAGCAGGGTGAGACATTCCGCCCTCACTCCATCACCAAGAAGAAGGGCAGCACAAGTGCCCCGCAGCTCCTTACCGAGGCGGATCTGGTCAGCCTGATGGACAAGAACGGCATAGGCACAGACGCAACCATTGCCGAGCATATTGCCAAGATCATCAGCCGAGAGTACGTGGTAGCCAAGCCGCAGGGCAAGGTGACGTACCTTCTCCCCTCGACGCTGGGACAGGGCTTGGTGGAGGGGTACAATCGCATCGACTTCGAGAAGTCGCTGAGCAAGCCATTGCTTAGGAGAGAGACGGAGTATCGGATGCAGCTGATATGCGATGGTGCGAGGACGAAGGAGGAGACGATTGAGGAGAGTCTGACGGAGTATCGAGCTGTGTTCCTCAGGGCGAGGAGTCATATCCGGACGCTGATTGAGAGTGTCGGTCAACGCTTCAGAGGGGAGGGAGGTCAAGCAGGCGGTGGGGGCGGTGGGGGCAGCGGCGGCAGCGGAGGAGGGGGAGGAGGAGCAGGTCCCGGCCCTTCTGCAGGTCCCTCAAGACCACCTCAAAGCCGCAATGCCGGTGGAGGCCCCTCATCACGTGCTCGCCAGCCCAGCGAAGATGACGACGCAGGCGACGATGACGACCTGAGCGATGCCCCTCGCCGACCACCAGTACGACGTGCCCCCTTCTCCAATCTCGACAACGGGCGAGCATCAGCTCCCATTACAAGCAGTGGTGGGGATGGCTCTGCGCCGGAATGTCGCTGCGGAGACGGCGCGGTGCAGAAGACCGTAGCCAAGGATGGTCCCAACAAGGGGCGCAGATTCTGGTGCTGCAGCAAGGGGCAGAATGAGGGTAGTTGTGGGTACTTTGACTGGGTTGTTGACGGTGAAGCCGAGGCTACGACGAGACCCGCGAGGACGAGTGCGAATACAGCCCCGACGAGGCCCAGCACTTCGACCGCAAGCTCTTCACGGACAGTCAATGCCGCCTCGGGGCCGTCGCGTTCGTCGAATGCAGTCGCTGGCCCCTCGAGACAAACTCGCCCGACCGCATCATCAAACAACGCTTCATCAAATAACGCTGTAGCTGGCTTATCACGTTCTCGCCCCATGTCAACACGGCAGACTCCTTCACCGCCACCATCACGTCCTGCGCGCCCGGAGAATGACTCTGCAGCAATCATCGACGAGCTTTTGGGCTCTTCGCAGTCATCAATGGGCTCAGGCTTGCCAATAGGCGACGACTCGACGACTACAATCGCCGACTATGCAGCCTGGTTCAACTCGCTTGGAGATGACGAAGACGGAGATGGAGGAGGCGGGGACGGCTACGGAGGCACCGGTAGCGTCCTCCCTCCCCGCAGCGGCAACTCACGTACCAATTCCTCAACTACAAATGGCCGTAGCGGCAGCGGCTCTTCAAACGCGAAGCGGTGCGACTGCAACCTGATTGCTCCCCTCCGTACAGTGAGCAAAGCGGGCGCGAATCAAGGTCGACAGTTTTGGAGCTGTGCAAAGGAGAATGCCAGCGTGAGGTGCCGCTTCTTTGAGTGGACAGACGAGCAGCAGGATGAGGTTGTTGATGACTTTGACCCGACACCGGCTCGCAGGGGCGCAAGAGACACCGGCGGTGGCAGTGTTGCTACAGCGAAACGACGAGCTCCACCAGCTGGCGCTCGTGAAGGATTCGATGTCTGCTTTCGATGCGGGGAGAGTGGGCATTGGAGCGCAGACTGTACGAATGACGATGGGGGTGGTGGTGGACGGAGAGCTGCGAGCAGCACATCACGAGGCAGAGGCGGCAAGACGGCGCAAGGTCGAGGCAGGGGTAGAGGAGGCGGTCGTGCGGCGTCAACTTCGAAGAGGAAGACCACCAGCTCTACCAGCGGTCGTGGCGCGAAGAGGCGAAAGTCGTAGTGGCCTCGCGTCAGGCTGGACCCTTGCCGCCCTGCCCTCCCGCCTCGACTCACGCGGGCCGGACGGAGAGGCGATGTGAGGTCGACCGACCGGCGAAGGTGCCGGCGCGGCGGCAAGAGGCGGCAAGAGAGGCTGCATTGGTCTCCACGAATTCGAATTGTAATCTACCTTCTCCACCCTCTCTATCTTCCCTTCTCCTCCATCTAATACAGCGATACCAGGCCTTTGATCGCTGCGAGCCCTATACAGCATCATTGCATCTTCAATTGGTCCTGTCATGATGGAGGCGGCTGAGCGGTGGACTGACTGTGGTGCGGGTCCCTCCGCGTCCTTGTCCCCCTCTACCTCGGCCTCGTCCTCATCATCCACATCAAGCAACTACGGCGCCTCCTCTTCGTCGCGCATCCCATCGATACGAGCCGTCTGCGAGACAGATGAGCTTCCAGCGCGAGCCCCGCCACCTTCACAAGCATCCTCCTCCTCCTCCTCCTCATCCAAACCCTCCCCACCCCCGGCACGCAAAGACAAGCAAACCCTGTCCTACGTGCTGCGCAGCGGCGTCGCTGGCGGGGTGGCCGGCTGCGTAGCCAAGACGGCCATCGCACCCCTGGATAGAGTCAAGATCTTATTCCAAGCTCAGAATCCCGAATTCCAAAAATATTCGGGTCACTGGCTAGGAGTGTTCAGAGCGGGCAAGGATATCGTTTCATCCCAGGGGACCCTGGCACTTTTCAAGGGACACTCAGCCACGCTTATGCGCATCTTCCCCTACGCGGCGATCAAGTACATGGCGTACGACAAGATGCACTTTGCCCTCATGCCGACAAGAGAGCAGGAGACGAGCGCAAGGCTCTTTGCTGCGGGAGCCACTTCGGGCGTACTGAGCGTCTTTCTTACGTACCCGCTAGAGTTGATTCGGGTCAGGTTGGCCTTTGAGACGAAGAGTGCTGGGGGCAAAGGAAAGGGTGGGAGTGGGTTGAGGGATATCATTCGGCAAATCTATACCGAAGGGGCAACGGAGGCGCCCTTCTCTAGTGATGCGAGACGGAGAGCGGCAAGAGCCCAGGGCGATGCGTCGGCGACGGCTGCGGGCAAGGTAGCAGCATCAGCAACAGCGGACGGCGCTCGATCCTTCACGTCAGACGCGGCTCGCCCTACGGCGCCCCCGCCCGCACCATCAATATCCCAGGCACAATCAGCCGCCCTCGCTCGAGGGGCAACCGCCTCCACCCCCGTACCCCCCGCAGCGCCCACTGCCGCATTGGAAACAACGACTGCCCTCCTGCATCGCTTTCCCCTCATGAAGTTCTACCGCGGCTTCACAGTAACCGTATTTGGCATGGTCCCCTACGCGGGCACGAGCTTCCTCGTCTTTGGGCGATGCAAGCGGGCGCTCCAGACATGGTGCGGCATAGAAGACGACAAGGACGGCAGCAGCCGCAGCGGTGCCGCGAGATCGTCGTCGTCGTCGTCGACTCGTGGTGGCTGGCGACCAAGCAAGACGACGATCGACCTCACCTCCGGAGGGTTGGCCGGTGCCATCTCACAGACAGCTGCCTACCCCTTCGAGGTGATCCGACGTCGGCAGCAGGTAGCGGCACTCGTGCGGCCAGGGGGGATGGTGGGAATGTGGGAGACGGCGACGTGGATTTGGAAGACGAGGGGTTGGCAGGGCTTCTATACTGGGCTTAGCATCGGCTTCTTGAAGGTCGTGCCTATGACGAGTCTGAGCTTTGCTGCCTGGCTGGGGATGAAGAGGTGGATGGATATCTGAGCGCGCGGAGCGAGCAGAGACAAGGAGTGTATTGTATCGATAATGCCGATCACGTAGCACAGCACATGACGATAGCGTGAGAGCAGAGTGATGCCAGTGAGCTGCCTGCCTGCGGAGGCAAAACGAAGCAGCTCATGAGCACAGCGCTCGCGCGCAAAAGGATGACCACTCCAGGACTCGAACCTGGAACCCCCTGCTAATCGTCCCAGCCAAGCTGGATGTCTACGGAAGTCGTAGGCAGATACTCTAACCATTGAGCCAAGCGGCCTTGGATGAAGGCGGGGCGAAAATAAGCACAATATAAACACCCAATTGTTGTTCTGACCATTCTCGTCGCCCGCCGTGCCGTAAGAATCTTTTGTCGTCGAGCCCGTGCGTGGCTGCGCCTGCCTGCCTGCCTGCGCTTGCTCGTCCGAGAAGAGGCCGCGCTTCGAGGCTGGCTGCTGCTGCCTCACTAACTCGAGTCCAGAAAGTGTGGCGCATTAGCGTCCTCAAGTAGCCTCTTCCCACGCTTCTATCTTTACCGTTTTCACCTCACCAACTCGCCGTCTTCATCGTCGTCGCCTGCTCCCCGAGAAGACATAAAGAGAGTCTCGAGGGCCCGTCGTATTCGCGTCCTCGCCACCCCTTCCCAGGCCACGCCGCCATGTCTTACCTCGCAGCGACCGTCTCATCGGCGGAGCCCCGCTCCTCGCAGCAGCAGCAGCAAGAAGGAGACATCGAGCAGCAGCAGCAGCAGCAGCAGCAGCAGCATGGCAATGTAGCGTCGCATGCTACCTCCAACGAGCGCGCAGAGAAGTCTTCTTCCTCGTCCTCTTCATCCTCCCTCAAGCAACCACACCAACAGCCCTTCTCCTCCTCGGCAACGATCACCTCGCGCATCCCCCTGCTTCGACCCCTTCAACGCATCGGCGAGCGACTCGGCCACTACCATGTCGAGTCGGTTAGCGTGGCACCTGTACCGCTGGAGGCCCGCACGGAGAAGAAGTGGTGGAGTGTAGGGCTCCTCTGGTTCAGTGCCAACTTCAACGTCCTCTCCTTCTCTACGGGTACGCTCGTGTCTACGCTGGAGTTGTCTGCTGCGGGCGCCTTCTGCACTATCGTCTTCTTCTGCCTGTTCTCGGCACTCTTTCCGGCCTTCTTCGTCACCTTTGGGCCCAGACTGGGCATGAGGCAGATGATTCATACGCGATACAGCTGGGGTTGGTGAGTAGACAGAGGGCCGCGTGGTGAAGAGGATGCTCATCGATCGTTTGCCGCTGACACTGGCTAATCTCTGACCCCCTCCACGCCAGGTTCGCCCCTCTGATTGCCATCCTCAACGCCGCATCTCTCTGCGGTTACACAATTCTCAACTGCATCCTCGGAGGCCAAACGCTCAGCGCCGTCTCCCCCAACGGCAGCCTGACCCCGACAGTGGGCATCGTCATCGTAGCCATCGTCTCCCTCGTCGTCTCCTTTATGGGCATCCGCGTCCTTCACGCCTTCGAGCGCTGGCTCTGGGTGCCTGTGCTCATCTGCTTCTGCATTCTGGCGGGACTCGCCCGCTCTGGGCCTTCGGGCTTGCACTTCCCCACACCAGAGCCAGCAACGACGTCCGAGGGCGTCTTGGCCATGGCCAGTATCGTCATCGGATTTCTCGTCTCGTGGAGCGGTATCGCTTCAGACGTGTCAAGCTACATGGACCCGGCCACCACGCCCACCTGGGGCCTCTTTGGCGTAACCTTCCTTGGCTTCTTCCTCGGCTCATGCCCCCTCTTTCTCCTTGGCGCAGCGTTTGGTCTCTCCTCCCTCGACAACCCAGCGTGGGATACAGCCCTCTCCGAGAGCAACGGCGCCCTCTTCAACTTGGTCCTCTCGAGCAAGGCGGGCAACTTCGGCAAGTTCATCACTGTCCTCCTCGGCCTCAGCATCATCGGCAACACCGCGCCTTCCATCTACAGTTTCGGGTTGAGCATGCCTGCCATTCTTCCCGCCTTGCGCCACGTACCGCGCTTCGTCTTCCCCCTCGTGGCTATCGCCATCGTCATCCCGCTCTCCATCGTCGGTGCAAGCGCATTCTACGATACGCTCGTGTCCTTCACCTCGGTCCTGGCCTACTGGTCGGCCCTCTTTGTCGCCGTGGTACTCGTCGACCACTGGGTGGTGCGAAGAAACGACATGGCATCGTACGATCCAGCCATCTGGTGCCAGTGGAAGAAGTTGCCCCTCGGTCTCGCTGCGATCATCAGCGCTGTCGTGTCGTTGGCCGTATTGGTGCCGTCCATCTCGCAGACGTGGTTCACAGGACCCATCGCCGAGCATGTGGGTGACTTGGGCTTCGAGCTCGGTTTCGTCTGCTGCGCACTGCTGTACGCGCCATTGCGCTTCCTGGAGAAGCGCTTGGTAGGAAGGTAGAGAGCCTTTGTGGCACTCCCTTCGATCTTTGTGTACATCCTCCGTTCATTTCTTCCCTCTGCATCGCGTCGCATCGCATCAATCCTAGACTCCATTGCACATCATGCCCCACCTCACCGTGCATTCAGCTCCAATTGTTGACCTTGTGAATTGCCGCCCTCTCCATAATGAAGCGCCCCTCCTTGTACTTTTGTGCCCCCTCAAAGGCACGCAGATACGTCCAACCCACGAGCGTCTCGCATCCGGCGCAGCGCACGTCTGCTACGGTGTGCAGACCGGTGAGGAGCTGACGATCCTCTGGCTTGCCGATGATCGTGTTGAGCGAGGAGTGGAAGAGGTAGGCCTGTCGCGCGACCGGGGGGGCAGGGGGGGGATGGATGTCAGCCTGAGCTCGTTGACAGGGCAACGAATGGCATCTCCATGCATTCACTTTACCGTCACGACCGGAGAAGGACTTGCTGATCACCTCGTCTTGCAAAGCGAGATGCGTCCCACACTGAGCGCATACAAAGAGGGCAACGGCAGGCCCACCGCTACCACCTCCGATGAGTTTGGTCACAGGCAGGCGTACGAGGGCTGGGCGATCAGCACTACTTGGCTTTGTTGATGAGATAGCGTGATCTTCGAAGTCGTCCACATCATCGTCGCTGAACTGTGCTCGCTCCTCGACGGAGAGGCGGGGCTGTTCAGACTGCGTGTCTCCATTCAAATGCTGGGCTGCGCTGTCTAGCTGAAGTGCTCCTCTCGCGCCTGTGACGCCGCTGATGTCTACTTGGCTCATGGCTGCGAGCGAGCGCTCTCTAAGCTGGATGGTCGCTTATCGTTCGGAATCGGCTTCCTTGCTGTCGGACTCTACGAATAAGGCCTCCTTGGGCTGAGCGACGGGTCAACTGGTTGTAAGCTGCACAGGAATGGTGAGAGGCATAGAGAGGCAGACAATACGCTTCGAAAGGGAGCGGTGAGCCTGATGTCGCCTTCGACGGTAGCGTAGAGCGATGGAGAGAGCGATAGTGAACCAATGTCGGTCGACCGAGTCGATACGGCCGGATTCGCATCCCTACGGCTCAGCCATGCAGCCGTGCACGGGCCTCGCCACGCGAGCGACACTGGCACTGAGTCGTACGAGCAGAATGGCAAGAAGGGGCGCCTCTGCACGCCGTTTGAGGCCACTCAACTCAGTCTCAGTCCAAGTGTTGGCAAAGCAATGTCCATTTGAGCGAGAGTCTTCTACGTTGCGAGGCGTCATTACGATCCGAGACGAAAAGCGCGAGGAGAGGCTAGATAGGAAGAGCTGCCGATCCTGAGATCGACGTGGAGCGATGCGCAGCACCGCCTAGCAAAGCAGGGCAGGGCATGATGCGAGTGTATGTATATGTACAGAGACCGTCCTCATTCATCTCCTCTCTTCCCTCCTGCCACGCATAGCGCGCCGGCTTAGCACCCATCCCTCAGTCTGTTCTTCGGTCTCTTGTACCCCGCAGCAGCGAAAGTGGTCAAGTTGTTGTTCGCGTACAGTTCCGGGTGGTTCTTGATGTAGTCGGCCGTAGGATGGTCCTTGGGATCGCACGTGATGCGGTCGTCCTGCCCGTCCTTCTGGTACACGCGAACGTAGTCAACGCGGAATAGGGCAGGGAAAGTGAGAGCGTTTTCTCCCGTGAAGTGCACAGGCTGGAAGCCCGAGGCCATGCCCAAGTTCATGATGATGGACATGGGCTCAGTGGGAATCGTGCGTTGTCCAATGTCCATCGCGGCCGAGGGACCAACAGCGGTGCCCTTCACTGACCAAGTGGCCTTGCCGTCGATGAACCACGTTACGCTGCCTGATCCGTCACCGTTCCAGTCGGGCTCGTACTCAACACCGTAGCGGATGAACTCGCCCTGCGTGCCCTGGAACCCGCGGTCAGGATTCATGGCGACGGAGGAAACAGCCTCCTGCAGGGGTCCACCGACGTAGCTGTTGATTTCGACGGTGTCTGAGGTGCCGTAGAGCGTCGCGTCGGCTGAGGTGTTGCCCCAGTAGTACTCGACGTCGAAGGGTGCAGTCTGGAGGGACTGGGACGACCAGGAGTGGGTCTCCCCGTTGCGCGTCTGGATTTGAGCTTCAATGCAGTCGATTTCGGGGGAGGAGCGGCCTACGTTCGGGTGGGGACCAGGGTGGTCTTCCCCTGAGCAGGTGCAGGCAGGGAGGCGCATACCAGGAAGGTGAGAAATTTTTCCATTGTCGGCGTAGGTACCGGCAGAGTCGATGGCCTCCTTTGGACCGCTGCCGTCGGCGTACGTTTGGTTGGGCATGATTCCCTGTAGATGAGCGAATGATGAGATGGCAAGTGGTCAGCATTTTGTCACTAGGCCTCCTCCAGACTAGCAAATGTTGCTCACCGTATCGCAGCTCTGATAGGAGTATGGCCACATCCCGTCAGTGGATGCAAGGTATCCTGCCCTACCCAGGTTGCCCATCAGCCATGCCGCGGGCCAGTATCCAGTCGTGATAGGCGTGCCAGGCTGCATGATCGAGTACTCAATGTAGCCACCCTGGAAGCAGAACTGGTTCCAGCTCTGAACCATTCCCGAGGCAAAGTTCAATCCATGCATCGGCTTCTCCTCCATGGTGATCTGCAGCGCTCCGCCCGTCGTGTTGACCTGCTCAGGGCTGTACCACTCGTAGTCGAATGTTCCGCCGTACCACAGGTCCACAGCGGTCCAGTACGGGTCATCTCCCGGCCAGAAGGTGCGACCCTCCTCTTCGAACTCGTCGGAGAAGACGAGGTGATACTTGTCATTTGTGACGGGGTGAGTCCATGACTGAGCGTTGGAAGGAGTGTCCTTGTCGATAAGACTTGCCAGGCCTTGGAAGATGGGCACCTGGCCTGACCCATTGGATCCGCCCAAGTTGTATCCGCCACTGTAATCGTTCTTGTTGAAGATCTTGTCGAGGTTTGCGATGATCGGATAGCCGGCAAAGAGGGCTAGAATAGCGAGAGCGAGGAAGATGAGGGTGGCTACATTGGCAATACCACGCACAGAGGGGGCGTAGGAGCGCTTGTCTGCGTCTCCCTCGTGCAGGTAGTCGTCTGCCTCCTTCTCTCCCAACAAGGCGACCATGCCCGCCTCGGGACGCTTGGACATCATCTGCTCTTCACCTGAGCTGTGGTTGCTCTGCGATGAAGCGCCGGCGCGAGTCCTCAGAGCGCTGTAGGGGCCGAGCTCAGACTCGCTGCCCGAGTGGCCGCCGTTGGGGACAAGGTGCTGTGAAAGGACGGAGGATCGAGCATCTCTGCCTGACTGGAAGTATCCGTTGCCATGCGACGTGCTTGTAGCGGGACCGTAGCTGGGGCCAAGGAGAGACAGTCCCGACGCCGGACGACTGCCGGGCGTGTAACCATTGCCGCCGCCGTGGCCGAAACTTGAGACGGATGGTGAGAGGAGTTGCTGTTGGCTGTACATGGGTGAGCTACCGCTGCCTGGCAAGGATTCTTCAGTCGGTGAATGACGAGGGGCCTGGCGATAGGGGCCACCACCACCACCGCCTCCGCCGCCGCCACCTCTGTAGCCGCTGCCACCTGCGGCTCCTCCTCCGTAGTGAGCCATGAGCGAGGACAGGAGAGGTGAGTGAAGGAGAGGACAATGAGGTGTCCGCGAGGAGAGTGAAGAAGATGCGCGCGCGAGAAAGAGAGAGTGAACGAGTGAGAAAACCCGCGAAGTCGTGTGTGCAGACGAAGTGATCGATGGATGGTAAGATGGTCAAGGTTGTGACGGCGACTGGGTGCGCTGCCTGACCCGACTTTGGCTGCGAGGCAAACAACAAGCCAGGCCAGACGAGGCCAAGCCAAAGCCGCCGCTCGTCTCACTCCGTCGTCCTTGGCCCGCGCCGCCCTGCATGGATGACGCTCCAAGTCCGAGAGGGCGATTCGATTCGGTGGGTGCGTGCCGTTGCGACGCCTCTCAGCCTCACTCAGCTCAGCCTTCCCCTGCCCCTCTCCGCCCGGCCCCACCGCGACCCCTGTTTCATCTCAAGTCTTACAGCCAGCGAGCGTGACCGCTCAGCATGGCATTGACCATTGCCGCTATCATCGCACTCTCTCCAACGAACGAACGCGCCCCTTCGTCGTACTGACTAACTAAACGGCCGGCTTGGGCTTGGTAGCCCATGCTGCAACGGCACAGCACGGCCGCGGCCGACAGAGAGGCAGCAAGCAGCGAGGCGAAGCCAAAGGCAACATCACGCAGACTGCAGACGCGCACGCTGACACGCGGAACGGCGCGCCGGCGCACAGCGGCAGGGCAGATGAAGCAAAATTTCCGGCCATGGAGCCATGAGCCAGCCGATTGAGGGAGAGGAGAGGGAGAGAAAGGCGCCGCACGACACCAGACGAGAGGCGAAGGAGTGCTTGGCGTGCGAATCAGAGGAACGAGCGGTGAGAGAGTCATGGTATCGAAATTAGTAAACTAGAGTAGTGAGTGTGGGGCGCCACGATCTTGGCCTGTCGTCGCGTCGAAGGAACGGATCGTATAGTACACAGGAGACATGAATCGAGCTCGCCGCTACCACACTCGCTCAAATGGGCACGCCTCTCGGCCTCATCGGCACCCTCGCCCTAGGGTAGAGCATCCTCATCAACTTGGCCAACGCACTACTAGCAGGCTCATGCCCCGCATACTCTATCCTGGTGCTCCCAACACCGTAGTTGAGCGAATTGGCCGTGTGCCAGTCAAGCGAGCTGTCCAGCCCAACGCCGAGGCCCCATGGATCGTGCTGCGTGCCGTGCTGATTTGTGGCAGTGTTGAGCATGGAGGGTGACTGTTGAGAGATGAGGACCATCCCAATCAGCACGCCGACGAGCATCACGCTGCCCGTCCAGATGCAAAACCACTGAGTCGTTGAGACAGAGGAGGCCTTGGAACGACGGTTGGCGTCGGCTGAGCGGGTGCCGGTCGTTGTCTGAGCTATGCTTCGCAGGCGGAGCTGCGTGGCTGGTGGAAGCATCTGCAGAATCGTCGATGTTAGCCCACCTCCACTCGCAGCCTCCGTAGGCTGACGGCGTAGTGCGTCCTCCAGTACGGTGCACCTCACCCCGACCTTGTGCGCCATAGCCTCGTATTGGGAAAAGAGGGTTGTGTCCGGCTTGCGCGTCGCCGTATCAATAACGTCGACGAGGGAAGTAGGGCTGAGTGGCCCCGACCCAGCCTCGGGTGCAGGATGAAGCCGCTCCAGAATGATCTTCTCCGTCGCTGCCTCGTCGTACGATGGCGGTGCGAGATGCCCGCTACCGGTGCCCTGCTCCGTTTGCGATTGTGTCTCGCGGTATTCGCGGGATGAGCTTGAGGCACCGCCTGCTTCACTGCTACTGGCCGCAGCCCGTCGTCTCCTCCGCGTCGTCGTGACCACCACACTCTCCATGCTCGCATCAGGATCCGTAGTCGACGAGCCGACATCCGAGTCTGTGACCGTCTGCTCGCCATCAAAGTCCCTTCCCCTTCCACCGCTCCCTTCAGCCGGGACGTCCCCCGTCTCATCGACGCTACTCATCCCTCTGAAGATGCCCTTGAGCTCCGAGCCCAACGAGGCTCCCGCTTTGCCCCCAATTGTGCTAGGTTGGCTACTAAGCCCCCTCTGCCCTGCCGGCAGGAAGCCGGACCCCCTGCGCGCCTCCTCGAGCTCCAAGTGCAAGTCGCGCATCTGAGCACGTAGGGCCTCACGCTCACTCTCCAACTCCTCGATCTTCGCCTCCTTCTCCACCGCTGCCCGCACCTGACCCCTCAGCTGCTCGATCTGCGTGCGAAGGCCCTCCGCTTCCTCACCAAGCGCCTGTGCTCGACCGTAGTGGTCGGCTTCATCGCGCTCTGCGGTGGCCACTCGCTCGAGTAGGTCGTTGATTTTGCCTTGCAGATTGACGATGGTCGTTTCGCGGTGAGCGAGGTCCTGTTGCATGACTTCTTTCACTCGCTCGGCATGGTCACCCCGCTTTTGACTTGTGGCCAGGTCACCCTCTAATCGGCTGATCTCGTCGAGGTAGCGTCGCTCTTTCGTGCGCTGCTCGTCATTGCTCTTTGTCAAAGTATGGATCCGCTCGCGAAGCTGCTCAACTTGCGTGTCTAGGTCGGCAATCGTCGTCTCCTGGGAGTTTTGAGTGGACTCAAAGCTGCGCTCCTTCTCCTGCAGCACGCGCACCAGGTTGTCGTATCGTCGCTGCAAACTCTCCAGCTCTGCGCCTTCACCCGCAGCACTCTTCCCGGCCGCGCTGCCTGGTGCGGGACTGATGGGACTACCCAGAGCAGCAAAGGCGTGGAAGCTCTGATGGTCGAGCTCTGGGCTGGCGGGCCGGGAGCCTCCGCCCCCACCTACGCCAACAGACGCGCCGCGAGAAGCATTACTGATGTTGCGGATGTGCCTAGCGTGTTGCTCCGCGTACCACTCGTCGTCGCCCGGCGAGGAGGCGCGAGGGAAGACATAGCCAGCTGAAGTGCTACGGTATCCTCCTACGTCGGAGGAGGCGACGCCCGAGTAAGGCTGAGAGGCGCGACGATCCCCTATCTCTTGGCTCGTCTCGCTTGTGCGTCTGTTTCTGCCAGCGAGAGCTTGAGGTCGCGGGCGAGACCACGAGCTCGGAGGGGCTTTGCTGCCTTTGCCTTTGATGATGCCCTTTGCTGGTGAAATGTCGGCTGCTGAAGCTGATGTGGTACGATTGCGAGGAGGGCGAGACGGAGAGCTACTCTTCGGCCCACCGCTGGCGCCGATAGTCATATCCATCGAGTGGCTGAAAGAGCGTGGCACATCAGCACGGGGAAGCTCGTTGTTGGTCGAGGAAGGCGACAGGGACGACTCCGAATTGGATGTCTCAGCGTCATCCTCACTCTCGCCATCGTCGCTGCTGGAGGTAGGCGCTGCCGCTGTTGCCGTCCTTGCACTCTCGAGGCCGAATATCATGCCGGCAAGATCATCACAAGCCACGGTTTGGTCTGGCATTTGCTGGCAGAATTCCTCAAGTTGGGCACGGGACTCGTCCTCTACGAGAGGGGTGCCTCTCTTGCGCTCGAATTCGTTGAGGAGGCGAGGTAGGTCGCGGAGGGCTACGGTGCGGAGTGACGGTGACGAGGGGGAAGGCTCTCCGACTTTGGTATCTTCGTCGTCGTCGACAAATTGTTGAAAGAGGGCGTAAACCTCATGCTGTGCGAGGAGTGAGGGATGGGTCAGCAATTGGAGTGCGCAGCTGGGTGGATGTATGCTCTCACCTGGAGGTCTTCAAGGGTCCTCGGTACTCCAGTAGACGACGTCGATGTGTCGGCATCGGCGTTGTTGTGGACCTTGATGGATCCACTGGATGAGTCTGCGTCAGTCATGATCGCAGAGTCGTTGATTATTGATGGATGGAAGGAGGACAAGCGACTACAGTAATCGCGACGACCGCCCTACAAGGCGGCAATCGCCCTCGTCACCGGCTCAGCAGCTAGACAGGAGCGCTGACGGCGGGAAAGGGGCCTTGGTCTCCGAGGTCAGCGTGTGTGTAGTGTGTCTGCAGCAATGTCGATGGGACGGCGCGGATGAATAGGAGGGATGAAAGGGCGGTGCGTGCGTGCGGCCGTGTAAGATTGAGGCGTGAGTGTTGCTTTGAGCTCAGTCGAGGTCGGGGGCGGACTGGCGCCGATTTTGGCCCTCCGCCTCGTGTGTCTGTCTCGCCTCAACGAGGCTGGACGTGCGCACGCGCCTGCCGCCCTCTTTTCCCATCAGCCACATCTTCCAGCCACTCAATCTACCCTATATGCCATCGACCAAGCTCATCCTCCTGATCATATGCATCCTTGGACTATGGTGGCTCCGTAGCCCTCCGAGCCCACTGCCGAGCCAGTCGCATCCTACGGCCATCACGCGGCGGATTGTAGCTGTTGCTGACCTGCATGGCGACTACGATCATGCCTTGTCGGTCCTCAAGATGGCGGGCGTCATTGAGGAGTCGGCGAGTAGACGGACAGCCCCAAAGTGGCTCGATGGGTCGGGTCAGACTGTGCTTGTTTCAACGGGCGATCTAGTGGACAGAGGAGACGACACACAGCTCCTGTACCAGCTCTTTGACACGCTGAGATCTCAAGCTCCGAGTAAGGAGCATGTGCGCAATTGCATCGGTGAGTGTGAGCGACAGATGAGGATGGCGACATTGCGCCCCTTTCTGACCGTCTCGTGTATTTCACACGCAGGCAATCACGAAATGATGAACGCCCTCAGCGACTGGCGGTACGTCACTCGAGGGGACATCGACACCTTCCCCGGCGGGGTGGCCGGGCGTCGTCAGGCCATGAGCACCTCAGGCTGGATTGGGCAGACATGGCTAGCCAACTATTCCCTTTCCCACACCATCGATCTCCTACCACACGAGGAGATTCGCCAAGCGCAGCTGCGTCGCGGCCTCACCTCCTCTTACCTTGTTCCGCAAGCCAATTTCGTGCACGGAGGTATTCACCCTACTTTTGCGGAAGCCTCGTTGGCCAAGCTGAACGAGATTGCTCACTCGCTGCTACATCGAGCGCTGCAACGTCAAGCTGGCCCCGCCTCGGCGAGCAGCGACCTCTTTCCACCAAATACGCCAGACGAGGAGCGTCGCCTCTACTCCGAGATGGGCCCACTCTGGTATCGAGGCTACGCAACGGATGCAGACGAGGGACGTGTCTGCTCAACCGCTAAGCAGGCTCGACGTTTCCTCGCCCAAGACCAGCCAGATGTCTCTGTCGACTACCTTGTTATGGGTCACACGCCGCATCTCGAGGGGTTCGTGCATCGCTGCGAGCCTCCTAGCGTGCACCTCATCGATACAGGTATCAGCAGGGCGTACGGAGGAGCGCAGTCTGCCTTGGTGTTTGAGACGACGTTGACTGAGGGCAAAACGAAGGATGAATGGACGGAGGAGAGGAGATTGGTGGCCTTGTATCGCGGCCGGAAGCCGAAGGTCGTCTACGAGAGGACGAGGAAGGTCTAACGAAGCGCTCGTGCCAGACGGATACAGGAAGCGGCTCGCAGCCATTGTACATTATCGAGGATACCCCATCTATCTCATCTTGCCTCTGCCCGTGCAACTACTTCTTCTGGCCCAGCCCAGCCGCATGCTCCGCCGCAGCTTGAATAGTCCTCGCGACGGTACTCCTGACCTTCCCATCCTCGAGCGCCAACAAGCCCGCAATGGTGCACCCACCAGGGGTGGTCACACTATCCTTGATCTGCGCCGGGTGACTACCACTCTGCAGCACCATCCTCGCCGCCCCCTGCATGGTCTGCGCCGCGAGCTCAACTGCCTCTTTGCGGGGCAAACCCATCATGACCGCTCCGTCTGCCATCGCCTCGAGGAAGACGCAGGCGAATGCAGGACCAGAGCCCGCAAGAGCCGTGCAAGCATCAAAGTGCTTCTCGGGGAGGAAGCGACAGCGACCGATGGAGGAGAAGAGGGAGAGGAGGATGTGCGAGGAGATGGGAGGGGAAGAGGAGGGGACCGGGGAGAGGATGGTCATGCCTTCGCGAATCTGGGCAAGAGAGGCACGATGAGGAGAGACTGCCTATCAGCATAAGAAAAGCGAACCTGCAACAGCTGCCTCTAAACTCACCTTGCTTGGCGTATTTGGCATCGCTCTAATGACCGTCGTCTCTTTTCCAACCCAGCCCTGCATCTGCTCAATCCGCAGCCCAGCACAGATGCTCACAAGCATCTTCCCCCTCAAAGCCTCATGCATACCCTCCTCCTTCAAGATATCCTCCACCATGTTCGGCTTGCAACCAAGCATAACCACATCAGCCTCCCTCGCCGCCCTCACGTTCTCTCCGACCACAACCTGGACTTGCGGCCACTCGTTCTCGGAGAATACGTCGCGACGAAGACGTTTGCCCGATTCGGGGCGGGAGACACATGCGTAGTAGCGTGTGGGGAGGTGTGTGAGATCCTCAGGGTTGTCAATGCTCTCCACCGATTGGCTGAGATTGTCCAGTGCGGCTTGCCTGCCGCCCGACGATGAGAGGGAGCGCTGCGTGTCTAAAATGCCGGAGAGGACCGCGATACCCATGGTACCGCAACCAATGACGGCGAGACCATACCCGCCGTCGCCCTGCTGCATAGCAGGGGTCGTAGTACCGCTGCTGTTAGAGGAGGTGGTGGCCATGCTGGAATGAGGGTGAGAGGAGGTGATGGGAAGGAAGCAGGAATGCAGGCGGGCAAGGCGGACTGAAAGCGAGCACCGGTGGTTCCGCTCTGCAGCCAGACGAGCCGAGTCAACTTAGAAAGGCGCCGAGACGGTGAGAACGAGGACAGCTTCTCGTGCCACACTGGTCAAGCTCAACATCACGACGGCATGGAAGGCAGGCAACAGGTCATATAATCATTATCGGAGACGAACGAAGCAGACAAGTGTCCAGCAGCGCGGCAAGTAGAAGTAAAGACGAAACACAAGGCTCGGGGGCCGTCCAGCGATCCCGTGGTCCTTTCATCGGAGCGCGTAAGACGGTCAGGCTTTTGCGGTGTCATTCACTCGACCTTGCTGGCGCAGTACAGTTGCAGGTCAACGCCAGGATACCAGGACTGGAGCATGCGGTCAGATTTGAGCTGCGTGCGCAACCATGAGGGGGTGTGATGGTGAGCGAGAGCCTGCAAGCGACCGACGTGACTCACCTTGGGAGCCTTGGGCTTGTCCATCAAATCACCAGTCAGAACGCCGGTCTTCCTCCCTTCCTTTTGATGGTGCACAGTGACGCTCGTATGCTTGCCGAAGTAGACCCAGGCGATGCTCGACTCCTTGTGGTACACGTCATGAGAATCACAGTCGGCTCGGACGTGCAAGCTGGACCCAGTCTTGATCGCGTAGATGTGTCCACCGGGGATGGACTTGCTGGCGAGGATTTGGCCGGCGTAGTGGTCGAATTGAGGACCGGTGAGGGTGGTACCGTAGATGCTGGTGGGGCGTCAAAAGACTGGTATATCAGTAGTGAAGCAGAACAAGAATGGCGTGAAGCTGCGTGCGCGCGCTCACCTTAGGCAGTGGACACTCTTGTCCTTGCCGCACCACTGCTCCCATTGGGGGACGCCGCGAGCAGCGACATCAGCTCCGGCGGCCTTGTGCGTCGCAGTGAACTCGCGCTGCTTGGCAAGGTCAGCGACGGCACTCGTAGCGCAGAAGAGCACGGCGCCGACGATGATGCTGAGGAGGGTCTTAGTGGCAAGCATGTTCGCGATAATGAGCGTGGGGGATGAAGGGATGATAAAGTGTCAGGCGCGGTTGGAGGGATTGGGATGCAGTGGTATTGAGGGTCGAGGGTGAAGAGAAAGGAAAAGGGAGGAAGAGGCTGGGTCAAGACACTTCACACGCCCACGCTGCCCTCGCCCCCGCGACCCATTCAATGCCCCGACGCTGGCGCGCCACGGCTCACTTACGGGCCGTCCTGCGGCCGAACACCGCTGATCATGGACGTTCGAGAACGAAGCTAATTGCAAGCGCCCTTAGGCCCTGTATTGCCGGCCGTCTCCCTTCTCTGTCTCGCGCGGCTCACGATTCAAGCCTTGGCTCGACGATATCAGCCTCGGTCACGTCCTGTATGCCACGATCGCTGGGATCGACGCAGCGGATCCAGAGGTCCAATCCATTGCCGATGTGCTGGATCGAGTCGTGGCCTGGGATGAGCTAAGAGAACAAGGAGAGGCAGTAGTCAATGCATGTCAGCGACGTGCGATGAACCTTGTGCGAGACGAGCGAGCGGGCTCACCCTATCGCTCTTGTCGTCCGAGAGGTAGCCCTGCCAGGAATGTCCGCCGGGTGGTGATGGTCAGCTACACTGTCCCTTTGCCCGCGCTATTCAACCCCACGCACCGAGAGGTACCCGCCGCCCCTCCCATCCCCACTGCCAAAACGCTCCACACTGACTCCGGCCTGACCTGGGCTGAAATCAAACATCAACTTGTCCGTAAACCGCGTCGTATCCTTCCCCGCACAGTCCGCGTACAGCTCCCCCTTACTGATAGGGGAAAGGGCATAACCCGTGCCGATCGGCTTGCCCGTCTTGCTACTGTTGAAGGCAGTAGAATAGAAGACGTTCCCCCGGCGTGGCGTCAGGATCGGGTCTAGAATGTTGGGGCCGCCGATGATGCTGCGGAGGGAGAGAGGGCCAAGGAGATCAGTGCAAGGCGGGTGTGCCAAGGGAACGGCCTTAGCGCGGCGGACGTACTAGAGACAATTGTAAGCTCTCGACTGGCGACAATAGTAGTCGAGCGTCATGTTGCGCATCTCTGCTGCTAACATGCTAGTGGCATAGCGTGAGAGGCCCGTGTCTCCTGTGCCGAGCTGTTTGTCGAAGAGGAGCTCTTGGTACGAGGGGAGCTCAGGCCCGCGATTGGCCGCGATGAGGCTGGTCAAGAGGGAGAGCAAGCAAGCGACAGCTAGTGCAGGCGTGAAGAGGTGCATTGCGGGAGAGTAGAATGCTGGATGTCGTAGGCAAGAAGAGATGAGGAGCAAAGATGGATTCAAGGAACCATCGAGCGGCGGACCGAGCCGCATCTGATGAGGGCGGCCCGCACGGACCTCGTGTTTGGCGTCCTGGCCTCCTTTCCTCCCAACACTGCCAATCCTCACGCAAGCTCGTTCACCACTCCATCTTGACCACCACCTCTATGCTGACTTATCCTTCTTGAGCGCCTGCTTCAGCTTCGCTTTGAAAGATTCACCGCTCAGCCTCTTGTCTGACTTGACCTTGATCGATGGCGGTGAGGGCGGACGTGTTGACGGCGCCGAAGAAGACGACGAGGTCTCAACGCGCTTCGTGGCAGAGAAGCTCTGTTAGGGCCGCACTTGGGGTCAGCTTCGCAAATTACCGTGGAGAGCACTACTGCGCCACTCACACCAGGTAGAATGATCGAAGAGCCATTGACAGCAGTAGGCGCGGGGGTCTTTGGCGGCGTGGGCTTGGCACTCGTCTTGAGCTTCTCCTTCTCCTTGTCTTTCCCCTCCATGCCGCGCAACGCAGTAAAGAAGAGCGGCGAGGGCGACCGGCTCCCGTTTGCGCTGCCCGTGGGAGAAGGTGTCTTATTGACTCCAAGACCCAACAGGTTCTTCACCTTTGGTGACGAGGGAGCACGCATCGGACTGCGAGGCGGTGTGCTAGTACGCTGGCTGCCCCATCGACTGGAACCGCTGCTCGCGCTGCGCAAGATGCTACCTGAAGCAGCCTCACCCCGACCGGGACGCCCGAATCCTCGTCCTCCTTTCGGCTTTGGGCGACGGAACCAGCCTAGCCATACACGGCGCTGCTTGAAGGCGAGGAGGAGACCGGCAAGACCGACGACGACGAAGAAGGAGAGCTGAGCAGGGTGTTGCGCTGCTGATGACACAGCGCCCTTTGATGCTGGACGCTCGCTGTCGGTGGACGCCTTGAGGAAGGTCAGCATAGCGGTTATGGTCGGGAGGAAGGATGCGTAGACGCGGACATCTTGACTGGAGGTGGCAGTTCAGGGGCGGGTCTGATACGCTCGAGCCCCTCGGCGTTTATCGCTCGGATCTCTCAACTTCACTTGACGCCTCCTGTGGCTGCAGCCGCTGCTGCTGCCTCGCGTGCAGCCCTCTTCGCTCTCGTTTTCACCTTCGTGCTCCCCTCTGTGAGCGCTGAATCACCCGTCTCAATGGTGCTCCCGCCACCGCTCGCGCTTCCGCTGCCCTCCAAGGTCGACTCGCCGACCGTCGCTTCCCCACTCGTGCCTCCCCCCTCTTCCGCAGTAATGAAAGCATGCGAGAGCAGCTCTTCTGCCTCCGGTCGCTTCTCATGGTCAATCTCGAAGGTCTTTTCGAGAAAGTCGACGGCCTCCTTACTGATCTCATCTGGCATGCTTGGTTTGCTACTCGATCCAATCTTGAATAGCGCCTGCATCTGATTCAAATTAGGCCAGGGATGGGTACCGCTCATCATCTCAACGACCAAGCATCCAAGAGACCAGATGTCGGCCTTGCGCGTGTAGCTGGTCTGCTTGACCACCTCCGGCGCCATCCAGAAGACGGAGCCCTGCAGACTGGGCCGGTGCGCCCTCGCGTTGGCCAGGAGGTCGGACTCGACCTTCTTGCTGATGCCGAAGTCGGAGATCTTGATGCAGGACTTGTTGTCAACAAGGATGTTCGCCCCTTTGATGTCGCGATGTACAATGTCCTTGTTGTGGAGGAAATTGAGACCTTTCAAGATCTGCTTGACAAAGTTGCGCACCAGGGGCTCCTCAAATGCCCCGTAATTACGCAGCAGAGCGACCACAGACCCACCGGGAACGTACTCGAGGAAAATATTGAGGTGCGTCCCATCACCGTAGGAGTCGAGGTATTGCACGATGTTGTCGTGTTGCAGCGTCTTGAGCAGCTCGATCTCACCTTCCAAGGCGTCGAGCATGCGCTTCTTCTTTTGATCGTTCTGCGATTGGCCAGAAGGGAGCTCGACTTGCT
The DNA here is from genome assembly GCF_003144245.1 of Jaminaea rosea. Lineage (NCBI taxonomy): Eukaryota > Fungi > Basidiomycota > Exobasidiomycetes > Microstromatales > Jaminaea > Jaminaea rosea. The sequence continues at coordinate 841,343 of NW_020289979.1, read as the reverse complement.
TGACCGCCATGAGAAGGCCGGACTTGGCGTTCATGCCTAGGTACACAGACCCGAAGGACCCAGCGCCGATGAGAGCGCCTTTGATCCATTTGATGGGCTGTTTGGCGGGCGCGGCCGGGGTGTCGCTCTCTGCTGTGGCATCTTCATCGTCTTCGTCTTCATCGTCGTCCTCGTCGTCGAGTTCGTCATCCTCATCGAAGCTGTCGTCCTCTTCGTCCTCGTCCTCATCTCCTGGTGTGGTTCCGACTGCTGGGCTGGGCCTGTCGAGCACAACATTGGCTGGCGCTGGTATCGAGGTAGTATCCTTGCTCGAGGCGACCGTATCCCCCGTCTCGCTAGCCTCAGCCCCGCTACTGGCGTCGCTATTAATCCCCGAGCTGGGCCGTGTCGAGTCATCCTCCTCCACCGTGACCATACTCGCCACATCCCCGCCTGTGACCATGCTGGACGCAACGGTCGACTTGCGCTTCGCCCCTCTTGTCCTTGTACCGGCGAGGGGGATCGGCACCCCATCCTCATCGACTACCCATCCCGCCATACCACCTGCGCCTGAACCTTGTGCCGCAGTATCGCGCACATCTCTGCTCTCTCGTCGGCTCTCCACCTCCTGCGTGATCTCGTCCACCGTCAGCATAGAAGCCGCATCGCTCCTGTCGACGAGGGACGCAGAACCGGTCGTCCCTGCCCCGCTTCCCGAGGTGGTCAGACCACGCGCAGCGCGCAGCTGTGAGGCGTAGGAGGGCCGATGGTTGGTGTGGCTGCGCGACGAGTCGATTGACGCCCGGCCGGAGGAGATACGCCTGACGTTCCGCGGTCGACTTATCGCCAAGTCGGGTACATCGAGCGTTGTGCTGCGAGAGGCAATCGTGGCCGTATCATCTCCCTTGGTCGGAAGGGGCGGGGGCTCTTCGTCGTCTTTGCTCGCCCCGGCGAAGGACCAGGTAGAGTCGCGTTTGCTGGATCGTATGGAGGAGGAGGCACGACCGTAGATCGAGCGTCTCGCCGTTCGCTCTAGCACCTTCTTCTCTGTAGCAGGGAAATAGTCTGCCAGGTGCGACGAGATCAGCTCGGATGGAGGACGTTGCCCCATAAAGTTGCGGGCGCGACGGGGCAGCGACATGTTGGTGTTGGTGGAGGCCGTGTCTGATGAAGGTGCCTTGCTGCGTGCACTGCCGCTTGCTGCAGACGGACCAGCAACACCGCTGCCATGACCGCTATTGCTACCGCCAGCTTCGCCGCGCCTGATAGTCTGCAACGCCCCCGCTCCCAAGCCGCTCATGATGGACACCGTAGAGGCGCGATTCATCTTCTTCCCCGCTGTGGTCACATGACCAGCATCATTGTGCGGGTCGTCAGCCAGGAAGGCTGCATTCTGCCCTGGAGAGCCATCCTGCACCCTCTCTCCAAAGAAGGCTTCGAGCTTATTCCGCCCAGCACGAGCGATGCGCCGCGACGAAGTCGAACCGTCTTGACTCGCCCCGCCTGGTGGGATGCGCCGTAGGCTCAATCCACGTTCTCGCAGTGGGTCATAGGGCTGAGGGGCATGGCAGATGGCGAGGAGCTCCTCCGGCTTCAAGTCACGTGTGGCTCCTTCCCCGTTCGTAGCTACTATGACGTACTTCTCGCCTGTGGCGTGCTCGGCGTCCGAGGGGGAAGCTAGTGATTGGCCGAGTGTGGGAGGATAGGAGTTGGCGCTTGCTGACTTGCCGAACTTGCGAAGCACGCGAGCAAGGACGTCGTGCGCGTCTCTACAGTCGGAGACGTTGACGATGCGAGTCGTACCATCATCCCCAATGAACTTGATCGTCCTTCGCTTCAGGTCTTCCAGCGTGGGCGGGGCAGGGCTGGCCGTCAAACTAGCAGTGGACCCTGCCCCTGCCTTGCCGCCGCGCCCGATGTGAAAGTTGGAGGCACTGGGCGTGGAGGGCGAGTAGGAGTCGATGTTCTCTGTAATGGGAGTCAGGGCCGCATCCGCCGTCTCGGGCCGTACGGAGCGAGTACTTGCGGAAGGGCCGAAAGTAGAGCTCGTAGGACTTGAAGAGACTGGGGCGCCATATTGACCGACCTTGACTGCGTGAGCGTGAGCATGCTGCCCTCCGCCGCCGCTGTACGTCCCTCCTGCTGTGGCGGGTCTGCCGTTAGACCCTGCAGAAGTCGTGCCGCCGTAGCTGCCGAAAGGGCGTTGTTGAACAGTCGAGGAAGGATTGCGCTGGGCAAACGTACCTGGTACGGCTGAGTTGGTTTTGCGATGCGTCATCTGAGGGGATGAGGACGCTGAGGTCGAGGTGAGAGAAGAGGGCTGCATCGTTGCGGGAACAGGGCTACGGCCTTGGCCCACATTGGCCGGATTCGGTTGGCGGTTGCCTGGCGTGAGTCCGCGAGCCTGAGATAAGCCCAGGCCAAGGCCATGCTGGCTCGATGGACTTGGATAGGGTGGAGTAGCCGGGACGTTGGATGCCGCTGATCCAGACAGCCGCAGGGGAGGTGGACGAGGACGGCTGGTGTCTGACCCAGAGTTGGAAAGCGTCTCCATCTCTCCCTCCTGCTGGGCCAAGATTCGAGCCTGCCTGGCGAGTGCAGCATTACGCGCCGACTGTGCCATCTGCGCCGTCTGAATGCATTGCTTCTTCAAGGCCTTGATGGCCGAGAAGATGCGGATACGATCCCCGACTGCCGTGATGCCCATCTCTTTGAGAGCATTCTGGTCGACATCGAGCAGGACATGACCTGTGATGTCATTCTTTGCGAATGTGGCTGAATGCTGGCCCAAGCGGTGCGAGGTAAGCCAGGCTGAGACGTCTGCGTCCACCCAGCGCTTGACTTCTTCGATAGCAACGCCTCCCGTGCTGCCGCCGGGCGTTGTTGCGCCCAAGCTGCCTGGCGTAGAGGGCGTAGTGAGGGAGGCATGGCCGCCAATAGGCGTAACAGGCCGCGAGCTGGAAGCTGCGAGTGCCATCGCTCTTGGGCTGGCTAGGGGAACCGAGGGCTGCTGCGATGATGATGATGATGCTGCGTCGTATCCACCAGCAGTCGCAGCACCCAGTGGGAAGCCAGGCGACGTTGGTGTCGTCGACGACATAGTGAGCGGGATGAAGGAGGCACTCGGCCCCGCAGCGTGATGTGATTGCTGCAGGCTGGGTGATTAAGCAAGGACAAAGGGAGAAAGCAACGTCGTTGGGCCAAAAGGACACTCTGGCGTCGTCAGGTAACCGACTGCAGGTCCCGTCCGCGTGCTCCGCGTGCCCGCCGCTCCGCTCGCCCGATCGCTGCGACGCGACGTTGACGCCAATGCAAGGGAGAGCGAGAGGGGAAAAAAGTCCGAGTGTCCGCGGGGCAGCGTCGTACTTCATGGCGATGTACCGCCATGAGCCCATGACGAAGAGCTGGATGACGGCTTCGAGAGGGACAGAAGCTCGATCAGATCTGATCGTGCCAGAGCGCGCGCGTGGCTCATGACGTCGGATGCGTCCTTCCTGGCCCCTTCATGGCTGGGACCCCTGATGGGCGTCTGAAAGAGGACCGTGCTTAGGGCTCACCGTGACATCGAATCATGACCGTCTCCTATCAAGGGGCCGACGAGCGATACCCGTTGAGCAGCCCAATGGATTGGTCCTTGCTTACGATCCCATCAGCGCATCTGTCTCACAAGATGTCCTCGTCCTCACCGCCCTCCTCGGCCCCACCAACAACCCAACGTTTCGCCCGGCAACGCCATCCATACGCCGGCACAAACACCTTGGCTTTACGGGCCGGTGGTCTTGCTGCGAGGCGGAGCATGCTGCTACGAAAGGCGGCAGTTGCTCCTCTAGTACTGCTCGAAGACCCTCTGGTCCCACGCAATGATACCGTCGAGCTGTTCGAGGAAGACATGAGCCTGGCCCGCTCCAACGTGGGTAAGTGGGTAGCCAGGAGTCCTCAATCGGCGACCTTTGCGAGCGCATCTACACGAAGGCCAAGCCTCCAGCGAAGGGCGAGCCAGATCATGAATCTGCCACACTTCCAAAGCTCTGCGTCAAGCTTGGACCAAAGCTCGCCTACGGAAATCGTTAGCAGCTCTGTGGCCTCAACACCCTCGACCCGGCGACGTCCAAGCATTGCCATGAGTGAAGACTCCAGCCTCGGTCTGATCCTCAATCTCAAGAGCAAGCCAAGCAAAGCGGCAGAAAGGGACAGAGCTGCCACCGCAGTTTTGGCGCCTCAGACGCCTTCGAGGACCACGTCGCTGCCTCGACCCTCACTGCAGTCGTTGGCAGAGCAGCCTGCAAATCGTAGCGAGGACGGCAACATGCACCCTTCGCCTACGAAGTCCTATGAAGATGTGGCTACGCCAGCGAAGGCCACAACGACGCCGAAAACGTCATCAAAGCCTCGGACCCTACGCAACGTCAAGAGTGCAGGCGCACTGGTCTTGGGCCGCAAGACTACGAAGCAGCAACACCAGCCCCGCGTTAGTTCGGGCCACGACCAGAAGTCACTGGGTCGGATAGGCAGCTTTTCCCTTCCTTACAAGTCTGCCTCTCTGGCGCCACGAAGCAAAGTTCGGCCACCGATGCTCGTATTGACGCCTCCTGCACCGAGGGCGCCTACCATGTCGACCGTCGGCAGGGCGGAGCCCTCGTCCGCGGGGACAGGCACTCGCACCTCGCCCTCCATCGCCGGGAAGGCAGTCTCGCCTGTGTCTTCGGTGACGTCTAGCCCACGCAAAAGTCCACTCCGGTGTGCGTCACCGCCGCCGCAGCCCCCACCGCCAACCATTGCGCTGCCACTCCTGCCCTCACCGAGCCTGAAGGACGTGGTACCCCCACTCAGGCCACGAACAGCGCCATTGTCACCCGTTCTGCCTCCTATTGCGGCAGGAGGTCCTCTCAAGTTGCTAGACTTCATCAGGCCAAGGAGTGAGCATAGAGAGGAGGGTCAAACCAGCCATGAGTCTCATGCCAAAGCCAGCTCCAACGAAATCGAGCCACGGTCAGCACACCCGTACAGTGGCGCCGAATCTTGTTCCCCACCTGTCACGCCTACCACGCCAACCAGAACGGGCAGCTACGGTCTTGAATCAGCATCGGGCACCTGGCCTCCACGCGGGTTGAGGATGCGCAGCGTTTTACCAACACTGCCCGCTGGCTTTGTCCCCCCCTCGAGTCATTTCTCAATGACACCTCCCTCGCCCTCGACACCCGTACAGTCAGCATCTTTGGCTACCGAAACGGCCCTCGCGAGCTCCTCAATAGCAGCTCCACCACCACTCCTGTCCCCACCCCTCGCTCTCTCCACTCCGCCAATCGTGTCTCCTACCCCCTCCATTGCCTCCTCCCACCCATCCACCGCAGGGTACTTCGGCGCCCCTCAGCTCGCGCTGGCCGACCTAGAGAACCTAGCACAAGACTGGCCTTCCTACACGGGTGACTTCTTCTTGACAGCCGATGAAGAGCAGCAAGGGGGACCTGGCGGTACCGGCAGGAAGGGGGTATCGAGCTTCATGTCGCTAGGCTCGACGATGAGTCAGACCCAGAGCAGAGATACTGCCGCATGGCCAACTACGGATGATGTGCCTTTCTGCAGGCAGACTGCGTCGGTGGAAGAGGAGCAGGATACTTCGCTGCCTCCAACTTCAGCCGCTCGATCCTGCCGGACTCCGACTGCGGCGAGCTTTACTTCACCCGGCCATGCTCCTCCTGCTCGAGCTCCCGCTCCTCTGGCCTTACCTAACTCCTCGGACTTGGCAGCAGCAGCGGCGGCGGCGGCGGCTTCACAAAGGCCACCAAGGTCACCTAGCCGTGTGAAGGCAAAACCATTCAAACTCGTCCCAAAGAGCCTCTCCCCAAAGGCGTGGACATCGGCGTCGTCGTTGCCCTCGGCGATCAGCGCTTCAAAATCTCCTTCATCTGTCGACACGGGCAAGCAGACAAAGCCGAAGGCCAATGTCAGGTCAGCAGCACCTCGAGAGGGTGAGGGTAAGAGTAAGCCTCGATCCTTGGCTACTGCGCCCAATATGGAGCTAGCTCTCTTGACTTGGATTGGGTAGGCCGACCTGATGTTACGACGAGCAGCCAATTGGGACTCGATTGGGAGGGAAGGGAGATCGATTCGATGAGAATGAGGGAGAAGGGAAAATGATACAGATGCTTCAGTGTAATCCTGCCTAATGTTTCGCATGTCGAGTCGCGTATCTCTAATGCCGAGAGCCATATGTCGCCTATCCACCGCTCCCGCTTGCTGCTTGCCCTGTTGGACTTCTCTCGATCTTGACTCCAACCTCCCTACACAACGGGCAGGTATTACTGCTCCCCATCAGCCACTCGTCCACGCAACCCTGGTGATAGACGTGCCTGCACCCCTCCAATACGCGGCATCGATCTTCGTCCGCCCACTCCTCTAGGCAAATCCCGCATCGATCACCTGCTCGAAGGGCGAGAGTCGGCGTTTCCTTCATGCTAGTGGACGAGGGCGAGGGAGCACCAGCGGTAGTGGTTGTGGTAGCGCCCGGCTCAGCATCCTGTCCCACGCTCTTCTCCTTGATCTCACTCCAAGTTCTCACACCGGCCGCATGCTTCTCCAGCTCTTCCTTACTAATCGTGTCCTTCGCCTTTCCGCCCGGACCCATCCCCGCTCCGCCGCCATTGATGTTCGCCAAGACCTCCATAAGCATGAGGAATTCCCGCGCAGCGAGGGATCGAGGGGCGGAGAGAAGGGGATGGGAAGGGGAATAGTGACCGCCAGAGACGAAGAGGAGGAATCGGGGAGCTGACCCTGGCGTGGGGAGGGGGTTGCTCGGTGGCGAGCCGGATGGGGCGCCCGACGCTGAGGTGGTGTTGGCGTCATTAGTGCTTTGCGGCGGTTGCGATTGGGCCGTCTCGGGCTGCGTAGTGCCGTTGACGCCGTCCTGCGCCGCAGCTTGGGCCGCTCCGGCTGGAGGCGTAAAGTTGGATCTGACGCCCACCACGACCGTGGGGACAAGCGGCGCCGCGGTGCCATCTCTCTGCCCCTGGCCTTCAGCAGCATTGCTCCCCTCATGAGCGCCAGCATCGCTGCTTCCACTTCCTGCAGCAGCGGTGTCCGTCCGCCTTTGACTGGCATCCGTCGCCTCGTCGAACCTGAACAGTCGGAAGAAACTGAGGTTCCCGCTCTCCACGTCTGCCGCACGACGCGCTGCTTGTTGCCATTCGCGGCGTCGCTCCTCTAAGCCTGAAGAGGGGAGCAAGGAGGGCTGGATGGTATCTGCTGACTCTGCGGCTGGTGCAGGCGTCGGAGCGGGCGGAGACGGATCGGTCGATTGCTCCCCGGCAGGCGCGGTGGTAGTGGGACCAGATGCGGTGGTAGATGACGTTGCGGATGCCAATGCTGCCTGCGTCGCTGACGATGTCGAAGACGCTTCGCTCCCGCCATGCATTCCCCTGACCGCCGACACGAGATCCCCACCCAAATCCGTAAGCCAGCGCTCGAATGAACCCTCCGAGCCAGGATGAAGCCTGTTTTCCCTCACAGAGCGCAGCACGTTCTGCAGGTGCTCGGGAAGCGTGGGAGCTGTTGCTGGTTGTGGTTGCGACTCCGCCTCTGACTCAGGCTCGGCCGTGGCCGCTGGGGCAGTAGGGGGATCCGTGTCCATTCGGTCCTCATTGCGTACGCCGTCTGCGGCAGCCTCGGCCGCGGCAGTAGCAGTAGCCGTCAACTCCTCCTCTGTCGCTTCGCGCCCCTCGTCCTCTGCCTCGCCTGCCTGCTCTGCATCCGTTTCGCCGCCCGCATTCTCATGCCTTCTGCTCTCCTCCCTGATAGCCTCATGAATCATCTCGCTCAAAGTCATCTCAGGGTGACGTTGCGCCATGCTCGCCACCCTTTCGGGTACGGGTTGGGCCGTGCTGCTGCTGGAGCCGATGTGACGTTCCACTTCAGCTTCTTCCTCAGTGCCAGGCTGACGAGCGGACTGAGAGGGGGTCGGCGACCGCGCAGCAGGGGAGGAGCCGCGGCGTGATGTCCAGTTGCGGAAGCGAGAGGCAATAGAGCTGAAAGAACGGGGGACGCGGAGACCAGGGAGGAGGAAGGGACGATCGCTGTCCCTCTGCGCAGGGCTTGAGGAAGAAGACGGTGCTTGCATCGTAGCTGGAGCCGTCGTAGACTGTCCTGTCGCCGCTGCTGCCGCTCCTTGTTGCGCAGCCCCATCTGTCGGAGTGCGTTGGCTGCCGTTCAAGATGAGCGAAGCGGCCGTCGCAGCCGCGGCGATCGATAGAAGACGGGTGAGCATATTAGCCTGCTCGTCCATTGTCGCGAGCATCGTGCCTCTGCTCGTTTCGGCAGGGCCGTCATCGGTCTCGCCACCGCTGCGAGTCGTATCGCCCCCCGCGGAGGTGCTAGGCGCGGCTTGGTCGGCGAATGAGTTTGTGTTCTGCGCTGAGCCGGAGGATTCCGCTGATGCCGAAGCAGGTTGCGGACCTGTAGAGCTTTCTGCCGTCGTCTGCGGTGCTGCTTCAGCTGTTGCTCCAGCTGCCGCTCCCGGCAATGGCCTAGAAATCATTGCCCCCTGCACAACAATCTGTGTCCCGCCCAGTGGCGTAGGCGGCGTCGGGGCAACATCATGATTCGCCTCCCTCACGCCGGTAGCTGCCCGCCTACTGCCTATTCCAAGTATGTCCGTGAGTAGCGCAGCCAATGTCGACCCTGGCGCGGGCAGCAATCCACGCGGAGTCGGGATGACCGTACTTGGTGCTGGGAGGATAAGTGGGGGCCGTAGGCCTTCTTGTGAAGAGCGTCCGAGAGAGGGAATGCTGGGGGTTGGGCCGCCACCACCGGCGGAGGGGCGAGAGAAGATGTCTGTTGGTCCTGATCCGGCAGCTGCTTGTTGGGCGAAATGAGGAGGAGGGACGGGCAAGCCAAGGCCGGGTGGGAGCATCCGCCTTGGCAGAGGGAGGAAGGCGCGGCGAGGGCTGGAGCTAGCAGAGCTGCCACTGGCGGCGCTTTCGGCGCTGGTGCTTGTGCGCGAGCTTCCGAGCACGGGGAAGAAAGGCAGTGCCTGGTTTGGGCTTGTCTGCTGGGGCGCTCGCTGCGGGACGCTAGGTGGCAATCGATCTTGCAGAGATGACCATGCTGAGGATGAGAGGGGAGGTTGACGCTGTCGTGGTGGCGAGGACCCAGACGTCGAGGCTGATGCTGATGCTGATGCTGGTGGCGACGAGGGTGCAGATCGTGGCCTGTCGTCGTCTTGGTGCTGTGTATGCTGAGGACTGACGTCCTTGTAGGTGCCATCGTTGAGTCGTTGGCGCTGAGTCACCCTATGCAAGGGCATTGATGACGACGAGGCCGAGCTGGAGCTGCTAGCCTCGTTGCTGCCTTGCACTGGATGCTCCTCGCCCTCAGTAGGAGGTGGGCGAGGTGGTGAATCGGGCATGATTGCGAGGTGATCGAGTGATGGCCAGGATGGTGAGGAGTGCTGATTCCTCTCCCCCTTTCGCTCTCTGGTTGCTCTGTGTTTCTCTGGCCATCCGCGCCACGCCTTGCCGCTTTGGCCGGCTTGGCCTTGCAGTCCGCTCGGCCCTAATCGATCGTACAGTGCGGATCAAGCGTGGAGGCGGCAGGCAGCGGAGCACCAATGAGTCCGGGTGCGGGCCTGCGCCAGAAGCACTGCTTAATCAGCTCGGCGTCGCGACGCCGTTGTACTTTCTTCTCGCCCCAACTCAACAATACCAAGCTCGAAAGCTCAATGGCTGCTCCCGCCTCGTCAAGCGCTTCGCTCGCAGCCGCGGACTCCCTCTGTGTCTTCTGCGGCTCATCGCCGGGAAATGACCCCGCGTATGCGCAGCTGGCCGGAGATGTAGGACGCGCCATCGCTCAGAATGGCTGGAGAATGGTCTACGGTGGTGGTCAAAAGGGGCTGTGAGTGGGCGTAGATCTATTGGGTCATTCGCAGCGCCGAAACTGATGCGCTTTCCCGTTCATCGCATGCCAGCATGGGCATCCTCGCCGACTCAGCTCTCGCGTCCAATGGCCAGGTCCTCGGCGTCATTCCCTCCGTAATGACCAGTTCCGCTCCCTCTGGCCATCCAACGGACTCTTCCGCCTCCAAAGAAGGTCAAGGTCCCTCAACGCAAGTCCACACACACCCTAACATGCATACGGAAGTTGTGTCCTCCATGCACGAGCGCAAAGCCCTCATGGCCCGCGAGTCTGGCCGCGGTTTTGTAGGCCTGCCCGGCGGATATGGGACCTTTGAGGAGGTGCTGGAAATGGTGACTTGGAGCCAGTTGGGTATTCACAATGTGCCGATTGTCCTGCCGAATGTGAGGGACTTCTGGGGTCCGCTAGAGCAGCTCGTCCAGTCAGCGGCCAAGAGCGGGTTCATTACCGAAAAGGGGCTCGACTTGCTCTACGTCCTCCACCAGAAGGAGGTCGACGCCGAGCACGGCGGTGACTGGGGCAAGGCCACGCTCGCTGCCGTGGGCAAAATGGAGGCGAAGCTACGCGGTCGCCAAGGCTACTGGGCGTGGTCGTCCAACGGCTCGACCCCTTCGCGCCCGGACTTCTCCTCAGCCGCAACAGCCATCTCGGTGCGCAACCTCACCTACTCCTTCCAACCACACCTTCCCGCTTCTCTACACAATATCAATCTCACCCTCCCGCAAGGCTCGCGCACCCTTCTCATCGGCGCCAACGGAGCAGGCAAGTCCACCTTGCTCCGTCTCCTAGCAGGCAAGAGGCTCGTATCAAACAAGTCTGGCACCCCTACCCCGATCACGGTGTTCGACAGGGACGTCTTCAACTCCCCTCCCTCGGGCATCACCTACCTGGGCACCGAATGGGCGATGAACCCCGTCGTCCGCTCAGACATCGTCGTGGATGACTTCCTCAACTCTGTCGGTGGTTACCGATACAAGGCAAGGCGCGACAGGCTGCTTGACCTGCTGGACGTCGATCTCGACTGGCATATGCACGCCATCTCCGACGGGGAGCGACGACGCGTTCAGCTTTGCATGGGTCTAATGGCCCCCTGGACCGTCCTGTTGCTGGACGAGGTGACGGTCGACTTGGATGTTCAAGTAAGGAGCGACCTCCTGGCCTTCCTCAAGGAGGAGGCAGAAGAGCGCGGTGCGACAATCGTGTACGCAACGCACATCTTCGACGGGTTGCACGATTTCCCTAGCCACGTCGTACACATGCGATTGGGAGAAGTGGTCGACGAGAGCGGGCCCAACGCTCAGGCTGCTCCTTCCCTTCTCTGGCCTCCTAGCGATAGCGACATGCAACGCCTTCGCAGCTCGTCCGCTTCGGCTGCTCGCGACAGCAAGGATGGCGTCCTACTCAACATCGCGCTGGACTGGTTGCGTGCCGACCGTAAGCTGCGCGAGGAAAGAGAGGCCGCTGCCGGTGACAAGGGGAAGCAGCGTGGCGCGAGGAAGGGGCTGGGTAAGGATGCCGTGGTTGAGAGTGACTCGGAGAAGTTCTACACTAGGTACGATTACTCGCAGACGGTCATGCGATAGAGAGCGGACGCGCGAGATGGAGAGCTTTTCAGCAGACAGGATCATCGTGTAGCAAGGCAAGTAAGCAGCATGGACGTCAGCCGTCAACCGGCGTCGCTCCATCGTATCATACGCAACGTACAATACCCGTACAATCACAAAATAGACTTTCAACCTGCAAGAAAACATCATAGCGCATCGCCATCGTCGTCAGGAACTGGCTGATTGTCATTGTATGTGGTTGTGTGTGAAACCGTGAAACACGTGAGTAGGGTGAGTAGAGGCAGAGACAAGACGAGAAAGAACGAAAGCAGGAAGGCGACCAAACACCAGCTTGAAACGACCGCTACGACATGGCTGGGTAGGCGCTACGGAAGCCAGACCCTCCGCTACTACCACCGCCATTACCACCTTGGGGCTGCTGCGCCTGTTGGCCATGCCAACCCCTGGGCGCCGGTCCGCCGCCAAAGTGGTGACCCTGCTGGGGCATCTGCTCAGCATTGCGCCTCACTCCACCCGCGGCGGCCATGATCTGCGCCAGTAGCGGCTCAGAGGATGGGGTAGTAGCCATGGGCGTGCCCTGCTGGGACCAACGCTGCTGCCCTCCTTGCGGGCCGAGCAGAGAGCTGTGAGGTACGGCGTGACGCTGTACATGAGCTTGCTGAGCAGCTTGTGCTTGCGCCTGCGTGGCGGCACGGGAGGGGGCGCGGTGCGGCATTGCGTGGTGCTGAAGTCCGGCGGGATGCGCTTGGTGGGAGTAATGGGAATAGTGCTGCTGATGCTGGTGCTGACCACCCATTCCGTCGTGCCCATCGTGACCGACTTCGTGATCGAACATCCCGCCTAGAATTCCGGAGACGTCTTTACTGCTCAAATTGAGCGGTCCCCCCTCCGCATTATTCCCGTACGAACCCGCGCCAGCCGCAAGAGGCGAAGGCTCCCTCGCTTGCTGCTTGGCAAAGTCGAAACGGCTCGCAGTAGGCGCAGAAGACGAGGGCGAGGAAGTGGACTGTCCCGCTCCTGTACCCGTACCTGTGCCGCTCCCGTCACTGCTACTTCTCGAGTCAGAGAGGTTGCCCCGCATCTCATCCAGAGCCTTGAATGTCGTCGGCGTCTCACTGGCCCCCACTCCGCCGATCGTAATCTCCGAGTCGGAAAAGGGGTCGAACGATCCGGAGTAGGAAGGAGTCGTAGTAGCGGACGAAGCGCCAAGGGAAGGGGAGGAAGCAGCTTGATCTGCCCCATCCCCAGTTGTTCCGTTACCGAACAAGCTCGCCTTGGAAACGCCGAGGGGAACGAAGGCAGCGAGAGCGCCGGACGAGGAGCTGGCCGCCTGCGCTTGCGGCAGTCCCGGAAAGTTGAAGCTGAACTCGGACCCATCGTTGAAGCGACTGAGCGTGTAGTCAAAGTCGGGGAAGGGAGAGGGCGCAGGCTGATCGCGCTCCGCCTCGGCTTCGCGCCGCGCACGAAGGTCGTCGAGGAGAGCTTGTGCGGATGCTGACGGTTGGTAAGACGCAGAGTGAGTCGGGGTAGAGGCTAAGCCGGGCGGTCTTGCTAGACCTGGGGGCGCCGACGGGGGAGGTTGCGCGGGCTGCTGCGAAGGAGTGGACGGCGTAGGCGGAGAAGCTTCCTCTGCTGATGTCGGCTTCGGGGAGCGCAGGCTGGCACTGCTTGCCGTCTTGGTAAGACCGGGGGGAGGTGGCGGGGCAGGAGAGGCCGCGCTGCCATTGTTGTCGCTCACCGCTGCCGATACGAGGTTCGAGGCTGCTGACGTCGCCGCAGACGTGACCGTCGCTGCTGCAGTGGATGCCGCAGAAGCCGTCGACGCCGCCGCGGCTGCTGCTGCTTTCGTAGCTGCTCTCGGACCAGTCGGTATCGACGCTGATGCTCCACCCCCGTTGTTCTTCACAGTCGGGACCTTGGGCGTGCTTGCCTTCCTCGATGCAGAGAGGGGAGGCATGTCTGAGTCTTTGAATGCAGCCGGCAGCCCAGTAATAATAGCTGTCGGCGTCGAAGGGGTTCCCGCCGGCTTGCCCGAAGCCCAGCTTGCCGTCTTGGGCAGAGCGGATGGCTCATCCGCGGCAGGTGATGCAATGGATGTTGACGAGAGGGCAGCGAGAGCGGATGAAGGAGCAGGCGAGGGAGAAGCAACTGAGGCCGCCGCTGCTGCCGCCGACACCTTGCTTGCGGCCCCCTTGTTCTCAAGATCGCGAGCTGCATGGCGCAATGTGCTAAGGTCTTCCTTTGTGAAGCTGTCTGCCTCTTCGCCTGGCTCGTGGAGGTATGTGCATGCTGGGTTGGTGCAAGGCAGATTGCGGAGATACGTGGTGCAGTACTTGGTAGTGCCGTAGCTCGCACGCATGATCTTACCGTCTTGCCCTTTGCTGCCGTCGATGGCGACGATCGCTCGAGCTGCGTCCTCCTTGCGGTGATATGTGACGTAGACGCCCTGCGTGTGCGGCAATCAGGCGAGATTAGCGACAGCAAGACGTGACGTTCAAGATTCGCTCTGTCACTCACGATGTTGGACTCGCTCGTCCCCATGACCAGCTTCGAGGCCGTGGTCCGCTTTGAAATGAGGATCTTGGAGATTCGGCCGTACTGGCCAAAGTACTCGTTGCTCCTCAGCGTCGGGATGAGCTGTGCGAGAGGAATGGCAGAGGTATCAGCATGAGCCTGAGGAAAGCAAGCCTGTATGCTAGCGCGCGGCAACTCACCTCCTCCTTTGCCAGCTTGGAGCTCAGTCCCACCACGTAGACGAGATTCTTCTGCACCACCCGCATGTTGGCGAGATGCTTTCGATTCATATTCTCGAGCTCCTTCTTTTCCTTTTCCTTCTGCTTCTTGGCGTGCGTAAGGCGTTTGATCCTGTGGGCAGGGCGAAATCAGCTATGGGTCTCATCGATGTATGTCAGGGCTCGGAGCTACGCACTCGTCCTGGCTCATTGGCTTGAATTCGACTGCTTGATCCGAGTATTTTCTCCTACATGCTGGACATCGGCCATTGAGATTCTGCTTGATGTGGTGCCAGCAGAAGCGGCAGATCTGCGCAAGAGCGGCATCGGGGATGAGTGCTCAGTCAATGGTTGCCACTGCCGCGAGTGGAGTCACGCGAGCTCACCTGGTAGCCACAAGGACATGGCTTGAAGTTGGCATCACTCAAGTCGATCTCCTCGAGACAGAGCGGACACTCGAGGTCTTCCTGCGAGGGACGATCAGGAGAGAAGACAAGGTCAATACTGGAGGTTCAGGACGATTAGCCACCTTGGGGCGCGCACGCACCTCGTCATCCGACCAATAGGCGTCTTGAAGTCGACATTGCTGAGCAGCCACCGTATCCACCTTTGACGGAGCCGGCGGCAAGCCTTCGCGTTGTGATGCTGCTCCACCACCATCTCGTCGCCCATGACGATGCGACGCTCCATGGTGAAATGCTGCTGCTGAGTCGCTAGCTTCGTTGCTGCCGCTGGTGCTGCCATTCGGCGGCCCTCTTGCCAGATTGGCTGCTCCTGAGGCTGCTAGACCAAGTGGCGGGAATGGCGATCCACCTGGTCCTGAATGCAGGTGATGTCCGCCTCCAGGCAGTCTCTTGGACATTGTCGACGTGGAGCTGGAGCTGACGGAGCTAAGCCAACGACGAGGATGCGGGCGAAGGGGAAACGGAACAAGGGGCTAGACGATGTTGTGAGGGATCGAGCATACACGGTGAGAGTGTTGGGGGGTGGAAGTGATGATGATGGTGCGGTGACAATCGATGCTGCTTTGTGTGGCTCGATAGAGTAGCGCGATGGTGGTGGTGGCGGCTAGACTACAATGTCGCCGCTCGCTCCCTCGTCTCGATCTCGATGTCGTCGTCGTCGTCTGTCGGTCGTCGTCGTCCCTGATCCCTCACAACGCGCACGTGACACGGGAGCGGGACTCGCCCCGCCCCGCCTCAAGTCGACGCGGTGTTGCTTTCGCGGATGGCAGCAAGTTAAGTTAAGTCCGCTTTCCATCCTACCTCATCACCTCAACTACCCGCCATCGCCATGCCACTGCGAGCTCCTCCAAATTGGGGTCCACCCATCCCGCCGTCCTCATCAGAGCCACACCGAATCGACCTTGAAGGCGATTTCAACGACTACTCGCTGCCAGGATTTGGTCGTGCAGCAGCGCCCGCCCCTCAACCTCGCAGCCGCACTCACTTGGCATCGTCGCCCTCCAACCGCCGTTTCGCACCCCATGCTGCCGCCTCTTCATCCTCTGATATCTCATCCGACGACGATGATGACCACCGTCGCGGGTTTGCAACTCGCGAGTCCACAGGCAACCACGCCGCCCTAGCTGCATCGTCGACCATTGGCGTAGCAAACAACCGACGAAAGGCGCAGCGACTGCCAGAGAGGGCACTCGAGAGGCTTGATCGCTGGGCAGCTGGAGCAGCAGCGGCAGCCACCAGCAGCAAGCACGCAGGACACGACTCATGCGAGCCCACTTATATCGTTGAGCGACCGACACGCGCTGTCGCCTCGTCACCACTTCGCCAGCCTCCGACTCGTCGACGTCGGTCCCCTAGCCCGCCGCCTGCGCCACGCAGGGGAGACTCGAGCAACGAAACGCTCGTAGACGCTCCAATCATGACGACGAATGCAGGCGGATATCGCAAGATGACTAGTGAGAAGGATGGACACAACCTTCTCCTACCCTCTGGCGTCAACATGGGTCGTACAGCTCAACCTCCTCTGGCGCTACCAGATGATATCACCGGCGTGACGTCAGCGCTCGGCTCACCCTCCAAGACACGCTACGGAATCCGCCATGCTCCGCTGCACCCACGCAACGCACTCGTCGGGCAACTACCGGCTCGTCGCAAGCAGCTGAACGAACTCAAAGCTTTCGTGCTCAGCATCGAGGACGAGCTTGAGACGACGAAGGATCGGCTTGAGGGCGTGGAGCAGAAGGAGCAGGAGTTGCGCGGGAACTTGAGAGAGTTTGAAAGGGAGGTTCGTGAGGAGAGGAAGGGCGTGAGGCAGCAGCAAACGATGAGGAGCGCGGGAGGGAGCGGCGATTCTGAGCATTGGCAAGCGAACATTGCTGAGATGGCTCGTCATGTGCAGGCGCTCAGCTTGGATCTGAAGGCGTACAAGGATGCCGTGGCGGATCTACAGCAGCCGGTGATGCAGGCGAAAGTGTCCGCCCCGCTGATGTCATCGCAGACGGAGGAGGAGTATCGCCTGCTTCAGCGACAGGTGGCGCGTATTGAAGACGAGCTCTCTAGGCTGAGGAGCGTGGTGGATGGCAGCAAGGCGACCACCGCGAGTCAGACTCTCGCGACATCTGCAGAGGCAGCTCCAACGAAGCCGCCAGCCCGGCGCACTTCGCCCTTTGCGGCACAGCGACCTCCTCCAGCTCGGGTCAGTGATGCAGAGGAGGAGGATGGCGATGAGACTCCAAAGGCATCAGCGATAGCAGCGCAGGCGAAGGACCAGCAGCAGCGAAGAGAGCGAGCTTCGAGCCCCACACCAGCCGCGCCGAGACGAAGGGAACCGACAGCACAGTCTGTCCGAATCGCCGGCGAGGAGGAGGACGACATGACGATCGCCGAGACCCGTGTGGACCGCACCGTCCGCGGCCTACAGAGTACCCGTGACCAGCGCGAACCCCAAGCGCTACATCACGATGCCCCACCGCTCAACCTCACCCACGACGCCGAGACATGCACCGTCTGCTCCACCCGCGCCAAGAGCGACCAGCGTCGCGCCTCGCGCAAGCAACGAATCGCAGCAAGTGTACGCAGGCAGGAGAGCGGAGCCGTGGAGGAGGAGCTACTGCTCAGCTTCCTTGGTGGGACCAATGCAGCAGGCGCAGACGACTCGCTCGCTTCTGCCGCTGCAGAGGATGCCGGTCGTGCTTCCCACCTCTCGACCTCGCAGCTCACACTGCTGAATCGCCTCATCAAGCAACACCTCGACGAGTTCATCCATCAGCGTCTTCTCTACTCTGAGCTGGCAGATGAGGTCAAGAAGATGCATCCCGACAGCATGGATAAGCGCAAGAGGCGGATCCTTGTGGATCACGTGGTTGAGGCTGTCGAGGAGCTGGAGGGGAAGGCCAGGCGAATTGAGGCGTTGAGAAGATTGCTGCCGCGTGGTGAGGGGGAGAGAAAGAATGGAGCGAAGCTTGAAAAGGCGGGCAAACAGCAGCGTGAGCCTCAGCCTCAAGGTAAACGCCCGGTCCTCTCTTCGGCCAAGTACGTGAACTCTCTCCCGACGAGGGGTGGGGCGCCTACTTTGCGCGGGGTGCTGGCCAGTGTGAGCGAGTAGCGAGGCGAGGCGAGGCGAAGCGAGGCGAGGCGAAGCGAGGAGATCATGGACAAGCATTTTGTACGACGTTCAGTCAGTCAGGCGCAGCGCAGCGCATGATTCATCTATACCATCAGTCAGTCGAGTCGAGCGTGAGGAAGGCATGCATCCGGTGACGTTAGTGACATTAACAAGCATGAGATACACACCGCCCAACGCGCTATGCATCGTCGTCCTACATCAATCATCGTCATCGGACTCGCCGTATGTCGAGATGTACTGGCTCTTCCTCGTGATCCTCCTGATGTCGACCTCCATCTTTGCCCCGGGGTAGCAGCCGGTGCCCACGCTCAAGCTAGTAATTGGGGCTGTGGGTTCGAACGTCACGACGAGGAAGTCGCTCTGCCACTCGTTGGGCTTCACGTCTTGTTCGCCAAGAGACTGCCTGCCAGGGGTCTCATTGTTGAGTTTGCCTTTGAAGTAGCAGCCCTGCCCGGTCGTAGGGTTCTCGGTGAGGGAGCGCAGACGGAACTGGAAGTCGGACTCCCAGAGCCAGTTTTCTTGGCCAGGGGTCTGACGACGTGTCTTGGACGAGTCGGTGCGCTTGTCAATGATCGTGCCCCCCGTCAACCCAGTACGCGAGATCTCCCCTTCCCCGGTGAAGCGCGCCACATATCCGCCAGGAGAGTCGGCGTCCGCAACCACAGTGACGGCCCCCGTAGATGTCCAAGGTCCGAGTGTGCCCGAGGAGAAGTCGGCGTCATTGCCTGACTCGACGGCAGGGGCGCATTTGCCCGTGACACAGACACCGCTCTTGCAAGCGGAGGAGGCCTTGCAAACTGCACCATCGGCGGATTTGGCCGGGTGAGGCTCCGGGTGTGGATGAGGGTGAGGGTGAGGGTGAGGGTGAGGTTGAGGGTGCTTGGATGGGTGCTTAGCAGGGTGCTTGGCAGGGTGCTTTGAAGGGTGCTTGGATGGATGCTTGGACGGATGGGCGCGAGCCTCCAGCGAGTCGGGGCCGAGCTCGATGGGGCTGGCGGAGGCAATGCTGCTCGTCAGGGCGAGCGCGAGAGCAAGGAAGGGAAGTGAGATACGGGGTAGCATTTTGACGGTAGAGGATTGTCTTGAGGGGTGCTGATGTTGTTGATTGGTGCACTCCTCGGCCATGACACTCGCCCTTTTGTACCTTTGCTCCTCATCTCGCAGAGCGCTACAGCGGTGGCCCCTCACCCTTCCCGCATCATTCGCCCACTGACTTCCCACTCTATGTTCCACTGCATCGACGCGGGAGAGTCACCTCAACATCTTCATCCCGTCATTCGAGCTCCGGACGCTATTGCGAGCGTGGAAAGGTCTGTGCGTAAAGGCTAGTGGTGAAGAGACGAGATTGAATTTTTGGTCCGACACGGGACGTCAAAGTGAGGAGGCCCGAGCATTTTGCCTGCCTCGCCTTCCTCTCGCCTGACCCCGCATTTGAGATCTCGCGTCGATCTTGAATTTGGCTTCTGCGCCACCCGAATTTCCGGGAGCGGAGCAGGCGGAGAGAGATCGCTCACACAGATTCTTCCCTTCTCGCCAGCAGCGTTCCCGAACTCTCGATACAGAGCGTGTAGTACATGGCTCTGAATCGGACCTGCTGAAGCAATGAAGCGTCTCGGCCTCGCTCCATCTTTCGCAAAAGTGCAAGGCCTTTGGTAGGGCTCCAGGTCTTTACGACCGCGACGCGAGGAGATTACGGGCAGTGTCAATCCATGGTCGTGCCACAACGTTGCCCGGAGGCGAACAGTGGTCAGAGACGAGATGACAGTGCACTATCTAGCACTGATTGGGCTCAAGCGGAGCAGCTTTGATCAGGGAAGAAGGGGTCGAGCTTGGACTTGAGAAGTGAAAGAAGCGGTATCGAGTTCGAGCGCGGCAAGGCAAGAGGTGTACGGCTCTGGCAGCTAGCAGCACCCGATAAAAAGCAGTGATTCATTCGCATCGATAGGGCGCTGACTGCGTTACGTCTCTGTTCCCCTCGCAGTCTTCTTATTTCACCGCAGATCCTTGACTCGCGTACCCAGGAATCGTGTGGGTGCTGCGGCAGTTCTTCCTTGCCTTCACTGTGCCTTGCACCTTCACAGCACCTTCAGCAAGCGCTGCCGACTACGCCGTAACAAAGGCAGCAAGCCAAACAAGCTTCAGTGCAGTCGCCGCATTCATCGCACGAGCTGCGAGAAGCCAGAAGCTCCTGTTGGGATGTGAAATGGGGCACGCCGGATGGTAAAGAAGTTGATGCAGCTCGTCCCGCTTTCCCTTGACTCACTCTTTGTCGGAGCCTATTCTGGTCAGCTTTAGCCCGAGACTTCACGCTAGCCTTCAGCGTGGGCTGACAGATTGCAGCGAGATGAGTGCAGGATTGTCCGTCAGCGGGATGCCGAGACGATCATTGCGCATACCAAGTGTACACTCACGTCGAGCTTTGCGACGTGAGCCTCCAACTTGAGCTGGTGCGTGGGCTCACCCTTGGCCTCGAGGTCAACTTCGGCCGAGGCAATACTAGCGAGAGCGAGCCGGCCAGCGACAGCCACAGCGGTCAGGCTGAGAAAGATCAATCGCATTGTGAGCTGTTGGGTGAGTAGGCTGGGCGTTGTTGGGTCTGAGAGTATTTTGGCGGTGTAGGAAAGCGAGGGAGTCAGTCTGGTCAAATGGCTGTGTTTATACCACCAACGTGACCTCTGCACTCGAGGCTTTGCGAGGTAGTCGATCCGGGGGCAATTCCCACGGCAAGTGAGTAACCCCGGCGAGGGCAATCCGAGTGTTTTCTGTGCGCAGTTAACCTCGTACGCGATCAGTCTCGCCTGGCCCACGCAGTTGTACGTGGCTATTCAGTGCCGGCTGTCAGTGCAATCCGTGTGTCTACCCACAATGCCGCCGCGTCCCTTTGCCTCAGTAATCAGGAGCAAAAGCTGGGCCGCTCAGTCACGGCAGCGGCACAGCTAGTGATGGAAAGCAGGGTGGTCTTGAGGTTGAGGAGAGAAAAGGCGTCGAGTTCAAGAGAAGAGGGCGAGATGGGATGCTACTCACGTAGTGAGTAGCATCAGAGCGAAACCGGCGCTCTTGTAGGTGAAAGTGGCATGGCGTCGTCTGACCTATGTCTCTGTCTTCCCGGACTTCTTTCCAGCGCTGCCGACCTTTCCCCGTCTGACCAGACTGCGGCACCGCGGCCACCGCGGCGCTGCGTACGCGTCTTGTATTCCCCAATCCATCCACCTTCAGCAAGCGCTTCCAGGTTCACCATAACAAATGCAGCAGTCGACACACGGATCGATGCAATCAGAACATAGCTGGCACGAGCCACGAATGGCCAAAAGGTCCTCCTTGGGCGGACGATTGAGGGCGTGAGGACGCATCAGCTCCCGCCAGCCATGTGCCCTTTCCGCTCAACTCACCCTTTGGCGAAGCTTCATCTCGCTACCTTCAGCTCGTTGCATGATGCTAGACTCAAAAGTGGCCTGCGGTGTTACAGAACGATGTGAGAGGAGAAAACTCGATCAGCACGAGGCCCAGAGGACACTAGGGTACACCATCTGGGCACCAACGTCAAGCTCTGCAATGCGAGCCGCCAGCTTCAGCTTCTGCGAGCGGTCTTCCTTGACCTCGACTTTGAAGTTACTGGCAGCCAATCCAAGGTGTCCAGCGAACGTGAGGCCGATGAGTATGGCAGTTTTGACTCTCATTGTGTGTACAAGGTGGACAAGAGTGGGACAGTCGGGTCGAGCTGGA
This sequence comes from Jaminaea rosea, assembly GCF_003144245.1. Lineage (NCBI taxonomy): Eukaryota > Fungi > Basidiomycota > Exobasidiomycetes > Microstromatales > Jaminaea > Jaminaea rosea. Next base: position 819,850 of record NW_020289979.1, on the reverse strand, counting down.
TACTGTATATACCACGATCTGGACCTCTTCCCTTGATGCTCTGCGACTCCTCGATCCGAAAAGGAAATTGCACGACAATCGAATGACCCTCGTTTTTGAAGACAAATCATTGGCTCTGTCAAGGTGCGCCCAAATCGATGCGTATCGCCTCATCGGAGGGTCCACAGAGCTGGACACGGCTGATCAGTGCGACACGAGGGCAATGAGGTCATCCGGTCTGGTCAGCGCCCATTGCAAAGGCATCTGTGCGCACTCTGGCGTTGCACAAGCACTTACAGGCGAGAAGGTCGAGCGCTGAAGCCTCACGGCGCTAGCTCTAGCAGAAGGTTACTGGCTAAGAGCTTGGCAAGGTCAAAGCATGAGTGGATGGATAGCGTATTTCAGGTGAAAGAGAAATGGTCGACGAGGTGGAAAGAGTCGTGCTCTAGCAGATGGTGACATCGATGAGATGGACGCGATTATGCCTTCAGCCCCTCGCAGCTGCCGATCTCGCTGCAGCCCGGCTTTGCAGCGGTCCCTCAGCGCATTCCTAGACATCCGACCCGCTTTCTACCTGCCTTTCACCTTTAGCAAGCGTTGCCAGGGGCTCCATAGCAAGAGCAGCATGCCTTGCAAGGGGTAAGGCAATGACCACAGTCATCGCAAGCGTCGCGAGTAGTCAAAAGCTCCTCCTGCTCGACGCAGATGGTAGTGGGGACGCGTCAGATTTGGTGAGGTAGGATGTGCCGTGCGGGCAATAGCGTCGAGATCGTTGTTGGACACTCACGCCCTCAAGAGTGGCAAGACGAGCCTCAACCTTGGCGTCGTGAGGTGTGTGGACGGCCGCAGCAAGGCCAATGAAGGCGACGGTGAGCGTGAGGATAGCGGTGAAACGCATGGCTGTATGCGCGAACGAGAGGGGGTCAGCTGTGACGTCGTGGTCGATAGACCGTGCTCAACTCACTGTTTGCTTGTGAAGTCGCGCAGGACAAAGCTCAGTCGTGCTCGAAGGGAGTGCTCAAAGTGCTGAGGGGAGGGGATGTAGGAAACCAGGGGCTTTTGTAAGATTCGGGACCAGTCGTCACGAGGGCGGTCGACGAGCGGAGGGGCACCTCCGGGCGGCCAGATACTCCTGGAAAGCAAGCGCAACCACGGCGCTCGACCAGCGGAAGGGCACATCCGGGCGGCCAGATACTCCTCGAAAGCAACCTTGACCCCATGATAAGCGGTGGAGATCAGCCGCAACGAGGGTGCCGGTGGGTCACGATGCTTGGCTCGGCGCGGCATGCAGATAGCGGTCGCGGAGGAAGATTGAGCCGTAAGAGATCTACATTGCCGCTCACGCTGGCGCTCGCGGTGCCCGTCGATCCTTCGCCTTTGATCGAGAGTCTTAGCATGTAACACGATGGGGCGGAGTCAATGGGAAATCTGTTTCAAGTTGTGATGGTTGAGCAAAGTAGGATGGGAACAAAGCGAACTGGCGGAGTCGCACAGGCTCGAGGGCGGGAGCAGCCACGTGGGACGGAGGACGGAGGAGGGGTTCGCATACGAGGGGCCTCGCAATCCAATCCTCCTTGGCACCTCGCTATCTCCCTGCATCCTCTTTTGCGCCATTGCTGAGCTGCCTTTTGCCTTCAACACCCGCCCTCGCAGGTACAGCATGCGCTGCACAAGCCCTCGCATCCAGCGCAGATCTCACAGTCAGTAGCGCGCTGCTTCAGCTCGTCCTGGTTGCGGTGTGCGATTGTGCAGAGGTTGTTCAGCGCTCGAAACACAACGGCGCACTGCATGGCTGTCGTCGCCGACTCACGCCTTCGAGACCTCGGAGAGCTTTCTCAATCTTGTACTGAAGGGTCATCGTGGCCGCATGAACGGCGCTGACGTAAGTCAGAGCCGCCAGTAGCATGACGAGGAAGAGAGGAGCTCGCATGTTTGACGTTTGATGGTCTGCAGGAGAGCGCGACCAGGTGAGATGAGCTGCTGCATGAACATCAAGCATCTGTCCACTCACTTTCAGAGAAGGCCCGGCTTTGAGGCTGGAGCTGCTCGGAGAGGCTGGAAGTCGTTGTTCGTGTTGAGGCTGATTGGCAGGTTGGGGGTTGAGAAGGAGCCCCTTCTTGTAGCTTTCTCATCCTCCAGTCAACTTCAAATTGGCATCGAGACCCACAGCTCCATCGCTCACAAGTGTCCTGGCGGACGACGCCGTAAGATGACAATCATTGGGATGCCGATGCCAAGGAAGGCCGGCTGACACCCTCCGTACTGCTCGCGGGCTTGTCACGGCGCGTCTTCGCTGATAGCGGTGCGACCATGGCGGCCGGTAATGATGAGCGGCACCTCGGCCAGCCTGACCACTGCCTGCGGCACATACCTGCTCAGCTCGCGAGCTCAAAGCTGCGCGCCAAGGCGGCGGTGGGCGCGACAGTGAGGCCACACCATCTGGGTCGCGACGGCATCGCCCGCGAATCTCATGCCGAGACGAGGTCATGGTGCCAACCACAGGATTGCCGCCGCGCCAAGCGCCGACCTCGGTCTTGCTAGACCGAAGAGATATTGTTGCCCGCGCGATTGTGCCGTCTCATGATACCATCGAGCACGGTCGGACAGCGTGACGAGGTGTCGCTCAAATACGAGATGGGTCCAGACGCCGGGAACAGCAGCATGGTCAGGTCCGAGATCGATGCGGGCAGTCAACTTCTGGCGAGCTTTCCGCGAGTGTGCTGAGCGGCGTGCAGTGCACATAATGATTGGCGGTGGTGATGTGTGCCTGTGCCTATATTGCTCGTCGGAGGGTCGGCGGCGCGCCGACATGGCATGCCTGCTGTTTTGCCGAACAATGCGGCCCCCCTTCCTCTGGTGTTTGCGGCCCGTGCAACCAATCACATATCTTGTCTCCCTACCCCTCGCTGCCGTCTCCTCTCGATCCACACAGCACCAGCATGACCGGCTGAGCTCACATCGACGAGATGATACACCGGACAAGCAGCTTCATGACAGACACCACTCGACTACAGTACACGCGTGGTCGAGTGGAAGAATGTTGAAGCAAAGGTGTAGATCAATACAAGACAGCAGAGGGAGACCTCATCCTCGTTTGGGTCAATAATCACGGGGAGAGGGGTCCGTCTTCATCAAGGAACATGACTTTACGAGCCTCAACAACCTATGAGGAAGTCGACGACTTGGCGCTCAGCACGCGGCGCTCCAAGCCTCCAACACAGCGCTCTTCACATCCACGGCGGGTCAGAGCGGCAACGAGGAAGAGCTATCTGTCCCTCCCGCTCGAGCCACGCTGCTGCAGCGTTCAGCGACGACTTCTCACTCTCAACAGCAGTCTACGATCGAGCACATTGAAGCACTTGACACCGAGAGTGAAGCGAAGGAGGAGGCTGCCTTTGCTGAAGTTGCTCGACGGCTCCTGCAGTCCGAGACTCTGCTCGAGAAGCACGATCTGCGCCTTCTGCAACAGTGCGATCTTCAAGCGGAGCAGCGTCGACTGATCAAAGAGCTGCAGAGGGAAGTCAGCGCCCTACGTCAGCCTGGCGCAACCTCTGCGGATCAAGACCCGCGAGCGAGCAGCGTCAAAGCCGGAGCCGTTCACTAGCAAGAGCAAGACACTTCATTTGAGTCCTGATACGGTGATGGTCCCGACCTGATGCCTCCTCTTCGATAGCCTAGCAAATCCATGGCGCCGGTCGGCGCATCGAAGAAGCGCAAGTCAACGGCTTCGACCAGAGGGCGCGGTACTGTAGTGCGGCAGACCTCACCGTTCGAATGCACTCGCCCAATCCCTCGCTGCAGAAGGGGCCAAGAGAAGACGCAAGCAGAGAAGGACGGGACGGACAGTGCGCGAAGTCAGCGAACGGCAACGTCGCAAGTCCAATGGAATCGTTGCCGTCACCGGCGCTCAAGCTCCTGGCCATCGTGAGGGGCAGCGCCACCAAGCACGGGCGTCGACGACCCATGGCTGGCACCATTTAGAAGCAATGGCGGGGCAGCTCCTCCCACCGTAAATGCAAATCGCGAGGTCCAACAATGACATCGGTGAGCGCTTTCGGACATCCAGCTGGCTCGCGTCTTCTCTTGAGCATATCGTGCTGACCATATGTCCCCCAGATGACTCGCCAATGGCAGACATCGATGAGCCACCGCCATCCTGATACCCCGGCCCTTCTCGCTCTCAGTTCCTGTCATCATCCTCGCTGAGCTCCGGATCGAGTCTGATCCCAAAGCGGCAAGAGGCCGGAGAGACTCGCACCACCAAGAACCGAGGCATCAGAGACCGCTTCCTGGCGATATGCCAAGCAAATGTGCAGCTCGCGATGGTAAGGATCAGCCTCGGCCTCGCGCGAGGGAAGTGTCGCGCTGCTTGGTGGCGTCGTCTCAGGGCTGCAGTCCGAACGACTGGCTTCAAGGCAATCTGTCTTGCGTCTGTACCAAGGCGCTGTAGGACATCGAATCCTTGATCAACTGGTTTTTCGACACGGCAAGTGAGACAGATGCGCAGCCGGTGTTGGACCGCCTGCAGCAGCCTGGTACGCTCTCAAGCCGGCTCGAATACCTCACGCGACGTCGCCTCGTCCAGAGCTTTCCCAATCTTCACTTCACCTATCTTATGCACCCAGCCATCGACGGCAAGAGAGCCAGCTCGGGAGCTCCTCGCGACCATCTGCAGCCGCTGCGCGCGTTTGCACGGTCGCCCTCGCGGGCAAGGTGGGAGATTCTTCTTCAACTCGCTCTGGTCTAGCACCCTGGGCATCAACGAGGTGAGGTGTCTCGCTGCGACGATCACGAGCGGCTGGGAGGATGAAGCGGCGATTGCCATCCATACTACCAACATCGGGCTGAGGCACCACTCGGCTGATTTTTTTGGCGCTGGCTCTGCTCGACGTATCGAAGCGACTCCTTGAAACTGCCAGTAAGCAGGTTCCTCACCGGCGAGCAGCAGGCCGTCAGAGATGCAGCTGAGAACGCATTGACACAGCACTGAGGGAGTACACGCGGGAAAACACACAGATGCTATGCGTGATCTGCCAGTTCGTCAAGATGGACTACTCTGACGAGGAAGCGCGCGTCATGGTCCTGAATTATTCTCGCTCGTGGCGCAAGAAACAACCGGTGCGAACGGTTCCAGCGATCGACCCAACGTGGGCAAGGACGCTCGCTGCGGAGACGAGCCGTCAGCCTCCCCCTCCCCCTCCCTCCGCAGCAGAGGCAGCATCCATCGAGCGCCTTGCCCAATATGCGAACGCTCGCTTAAAGGGTGGGGCTAAGAGACGTGGCTTGCCCTACTCTCTGACGGTAGAGGCAATTCAGAGGATGCTGTTGGATCGACGCGCTGGTCCCGGGCTGTTAATCAATGGAGACGGATCAGTGTGGCCAATGCCATTGCGTACTTTTGATCGCCTCAACAACAACCTGGGCTACACACCGCGTAATACTCGGCTTGCGACGATGGCAGATACAGTAAGTGGGGTCGTGGCGAGTCAAATCACGACGAGATGCACTTCACCTGGCACGACAGCATGAATCACGACTTTGTGGAGGAGAACGCGCGAGAGGCAGTGCAACGAGTAACCATCCCCTTCTCGGATTGGATCAGCGTCAAGCCTGTCGACTTGGATGCCCTTCTCGACGCAGAGGGCTGGAGCGCAGACAAGGACAGCGACTACGCGCGCGACGACGACGATAGCAGCGATGACGTTGGCCGTCCGCTCGCCGCTGCCAATTTGCCGTCGGAGGAAGATGACGAGGGGGACGATGTCCTTGATGAGCCGATTCTCCCCGTTTCGGCGCTCCAGGCGGGCGACATCCGTCTCGTCCATCATCATCACCTCCCGGCGCTGCGACGTCCCACTGGTCCCCTCCGCGAACAGACACGACGGCGCCTGGGGCAAAAAAAACCGTTACGACGGCCTGGGTCGAAGGAGATGGGAACTGCCAGCTCCGAGCGGTGGCACTGAGCGCTCCGCCTCGTGATGGTATACCATGGACTCACCAGAGCTTGAGAGCAGCTGTTTTCGCTGCGCTGAGAACGACGCCCTGGCGCGTTAGAATCGAGCCCCTTCTGGATCCCGACGTCGACTATGACGTCTGTGTTGATCTGATGGAGCTCAATGAGACCTACGGAGACGACTTCACTCTGCAAGTGATGCCCGAAATCATTGGCGCTGACATCGCCTATGTCACAGATACGCCCTTTGTCGCTGCTCGTACCGACCACCCCGGCCAGAACCCGCATCGCAGCTTTGGTATCTTCCGCTGCAGCCAAGATGGAGAGGACGATGGAGGACCGGACATTGCAGCTGTTGGAGTCTGGCATGACCGAAGTGGGGTTGGCCATTACACGACCATGTTCTAGCTGGCCATCGAGCACACTCGCGCACATCGTCAGCGACTCGTCAACTCTCGATCAGGCTCGAGCACTCCCGCATCCACTCGACCGCCATCGAGTGTACTCGAGAGCACACTTGGCACCTCGCGATCTCCCTGCATCCTCTTTTGCGCCATTGCTCAGCTGCCTGTTGCGCTCAACACCCGCCCTCGCCGGTACAGCATGCGTCTTTTGCACACATAGCCTTTGCTCTCTCGCCAGGAGACGGTGAGACAACGTTGTTACGCCACCACGCTGCTGCAGGCCTGTTCGCCGACTTAGATGGATACGCGTGGCCAATGCGTATGGCTATCCTTGACCGGATCAACACCCACCGCCCTGTACTGCACGACGTGGGCGAATGAGGTGTCTCGCATTGGTTCATATGCTATAAGATGAGACGCCCTTCAAGCTCTCGCTTGAATCTGCCGTCAAAGTAATGCAAAAACCACTCCGTCGCTGATGGCATCCACGGCCTGTACCTCTACGCCGCTGCCAAGACGAAGCCATCTCTGTGGCAGAACCATTCGCAAAGTACCCCTCGCACCTTGACATGGTGGACGCGCTGCCAGCAAAACCCTGGCATTGCTCAATTGGCCGCAGCGAGTGAGCTGGATAGCTCAGCGAACGTCCTCGACGAACGTGCTTTTGGGGTTGCTCTGTCTCAAGGCGACTTGGAGTCAGACGATGACTCCAGCGACGGAGGCGAATGGCTTGGCTCAGAGGACAAGACCATACTTTCGGCGGGCAACAGCAGCGACAGTGAGGAAGATGAGAGCGACGCCATGCAGCTCTCGAGTGAGCCTTGGCGCAACGACGAACGCACCAGCTCCGCAATCTCGACTCAACTCGCCGCACAACCTAGTCATTTGGGCCCTTGCGGGACGATCAGGCCGATCACCAAGGCCTTCGACTCCACTCAAATCGCCCAGTATCACTCGTCGCAGCCATGAGCCCAATCGCGACGGAGCTCATCGACCCGCTCCTCATCCTCCCAGGGGAGCTCCACCGCATGTCTGTCGAGGAGTACGCCAACTCCAAGCATACCAACTACAACAGCATGCCGATCAAGATGTTGGGAGTGGCCTTCCTCCTCCGCCGCGGAGGGCACGGCATCGAGTTGATGCCGCTGAACCCATACTACTTGGGATACTGGCTTGGCGACGGAGATCATTCCAAGCCCGCTATCACCAGCAGTGATGCCAAGACGAGGGCGTAGCTCACCAAGGTGATCGAAGTTTTCAACCGAGAGCGCGGAAACTTGACCCTTCTCAAGCTTTAGGTCGAGCTCGATCCAACGCCCTGTCGACCCAGCCGTGCTGGCGCCTGCAGATTCGCTCGAGCCAGTGTGGCTTCAGCAACACGCGTCAAGATGTGCGGTCCAGTTGCTGGCGAGAGGTACTCACAGCGACCTGCGAGAGGAGGAACAAGAGACTCTTCGTTTTTCATGCAGCGCACATACGAGTCAAAAGATATGACGGTAGTGTGATCAAGAGTCAACGGATACGCCGTCGGCTTTGAAAGAGAAGAAAATTTGATGATAGGGCGGCTTGCCGGACATGTTGCCACCTGTAGCTGTCTGAAGCGCTATCGTTCGAAGAAATGAAATCAACGGTAGCTCTTGAAATAGTAACAAAGACATTCTTGACTTGTCCTTGCCCGCGAGCTTTTTGAAAGTGGTGGGCCTTGTCCCTTCAAAGCACCTGAAGGCATCATTAGCCTCCTCTGCGGCAAAGTTCAAAGATGGAAAGGGGATTCGGCGTTGAGTGTAAGAGCCTGTAGCGTCGGGACCACCGCACTGGCCTAGATGAGTTGAAAGTGGCTGACAGAATCTTTGGCGTCACTCCTACGCTGCAGGCCAATTTTAGCGGTGTCGCTGCCCCGAAGGTCGGCCACAGACGCGTCCCTGACCTTTACGAGGGGCTCCTCGACCTCGCGCATCTCGAGGAAAGCATTCATTGCAGCCCTTTCATCCAAACAGTTGTGGTAACAGAGGCAGCAAGCCGAGTGCACGCCGACGGCACTGCAAGCACCGCATGGGTCAGGCTGGAGGAAAGGCGACTAATGTCAGCTACGGTCTGAGGAAGGTGCAGGACCCCCCTGGCGCAACTCACGGGCTTCTGCGGGTCGTCGCGCTTGGCCAGCAGCTCGTTGACAGGAGCGGCATCAACAGACCACATGACAGTCATGCCGACGAGATTGAGGGTCACAGCCAGCTTGAGTAGAGGGCGCGCGAATTTCATGGTGGCTGTGAAGAACGCGACGCGCGTCAGATGGCGTGCCGCAGCGCGAAAGCATCGATACTTACGTGGAGCAGGTGAGACTTCAGTCTTGCCTGCTGATGGTATGGCAATACGATGGAGAGAAGAAAGCTCACAATGCTCAACGACTTCTTAGAGCCTGTGCGTACATCCAGGGTAAAGGGCGTCGCCGTCTTTGCTTCTGCGCTCGGATCGAGTTTTGCACTTTCGCACACGCGCGCTGTCTTTCAGCTTGCGGACATGATCGATTCGGGGCAAGTCCTCCAGACTGTCAGTCGCAAAGAGGGCAAGGGCTCATCATCGGAGAGTCAGCGAAGCGTGAGAATCGCAACAGCTTCATGTGGCAAGCACCGGCGCATCACTGCAACGACTCTCTGCTATCTCTATGCCCTTTGACGACCAAAATAGCCGAGTCTGAGCACCATCTGATTGTGCCTCCGTGTGTCCAGCACAGCGCCAGAGCGCCTCAGCCAGAAAGTCGATGCGGCTCGCAACGGAGACCTCGAGGCCAATCAGGCGCGTTCTCACGTCTACGACGGCGAGATTTGACGTCCGTCAGCCGCTCACGATGCCCTTGCGCAGCCAAGTACTGCCGAGCAGAGTAGTGAGCGATGCTGCCCATGGGAAAATCAGCTCGTTGTGTGCAAGACCGGGCTGATGGGAAGAAGCTTTACGATTGCAGGTACGGTCAGATAGCAGTGACAAGACCGTGAGGCTCCCCTGCGCGAAGATCGACGAGCGTCACGGCCCATTACCCTTCTACGATCCAGGACTTGCGCAGCCGAAGGACGTCGCTTGCGCAACGGCGAACGTCTCCTTGATGGATAGCCCACTTCCCCACATACCCAGGCAAGCCATGGACAAGCTCGCCAAGAAGAGCACGAGATGCGCCCAGTTCATGACCTGCTGCTTGAGCGAGCCAGTGAACAGTGCACGACGCCAGCGGCTCACGCTGGTCCACCCGTCTCTTCTCCTCGGCGTGGTGCCAGGTGTGTACGCCTCGTCCTCTGCCATGGCCAAGATCTGCATGTCCATTCCCCACTTGAGGAGGAAGGGGAACGTGTAGGAGAATTGAAGAATGCAGACGGCGGCGACGATTCCGGCGATCGTCTGGATCTGGGGAATGGCGCCTCCGATGACAAAGGCGAGGGGCCAGAACACGGCGTTGCAGAGGCCCCAGAAGGCCCAGCCGCGCTGTGTCATGAGAGCGGGGCCTTTGCACCAGCGCTCGACGATGGTCGAGTAGCAGAGCTTGACGGCGATGTTGCCGTAGAGCAGTGCGGCAATCGTGCCCGTGGTGAAGCCGACGACGTTACCGAACGTCTGCATGCTGTAAGGTGAGACGCCGTAGTACGCGAGACTTTGCGTGAACTGGCCCTGCTGGCTGTAGACGACCAGGCCGATGAGGATGTACAGGCAGAAGATGAACGTCTGCGCAAAGGACATGGCCTTCCAAAAGTCCCAGGGGCGCTGCGAGAGTGGCGAGGGGAGAGGGCATCAGCGTAATGACAAGACAGCCGCAGTCCGCACGTACGCACCTTCATCTCGCTGAGGAAATCGACGAACACCATTGCACCACCGTAGCTAAAGACGAGGTTCATGACACCGTTGACCTTGGCCTCGAGCGCCTGTTGGACAAAGGCGACGGCCATGACGGGCGCCCTGTCGATGCCATACGACGCCTTGGCCGCCTCGTAGTTCGGGGGCGAGGTGGTGACGAATCCGATAGTGGCAAAGATGAGGACGACATTGAGGAAGACGGATACGTTGGAGAAGAATCCGACGCCTCTGAGCGAGCGAACGGGGCTCAGGAGCAAGCTGATGATGAGGAAGATGAGAATGACGACGACGAAGCACAGGTGGTGGTTGCCCGGCGCATTGTCGATGATCTGCGCCATGGACTGGGCGTTGGAGAGTAGGATTGTCCCGCAGTTGACGACGAGCTGGATGATCATGAGAACATCGCTGAGCGCACGGCCCGGGGCGCCGAAGATGCGTCCAGTCAACTGGCCGTAGTTGCGAACGGGTAGACGGTCGCTGTCCAGACGCAGGTATAGGACGGAGAGGAGGTTGCCGCAGTACCAGGCAGCGATGGCGAGGAAAAAGTAGAGGAGCGTGCCGGGAGCGTAGCCGAGCTCGCGGAATCCATAGGCTGCGCAGAGGAGGGCGGCGTGTCAGAACAGGTTCCGCGTACGTCATGTCAGTCGCCGCGGCATTCACGAGTGGAAAAGGGACCAAGGATATCGGTCAAAATGAGGTACGTGGCCGTCACCGCGGACACCTTGCGAAGGGCTCTCCTGTTCTGCAGCTCCTTTGCCGTCGACTCGTCAATACCATCTTCGACGGAGAGGGACATGTCCATCGGCTTTGGGGCTGCCACAGCAAGCTCGGGGGAAGGCGCACCCCACACGAGCCTGAGCAACCCAGTTCGAATCGACTCGTGCGGGCTGAGCTTGTCGCCTTGGGGAATAACATCGTTCTTGGAGTACTGTGCATCGGCGTAGGCGATCGATTCTTCGAGGTAAGGGTAGGCGATATCACTGACTGGCGCAGGCGCATTGGCATGGTCGTGGGCGGTGACGCTGGCTTTCTCATCTGTGCTGCTGCTCAACGTCTTGTCGCCCGCGGCAGGCGTTTGCTGAACGGGATCGTCGATTGGGAAGCCCATCTTGGTGAGGCGTTTGGGTGTAGGGAGAGGATGTGGGGAATGCGAGATCGTTGCACTGCTGTCTTATACGGCGTCCTGTGAGATAGCGGCAATGTGCGCAGGCGAGGAACAGGCGAGTGTACACCCGCAATTACGAGCGTATCGCGCGAGGGCCCCATTGCCCTGCACGCCATGGCCCCTTTGCCGCCTGTTTAGCGCGTCTCTCCCTCGTATCCAGATTGAGGGCGCACGACGGCGATTTGGCCGGCTATCTTGGACATGACGACTCAGCAGCCGCCGGGTATGCACGACGAGCTAGCAACCGGCCTAAAGTTGCCGTTCGTGCCGAAGAGTGGGCGGGCGGTCACACGATTGACTGGCGAAGTGTGGCGAAGAGGACGAGTGGAACATGATGACCAGTGGCGGCCTTCGCAACGTCCGAGTGTCTCTCGTGCTGCCAGGGACAGCAACGCAGTACGACGAATAGCAAGGTGGAACGCAACTTGTGGGCAAAGGGTCGGCGCCAGAGCGACGTAGCCCCCGAGAGCGCTCTGCCCTCGGCCTCGTTATCCGGCCGGCAGTCCGATTGAGAGCTTCCCCGCCTTTGGCTCTCCGACGCAGCGACGATTGGCGGCAAGCGCGGCTTGTCCACTAATCGCTCACATCTTCTCGAGCGCGACCATGACGACAACGACGACCGGCGCCCTCACTCGCGAACAGCTGGATCAATTCCATCGCGATGGCTACCTCCTGCTGCCCGACTTCTTTGACCCTGCTGAGCCGCTTGCTCAGGCTCGCCACCTCGTCAAGAACTTCTCCCTTGAGGACCACCCGCTGACAAAGTTCACCAACGACCTCGACGATGACCGTCATGCGCGCTACTTTCTCGAGTCGGGCGACAAGGTGCGCTACTTCTTCGAGGAGGGAGCGCTAGGTGAGGATGGTCAGCTCAACAGACCGAAAGATCAGGTGCGCATGCGAGATTGTGGCGGACGCACGACAGCTTGTATGCTGATCCATCTTCCCTTATCGCCAGGCGGTCAACAAAGTCGGCCATGCTCTTCACGCCCATGACCCAGTCTTCCACCGCTTCTCCTTCTCTGAGAGACTGCAGAACCTTGCTCGCTCCCTCGACGCTCATCGAGATCCCCGCGTCCTGCAGTCGATGGTCATCTGCAAACCCCCAGCGATAGGAGGCGCCGTACCTCATCACAACGACTCGACCTTCCTCTACACTGACCCTCCGTCCGCCATTGGCTTCTGGTTCGCCCTCGAGGACTGCACGCGTGACAATGGCTGTCTGAGCTTTATGCCTGGCTCTCACCGCTGGTCGAAGACACATAGCGACGCAAAGAGCGCGAAAGCGTCACGACCGCTCGAGGCGGAGGGCGTCGCAAGGGAGCACGGCCAGCCTCGAGGGATTGACCGCCGCTTTGTCAGGAGACAGCCAGATGGAAAAGGTGGAACACACTTCGTTGATGTCGACAAGGGCGAAGAGCTCGAGTGGTCAGACGAGGAGGCGCAGATTGGCGAATGCAAAGCAGGGACTCTCGTCCTTATCCACGGCTCAGTGCTGCACCAGAGCAAGATGAATCTGAGCGACAAGAGTCGGTGCGTATGCGCGAGGTCTCTTGAACCGGTCAGCAAGTAGCTGACGCACTCCATTCTGTCACATCTCACGCATGCCACGCACGCCCTCTCGCGCAGGTACATCTACACTTTCCACATGGTGGAAGGCGACGAGTCGAGGGCCAGGTACGACGAGCTCAATTGGCTGCAGCCGACGGAGGCAATGCCGTTCAGTCAGCTGTACAGTCCTCCTCCAGCGCCCTCGTCTGTACAGGCGTGAAGATGAAAAGAAGCGAGCAGAAGTCGCGTTGTGTAAAGATAGCCCCATTCGCAGCAATCTTTGTCTTGTGTCATCTTCGTCTTGCAAGCCCGCGACCGTCGTCATCGTTTGTCTCCTCTTCGCCCTTGCCCTCGTAGCGCAGCATCTTCTTGTCCCGTTTGTTCGTCTCGCTCGTGCGTGCGTGCGTGCATCTGCGTCTGCGTCTCTCTCTGCCTGCAAACGAGTCGGTGTGGTGTGTGTCTTTAGAGTCCCGCTCCTCTGCCGCCTCTCGTCTCGGTCCGCTCGATTGGACTCAGTCAGTCGATGACCACATGGCGAAATCGCGCTGTCCGCCCGCCCGCCCGCCCGCCCGCCCGCCTGCCCGCTTGGTTGCGCCCAACGCCGCCTGCGCCTGTTGGGTTGAACAGCAGGTGTGAGGGCCGTAACTGATCCCGGGATCCCTGCGACCCACGCGCTCCTTCTCTTTCACTATCCTCGTCGTTACCATTGCCGCTTGCCTCGACCATCAGTCTGTCGATTCTCCCAGCGGTTAGGCATTGCGCCCACGCCACTTCATCGCCCCCTCCCCTCCTGGCGGACCTGGCGCTTGAACCAATAGAAAGCCGTGCGGCACGACGCTCACGCTCACGACAGCCGCGCCGCTTCTCGCCGTCTTCGCCGCCCTCGCTGCCCCTTGTCCTCGGAGGTGTGAAAGCAGGCTCATCATCATCCTCATCCCTACATCTTAGCGGCAAATCGATCTCGACCGTCTACCCATCGCCTCACGCCAGGCGCGTGATCCTCTCACTCCACCACTTCTTGGCCTACCATGGCTGCCGTCGCTATGCCCTCGTCCAACGAGGACCTCTCACGCCAGACATCGTCGCCTCTGCCTCATGATGCTGCGCTCATGCCTGGCAATTTCATCGACCACCTCTACCTCATCACAGGCAGCATTCTCAAGACGACGCCGCCAAAGAGCTTGCAGAGCGCCTACGGCTCCCCGCTCAACGGACATGAAGCTGCGGGCTCCTCATCAGATGGCTCGTCCTCGTCGTCGGCGTCAAGTGTCGTGACGCTGCCACTTCCTCGCTACCACTTTGAAGGCGGCAACGAAAAGACGGCAGAAATCGAGGCCAATATCGGTACCCTTGTCGAAAGGCTGTGGCGCGCAGAGAACCAGCTCGAGATGATCGCGCAGTCTCATCCGAACGCTCTCACCAACAAGGGTCCTGCAGAGTCGTCTGCTCCAAGACCGATCCCTTCGCGGGGGCAAGAGGGCGGTGCGAAGCGGGAAAGCGACGAATACGAGGCTCCAGCTGGCGCAGCCGCCACCTCGGCCAACAGCGAGCGTCGATCCAGCTTCGCAAAATTCCCATATCCCATCTCACAAGACCACCCGCAGTCTTCCTCCTTCCCGCTCTCCTACCCGCTCGGTATGGGAAGCGACGGTCCTGTTCTCCTCGCCTCAAGCACGGCAGACCCAGAGTCAGCTGTAGGCGCCTTTGAACGATATAGCGATGAGAGCGGGCTGAGCGCCCAAGATGAGCTGCGACTCCTCAAAGCTCAGGTACAGGACATCGCCCGTGTATGCAAGGCCGTGGCGTTTGGTGACTTGTCCCAGCATATCACCGTACCTGTCCAAGGTCATGTCATGGTCGAGTTGAAGGACATCATCAACCAGATGGTAGATCGGCTGTCCGTCTTTGCTACCGAGGTAACGCGAGTCTCCCTCGAAGTAGGGACCGAGGGGCGATTGGGCGGACAGGTAGAGGTCGAGGGCGTAGAGGGAAGATGGAAGGAGCTCAAGGACGTCGTCAATCGCCTCGCCGCCAATCTCACCACGCAGGTCAGAGGAGTCGCTACCGTCACAAAGGCCGTGGCTCGCGGAGACCTCTCCAAGAAGATTGAGGTCGAGGCGAATGGAGAAGTGCTGGAGCTCAAGCTTACCATCAATGTCATGGTGGATCAGCTGCGACACTTTGCCAACGAGGTGACCAGAGTCTCAAGGGAGGTCGGTAGTCAAGGAATGCTGGGAGGGCAGGCAGATGTGCCTGGCGTCGAGGGTGTTTGGAAAGAGTACGTGCGGGTGCGACGACCTTGTGCGTGAAAGATCAACTGCTCACCCTTCTCTCACGCTCGTCGCGCGCAGACTCACCATCAACGTCAATCGCATGTGCTCCAACCTCACCGAGCAAGTCCGCAGCATCAGCGTCGTCACAACCGCCGTAGCAAAGGGCGATCTCACGCGCACAATCGACATCTCAGCCGAGGGAGAAATGCTCCAGCTCAAGGACACCGTCAACTCCATGGTGGGACAACTCCGCGTCTTTGCCTCTGAAGTCGTACGCATGTCCATGGAGGTGGGAACGTACGGCAAGCTCGGCGGCCAGGCTGTGGTGCCCAACGTCGAGGGAACGTGGAAGGACTTGACCGAGAATGTCAACAAGATGGCCGACAACCTGACCTCCCAGGTCAGGGAGATTGCACGCGTTACAAAGTGCGTTGCTGAGGGTGTCTTGACCGAATTCATCAACGTCGACGTCAAAGGCGAGATCTTGGATCTCAAGATGACGGTCAACAACATGGTGCGACAATTGAAGCGACTCAGTGACGAGATCATTCGCGTGTCAGTCGAGGTCGGTACAGAGGGGCGCCTGGGAGGGCAAGCCAACGTCGACGATGTCAAGGGCCAATGGCAAGTGCTCACGCAGCGTGTCAACATGATGGCTAGCAATCTCACGACGCAAGTACGAGAGATCGCCACTGTCACGACGGCCGTAGCAAGAGGAGACCTGTCAAAGACGTGAGTAGGCGCGTAGAGGCGGAAGGGCTCTCCTAGTACGATCGACTGACCGGCTCCTCTCCCTCTTCGCCCCGCAGCATCAACGTTGAAGTCAATGGCGAGTTCCTCGACCTCAAGGCCACCGTGAACAACATGGTGGAGTCACTTCGCACCTTCTCGACGGAAGTTACGCGCGTCGCCAAGGAGGTTGGAACAGAGGGCAAGCTAGGCGGTAAGGCTACTGTACTTGGCGTGGGTGGTACGTGGAAGGACCTTACCGAGTCGGTCAACACTATGGCTGCCAACCTCACCCTCCAAGTACGAAGCATCGCTGAGGCGACGACGGCTGTCGCGCGGGGAGACTTGACCAAGAAGGTGACCATCTCCGTCTCGGGCGAGATTCTGGATCTGGTCGACACCATCAACAATATGATCGATCAGTGAGTGCGGCTTGCGTCACAGTAGGAGGGGGAATTGCATCTGACCGTCATCCTCGTTTTCGCCGCGCAGACTCTCCTTCTTCGCCTCCGAAGTCACCCGCGTAGCTCGCGAGGTAGGTACGCAAGGCAAGCTCGGTGTACAGGCACAAAAGAAGGACATCAGAGGCAAATGGGCAGAGATCACGGACAATGTGAATATCATGGCCAACAACCTCACATCACAAGTGCGAGCCTTCGCTCAGATCACCGCAGCGGCCACCGATGGAGACTTCTCGCGCTTCGTCACCGTCGAGGCGTCCGGTGAGATGGACTCGCTCAAGACGAAGATCAACCAGATGGTATACAGTCTGCGTGATTCCATTCAAAAGAACACCGCGGCGAAGGAGGCGGCTGAGCTGGCGAATAGGTCGAAGTCCGAATTCTTGGCGAATATGTCACACGAGATCAGGACGCCAATGAACGGTGAGCGAGCGCAGCGAGCGCGGCGATCAGCAGCCTCATAGAGCAAGCACTGACATCGCACTCCCACCCCTCGCTAGGCATCATCGGCATGACCGCCCTTACCCTCGAGACCGAACTCTCGCGCAGCCAGCGTGAGAACCTCGTCACAGTCTCAACCCTCGCGGGCAACCTCCTGGCAATCATCGACGACATTCTCGACATCTCCAAGATCGAAGCCGGTCGCATGAACATCGAGGAGATTCCCTTCTCCCTGCGCGGCATAGTGTTCTCCGTCCTCAAGACCCTGTCCGTGCGCGCGACACAGAAGAAGCTTAACCTCATGTACGAGGTAGCGGCCGACTGTCCCGACCCGCTGATCGGCGATGCATTGCGTCTCAAGCAGATTATCACCAATCTGATTGGAAATGCGGTCAAGTTCACAGAGGCTGGGGGCAGGGTGGCGCTCAAGTGCTCATTGGCGAAGCTCATCTCACCCACTGAGGCGATGCTGGAGTTCTGCGCCTCGGACTCGGGAATTGGCATCAAGCAGGACAAGCTGGACGTCATCTTTGACACCTTCTGCCAGGCTGATGGGTCGACGACGAGGAAGTACGGGGGAACGGGATTGGGATTGAGCATCTCCAGACGGTTGGTGAACCTGATGGGAGGCGATCTCTGGGTCAGAAGCAACTATGGCCACGGGTCGGACTTCTTCTTCACCATGGTCGTCAAGATTGATCAGATCTCGCCGGAGCTCGTCATGGAGAAGCTGCGTCCCTTTGCCGGTCGCAACATCTTCTGGCTGGACACCCTCCGCGACACGACGGGCGTTGAGCAGATGCTGCTTTCACTCGGCCTGCGCCCCATCACCGTGCACAGCGTCGAGGAAGCGGCCGAGCGGACCAAGGGTATCATGCCGCGTATCGACGCCATCATCGCCGACACGTTAAGCGTTGTCGAGGATCTGCGCACCATCGAGCATCTGCGCTACATTCCCATCAACCTCGTCTCACCAACGATGTTGACTCTCAATCTTACGTACTGCCTCGACCACGGCATTTCGTCCTACATCAACACGCCGGCAACAGTTGCCGACCTGCACTACGCTCTCCTTCCCTCGCTCGAGTCATCTGCAGCCACGCCGTCGGAGGCCAACAACAGCGAAGTTTACGACATTCTTCTCTGCGAGGACAACCGCGTCAACGTGGTCATCGCCATGCGTATGCTTGAGCGAGAAGGGCACAAGGTCAGCACGGTATCAGACGGCAAGCAGGCAGTCGATGCCGTCACGACGGGCAAGTTCGATGTGGTTCTCATGGATGTGAGCATGCCCGTCATGTCCGGCATTGAGGCGACGAAGTGTATCCGCACCTTCGAAGAGTCACAAGGCGTGCCTCGCACCCCAATCATTGCACTTACAGCGCACGCAATGAAGGGTGACAAAGAGCGATGTCTCGCGAGCGGGATGGACGAGTACTGCAGTAAGCCCCTCCGCAAGCTGGACCTCCTGACCGCCATTAGGCAGGTGACGATGCACAAGCGCAACGCACTCATTAGCTCAGGAGGTGGTGGGACCACTTCGTCAACAGCGAGCGCACTTGCAGGTCTGAGCCCGAGACAACAGCAGACTGCAGCAGCGGCGGCAGCGGCGGCGCAGGCTGCAGCACTGAGGGCACAAGGCGGTGGACCGACGGGGTCTACGTGAGCGATACCGACGTCGGGATCGGGCAACTCGCTGGGGTATCAATCGCAATAGATGCGCGCGCGCGGACGGGCGCGAGTGACGATGACCGGCGGCGATGATAATGTGCGGACTCTCCCTTCCCCCTTCCCCATCAATCGCTTCCCGCCGTGTCCCTTTTTTCTCATTGGTGTATCAAATCGTAGCGTGCTCCCCTCTGTCGCGGTCCTCATCATTGCGCTCCAGAATCATACATGATCATCAGCACAATGTGCAGTGGATGAGCTACGAATGCGCGCCGCGGTTGTCCGACTTCCTCTCGTGGGTCGGGAGACGATGGCCATGGGCAATGAGGTTCCGGACCGGATCATCAGACGGCACGACAGTGGGATCGTCGTGATGTAGGAGCGGGCCCTATGGTGCCGCTCGTAGTGCGGTGTACAGCTGGAGAGCAAGTAGCGCTCGCATCCAGATTCTTTCTCCCTCCCTACATCGTCGTCACCACCCTTGCTCAACCAAAACACGCCCCAGATTAGACTGCAGGATTGTAACTATCGTGAGATGCAGGCGGAAATATGAGCATGATACTGACGACCACGATTTGACGTTGCGTCAGCAGCGCCATGAGAATTGCACGCCAGCTAAATTTGTCCGCCAGTCTGATTGTCCTCACCGCCTTCGGTCTGGTCAATGCTGCTCCTCATGACGAGGCAATGGCGGCGATGTCCGAGTACCAGGCCGGCCTTGGCACACGAAAGTGTGAGTCGAAAGCGTTGTGGCTACTTGCGCGTGGCTCACCTTGCGGTTCTTCATACGTCACCCGCAGTTGATCCAAATCGCTCGAGGCAAGCTCTGCACTATCTGCGGCACTCCTCCTCTGACGCGCGACTGTTGCCGCTGCCTTGGTGACTGCTCAGAGCGAGGAGAGGTTACAGCTGCCTTGTGATGAGAGCCAGCCATGATGGGGACCATTTGCGCTCCTCTCGTCTCGTCACACTTTTTGGCCGCATCTAATCACCATGTCTCACTCCAGAGTAGTCCAAGCCCATCTCGCGAGTGATCAAGCAGCAGTCAAAAGCGTCTCGCTCTCGCAGCTGGGCAAAGAGGCAATGTCCATTCCTGTGGCTCGAGCGAGCCCGTAGTAACTTAGAGTAGCAGATGGCAAGTGGTGATATGAACAAGAACAATGGCGCCGGCTACGAATGAGCTCGCGCCAGTACTGCAGGAGCGATGAGGCGCGGTGATGATACAGAGGGGAGGAGATTAGGTCGTGCAAAACAAGTCGAGAAGTCCGGAGATACCACGTGAGAGCGTGGCAGCACCTACGACCCGCCCCACTCGAAGCTCTCCGTGGCCAAATTCACGATGCCCTTGCCAGTCTTGCTCCCTCTGGCCATGCTGGGATCAATGTGCTTCGCGACGATCCTCCTCAGAATCGCGCTCAAGCTCTCCGGACCACAAGAAGCAACCATGACCCTCCCGCTCGCTCTCTGCACCTCGTTTGCGATCAGACGGTCCAGACGCGGATGGCCAGGCTGGGCAAGCTCGGCAATGAGGCGCAGATCGAGGTCTTCCTCGGCATCTAGGTCGATGGGATCGTCCAAGCCTGCATACTCGCTGCGATCAGGCCCGGCTGGCGCACCGTGCTCGTTGGAGTAAGAGGAGGGGTCGTGGCTGGAGGAGATGAGGTTGGCCGAGCTGTGATTGAGGGAGGACTGGGCAAAGACGCTCCCTGCGTAGGATGGCTGGCGCCAGTGCTGATCTGGGCGTGCGTTCTCCGCCTCCCACGAGAGGGGTGTCGAAGCACCACTGAGCCCTGCACTGCTCCCAGGCACGCCAAGAGCGTTGGCTGTGCCCGGACGAGACATGGGTGGGCGATGAGGGGATGGCTCGTAGCTGCGGTCGCTAGTTGGGATCGTGGCTTGAATCTGCCCATCGAACATGGCACGCTGAGCCGCTACGCGCATAGCGTCCTCTTGTGTGCCCTGCTGCGGCTGGCCTTGCTTCTCGCCCGCCTGCTTCTTGCTACGCTTCAACGTCGCCTTCCTCGTGTTGGCACGCCTGAGCTTCCCTTCCTGCTGAATGCGCGAGTTGATAGCCTGCTCTGCAGCACTAGGAAGCCCTGCTTGGTCTTCACCGTCGAACTCTGTCAAGTCGTTGAAGCCAATGTCAAGATCGTCGGCCTCCCCTCCTTCCATGAGGCGTTGTGGGCCCGAAGCGGGTGCAACGACGTCGCCGCCACTGGTTTGCCAGCCTTGCCCAGGGTCGGTGGTCTGCCATTCCTCAGCCGTCGTAGGGCGAGAGGCGGGAGCGGTGTTCATGCCCATGAAGGAGGAGGGCCGGGAAGCCAGTGTCGGTCGGGCGCCGTGCCCTGCCATCCTCGCACCAAGCGCCACCTGATTATTGATGTGCGTAACATACAGATCGACCTGGAGCTGCTCAGGTGGGACCATCTCGATGCATCTCCTCAAGGCCGAGCTGACCCACTGTAGGTGTGAGTACTCCCTCAAGATCCAGACAAAGCGCACGCGCTGCACCTCGAAGTCCTTGCCGCCGCGCTTGCTCGCTCCATAAACGTTGCGCTGCGTCAGGCAGGCGCAGAGGTGTTCGAGGAGCGACATGCCAAAGGAGATGCCTGAGCCACCGCATACGATGACGATCGAAGAGTGGATGCCCCAGCGGACGCGCTTTGTTGAGCCGAACGCGCCGTCGACGATGGCGCGAAGGTGAACGCCAGTCGTGTTGGCAATACTGCCGTTCAGGCCTTGCTCCTCGGCCGCGACGACTTGACTGTGTCGGTGACGTCTCACATACTCCCAGAGATCGAGCGTGAACCCCTTCCTCGCACGCAGGAGCAACACCATCGTCCTCTCCTCTCCTCGCTTCCTGCGCTCCTTCTTTAGGCCCTTTTCCAGATCGCGATCCCCATTCGTCGAGACAATCGGCATCGCAGCGTCGTACGCCGAGGCAATTGTAAAGGGGTGCGACTGCCAGCCCTTGACTGCGGGTACATTGAGATAGACCCATTGCCCTGGTTGCCAGGACATACGATTCGGGGTGCGCAGGGTGAGACGGAGCGTCTTGCCGGGAAGGACTTGGCAGAAGGCATATCCGGGCTTGATGAGGGCAGCTACATCTGCTGGAAGAGCTGGACGTGGATCGCGCTCAACACTGCCACCTGAGGGGCTCCAGTCGCGAGAGCGAGCTGTCATTGGGCGCGATGCCAGCTGCTGATGCTGGTAGGGCTGCTGCTGTGGCTGCGCTTGCGGCTGCGGCTGCGGCATCGATGAGTAGTGGTCTGCAGAGCTGAGTGGGCCCATACCGTCCAGCGTGTGAGACTGGCTCGAGCGATTGTCATACGCACGGCCGCGCCACGCATCCTCATGATTCGCCGATCCCAAGTCCTGCCCCGCCTCCCACCTATCCGGATCATCATGAGGTGTGACTGAGCCTGACCTCGATGAGCCGGCGAGTGGCACGTCCTCCTCGATGCCAGACATAGCGCTACCCCTCGCTCCAGCGGACGCATACTCCTTAAGTAGGTCGCTGACGGGGCCGTAGCGCTGGCTTGGTCGCCTGCGAACCTTGTCACCATTCTCGTCGAGCTCCCATTCTTCGTCGTTGGTATAAGGCGCCGGCTGCCTCTCGCGCGGGTCGGTGTCCAAGAAAGAGGGCTTGCCGTTGCCATTGTATCGCCCGCCTTGGTGATGCATGGGCTTCAGGGCTGGACTGCCGTCGTAGAGCGTGGCGGAGGACGAAGTGTGCCCGCCGATGCTTTCTTGCTGGTGACGACGCGGCGGCTGCATCGAATGCATCGACGGCATCGCAGCGTGGAACTGGTGCTGCTCTTTCGCCGGCTGCGGCGCACCGCTGCTCACCAACACCTGCTCGGGCTTCCTCCCGGCAAACCCGATGCCGTTCACGTATGCCACCTTGATCGCTCGCGTCAACCTTTCTGCTCCCCACCACGCCAGCGCAGCAATCATCCATCCAGCCAGCGGAGGATGATGAGCGGCTGCAGCTGCCATGAAACCGATGGCGCAGACAATGTGGCCAATGTAGAAGAATTCGTAATAGTTGCGGCGGATGGGGCCGAGGGAGAGGAGGACGAGGAGGGTGAGGAAGCCCATCGAGACGAACGCCCATCGGAACTTGGGCCAGATGAAGACGAAGCCCCAGAGAGAGGTACCAAATTGCCTGCGCCGCGCAAAGGATCAACATGGTCAGCATGTGCGGAAGCGGTTCATTGGAGGCTCTGCGCGGCACTCACTGGTCCTTGGAAAGCTGCACGCTCCACGTGACGGTGTGGGCGATGGCGAATAGCCAGATCAATCGCCCACCCCACTTGTGAAGAAACGAGAGGCGCTCAAAGGCGTGTCCACCCAGCGCCTTGGTGGAGAGCAAAGCCCAGGGCACCTGCTTCAACGCGAGCAGCGTGACGAACGGCGTCAAGGCATTGGTCATCAATCCCGTCCTCCCGCCTGACGTCCACCAGGTGTGGTACGGGATCGAGTAGGTAGCTGGCGAGGTTGATACGGGGGAGAAGGACCCCAGACCCCAGTCGATGCGCTTGACGAGGGCGTCGCGCTTCCCATAGAAGCCGTATCGCGCGTCCGAAGCGTTTGGCCAGCTAGCGCTGAGGTCGAACATGCCTGCCGTAGGGCGAATGTAGTCTGCGCCCACAAGAGTGAGGATCACAGGGACTGCAAGCAGCCAGAAGGCTAGGAAGAGGCGGCCGATGCTGGGTAGAGTGATGACGTAGCGCTGCCGCGGAGGTGGCGCGTGTTGAGGCGCGAGCTGGGCAGCGCCCTTTGGTGGATAGGAGTGCGCCTCACCACCGGCTTGACGTGATGGCTCATTGGATCTTGTCCGTGAGATGAGTGCGCTTGGATCTGGCTTTTTGCCAAACTTTATTATTCTGAGCGAGGAGAGGCAGGGGTGAAGGTGTGACTCGGTGAGCACGCTTGTAAGCAAGCTGATGGTGACGCGGCGCGCCTACTCACCTCGATTTTGGGGCAGACTTGGTCCACGCCGCGCCTATCCACGTCTTGTCCCCCACCCCAAGGTGATGAATACCCGCAGAGATGAGGACGACGCCCGCTATCACGAACCACATGAGGTATGCATATCGATGCGAAGGGACGGACAGCATGTGGGCGTTGAGGTAGTTGCCGAGATAGCTGTACTGCTGGATGTAGAGCGTGTCACATGATCCTGAGCATGAGTTGCCCCCCGATGATGAGGGAGGGACGTACACGCTCATTGCGGCCAGGCGACGAGGGTGATGATGGAGGGTTGGCGTGGGTGGTGGTGGCGGAGCAGCAGCAGCAGCGGCGGGGCAAGCGAGGGAGGAGCCGCTCTGACCTCCTAATCAACGAGACGAGGACGAATCTGAATGTGTTTTGGAATGAGCGTGGTGTGTTGGTGGTGTGTAGTTGGGTGTTGAGGTGGAAGGAAGGAGATTTGTCGCCTTGGATCGAGGTCGCCTTCCACTTGTGATTAATGACCGATGATGACGACGAGGAGCGATGGCTGGCTTGGCTGGAAACGCAACTCGAAACGCAGCCTGCAACTTGCTTTGTCGCCGTGCTTTTGCGGGGCGGCGGGCGGGCTGCGCTGCCGCACGCGCATCCACAGTCGTGGTCAGTGGGCCCTGACGCTGCTCTCACTGCCCGTTCGGCACATTCGGCCGCCCAGCCCAACCCTCAACGCAAAGACTGAGCAAATAGGAGAAAGCTCCACGAGCGCCTCAGTACGCTGATTGGGCGACCACAGTACATTTCGCTCAACCTCACATCTTAGAGAGGAGCATGCCAAGCCGCGAGCGATGCGCAGCGCGGGCAGCGCAGGCAGCGAGAGCAGCAATGGTGAGGCGCTAGAAAGGCTCCCAAGCCCTCGCATCCTCTTCTACTCTACTCTAGTCGCCGGAGCTACGCCGACGACAGGCAGTGACAGTTCCCATTGCCATTCCACGAAGCCAAGATTCGAAGAGTCCCGACATCTCTAACTCGCTCCCACTGTACCGCTCCCGCTCCATCGCTCGTTGCTCGAAGGTGGTGTTTGTTGCTTGCTCATCTCGGAGCTTTTCGAGTGATTAGCCGCTCGTGAAGCGGAGCAAGCTTTGTGAGCAGCGCGGGCGACGGCGTGGGACGGGATGAAGCACGTGGCGTCGCCCTGAGCGGGAAGAAAGCTCTGCCCCGTCCGTCCTTTCGCGGCTCGCTCGACATCCTTTCTTGACTCGCACGACCAACACCTACAGCGGCCGGCAAATACCCTACACAGCCATGGTCACCGAAGCAGCATACCCCCTGCCTCCTGTCAAGAAGCAGCTCATCGTCTTTGACTTTGATTGGTGAGCTGCGAGAGAGGCGAGGCTGTTGTTAGTCCCTCGATTGAAGCCACGCTCACACAGCCTCTGCCGCTGCCGTCTCCTTTCACTGCCTCTGCCGCTCACTGCCAGGTCCCTCGCCGATCAAGACTCAGATCGATGGGTTCACGAAGCCCTTTGCCCGCGGCTGAGGAGGAAGATGAAGTGCGTGTGCCAGCGTATCATCAACAGCAGCGAAGGGGCTGTGTGACTGACGCCAGCTGCTTCTCGTACGCAGGTCCCTCAAGTCGTCCGTCCAATTCACAGACCTCTGCGCCCAGCTCCTCGTAGAGCTGCACGAAGTCGAGGGAAAGTCGCGCGAGGAGATTGAGGAGGCAATGAGGGCTATGCCATTTGTGAGTGCCGCGTAGCATGAGGTGTGAGACCTCGAGGAGCTGACGCTTGCCCCGCCCCCAACTCTCGCACACAGCATCCGGCAATGAAGCGCGGCGTCAAGAACCTCAAGCAGCACTCTTCACCGGCAACTACGCTCTTCCTCCTCTCCAACTCCAACACAATCTACATCGACACCATCCTGCGTCACCAAGGCCTCGCGCCTGGCGTCTTCGACGAAGTGGTGACGAACCCCGCCTCCTGGTCCACAGAGGGCTGCCTGCAACTCTCCCGCCGAGTGCCCGCAGATGCAGCAAAGCAACATGGCTGTACAGTGGGTTGCAGCCCCAACATGTGCAAGGGCGAGGAGCTCGAAGCCTTCCTTGCGAGACATGGCGGTTTTGAGGCGTTCGACCGTATCATGTACGTGGGGGATGGGGGGAACGACTACTGCCCACTGTTGAGGATGAGAGAGGGCAAAGACGTGGCATTTGTGCGGAGGTTCAGGGGATTGGAGAAGCGCATCAAGGAGGAGGGAGGCGTCAAGTGCGGGATCAGATGGTGGGCGGGAGCGTGGGAGGTGGAGACGTTGATGGATGAGAGTCGCGGCGTGTTGACGGACGGCGAGAAGGCGTAAAGGCAGCGAGGAAGCACGAAAATCCGGTGCTGTGGACTCGACGCTGTAATTGCAAGCTACGCTACCCTCACGCTACGACAGCGACTTGCCCATGAATCTCCTCTTCGTGAAAGCCAACCACCACTTACTCGGGGTTTGACCCACCCCTGCTCCACCCCCACCGGAGTTGTACACTCTCTCAATAAGCCTGCCCACGAGTTCCTGCCTAGCCTGGGTGAGGTAGCCACGCAGCGCATCTGCCTCGCTCCTATCACGGGGAGCGGCGTAGAGGGCGTTCAAGGGGAACCCAGCGTCGCCAGGCAGGGCGAAAGAGTCTACTGCCAAGGTGGAGAGTTGCTTGGTCGCTTCCGGCAGGAGGAGCGGGGAGCGCGATGAGGCGATCTTGGTCAAACAGTCGGAGATGAAGAGGATGAGGTAGATGAGTGTCTGTGTGCGCGAGGTGTGCGCGAGGTGTGCGCGAGGTATGCGCAAGGTGTGAAGTGATATGTCAGTGAGGAGTGGATTGCAGAGCAGGGGTGCACACTCACCCTATCAGCCGGCCCCTTGATCTCGAAATTGCGGAAGAGTGAATTGGCACGGAAGAGGTCGATGGACTCATCGATGATGTCCATTGCATTTGGGTCGACTTCGAGTGAGAGGACAGAGGCTTATAGTCAGGATCTGACCATTTGGCATCGGAGCATCTGGCGCGGCAACTCACCAGGCGTCCCTGCCGGTCCACGAATCTTGCTTCTAAATGGGAGGAGGCTCATGCTCCCGATGACGCGCGAGTCTGTGTCCTCATTGTAGGCTGAGTGATAGGCTGGCATCGCTAGCGAAGAGGTGAGCGGGTGGTGAAGACAATGTGGCAGGTAGGACGGGAAGCCGGGGGCGACGACGACGACGACGACGACTCCACGCTGGACTCGCGGATGCACGTCTGTGCGGCGGATGAGTCGAGCGCGGACCACGAGGCGTCCACGCACGCAGGCGGCCGCCCGTCACAAGTGCTTCTTCACGATCAATTGGATTGGTTGACGAATCGCTTTCGAGACACATTGAGACAGAGCTAGAGAGGAGATGATATGCAAAAGATGATAAGCCAAGTCTGCTCTGCGCGCCTTGATACCGCCGCCAGCCGGCGCGCGAGGTTGTTTTCGGGCGAGGAGGGATAAGGATGATGCTATACTACAAGAAGGGCCCATGAGACTTGAGAGATGTATCCTGCTTCGCGCCTTCTCAGTCCTCCATCATCACATCATCAGCCTTGATCTCCTCGCGCCCCAGGCTGCTTCCCTCCTTTCCCTGCGGGCTCCCTGCAGCACCCGTAGCGGTGGGGAACGAGCTGACAGCGGCAGACTGGTTGGGCCTTTGCAGGTGAGGCAGAGCAGGTCCAGCACCACCGCATTGCCCTGCGCCTCCCGTTTGTCCACCAGCGGCAGCTGGCATAGGCACATTAATTGGGTTGCTCGTCATTGTCCCACTGGAGGCGGATCCACTCTCTTGAGGGAATGAGGAGCCAGGTGTGTTGGTGGGTGAAGAGCCTGAGACTGCAGCCATACCGGGAGGCGGGGGAGATCCGACCGTGCTTGCGTGAGGGATCGATTCGGGGTTAGGGATGGCCGTGCCTACGGACTGTTGAGGAGCTTTCCCTGCCTTGGAGAGGGCATAATCCCCCGAGTCGAAGTACTTGCGCTCCTGCGGGGCGACGAGATGGGGGTACAAGTAGCTTGGTCAGCTGAGCGCTGGTGAGTAGCTGTGCACTACGAGTGCGATGCGCACCTTCAGCTTGTTGCCAATGACATCCTTGCGATTTGGGAGCTTGCCGTATAGGCGGAAGAGCTTTTGCTCCTCTTCGGTCAGGGACTGCGGGGAGGCGAGGGATGAGAGAGGGGTGGCAGATCAGTACTCATATTCGACAGGACATCGCTTCCTTCCGGTCGTTGCGCACGTTGATGTCGACCTTGTTGCGCTGAGCAGGGAGCATGGTGGGTAGATCTAGGTCGGGGAGAGCTCGTGTGTATGCGGCGCAAGTCGATTGCACGCCCAGCGTGCGGGTTGAGCGAGTAGGAGGATTTGCTCTAGGTCGAGGGCAGAGCCTAGCGCTATGCTATATCCCTCGTCCGTCGCGCCTTTTATCGTCTGATGAACGGGTAGTAGTAAAAGGCGATGAGATGTGTGGTCGTAGTGGTAAGTTGGACGTCGAGAAAGGGAGAAATGTGGACGTCTGTCTCGCTCCGCCTGTCGTCTCGTCGAGGCGCTAGGGCGGCAGGGCTGAGACCTATGGACCTCGGAGAGGCGCTCGAGCCACGAGCGAGCGGGCGAGCGTGGGACGGGGGAACGAGAGAGCGGCGGCACACTCGGCATGGACGGGCCCCTCGCCCTTTGACGGCACACGAGCAGAGGCGGGCGAGAGCGCTTTGAGCTCGCAAGCTTCAACAAGAATAGTAGCCGACGACACCCAGCGTCATGATGGGGGCACGAGGCAGAGCAGAGAGGCCAATCAATTCAGGGTCTGCGTCTGCGCTGTCTAGCTGAGTTGAGTTAGAGCTTGATTATTGGGCGTACACGCACACATTCGGCTTCGGCCCGCCGTCACATCTTCGCGTGGTCGTTAGGCACGCTTCGCCCTCGCCAACCTAAGGGGCTCACCATCCTCCTTCAGCAGGCACTCTGCGTCGTTCAGCTTACGCGGGCCGTCGCCGACTTGTGTGTGAATCAAACGCCTCACCGCGCCCGCCTCGTGAACAGGGATGACTGAGGAGTTGAAGGTTGAGGGGAGGCCGGAGGGGAGTGGGACGGCGGCTTGTTGGCCGCGATGAGAGGCTCCAGAACCTGCGCCGAGGAGGTTGAACTGCAGCAGCGAGGGACGTGTGAGCGATCGATATGTTACTATCAGCCCGACACGCGCCCAACTCACGGTATCATCAAAGTCGGCATTAGGGAAGTAGTGCCTTACGAGCTGGAGGACCAGCTGCACATTCTCCTTGGGAGCATAAAGCACAGCGTTCGGTCCTGCGTCGTATGTGTATGCGGCCACCTTGCCCTTCCCTGCCTCCTCGCTCGCGCGGTTGAGCTCCTCGACCAGCTGGACGATGGCGCGAGAGACGTCGTTCATGTAAAAGATAGGCGGTGTTGTGTCCAGGCAGGTGGCATGAAAGTTATTAGAGTCGGCCATTGTGATTGCGGCAAAGGAGTCGAAGTCGCGGCGTTGGATGGCATCAGAGATGGACTTCATGCGGGCGGGAACGCTGGACGAGGGGCCAAGAAGGACAAGGTCAGCTGTGGACAAGAGCTCATGGCGCGATCCCCCCTTTGGTGTACCTACACATCCTTGATACGATGCTGCAACAGGGGCGAAGTAGCCACCGTCCTCTGCATTCCCGCAGTACTGGGCGTTCCCTTCTTTGCATCGCTCACCACGCAGATCAGAGCGTGCAAGTCGGGCCAATGTTCCCTGCTAGCAACCTGTACCGCTAGCGAATCGGACCCGTCCGCCTTTTCTCCCCCTTGCCACGCCACGAAGCCGCCAAACAGCGAGCGGCAAGCCGACCCAGAGCCTTGCCTTGCGATGCGAGAGAGTTGCGAGTTGTCTACTGCTGGGAGAAGACCAAAGAGGGTCGCGAGGGTATAGATGAGGGCGGCGAAGCCTGACGCCGAGGAGGCGAGGCCGGCTGCGGTGGGGAAGTTGTTCTCTGAGCAGATGTGGAGAGGCCAGGAGGAGAGCTGGGCGGGCGAGATGGAGTGAAGAAGGTCAGCCTACGAGTGCGCTGCGCTGTACTGCATCGACTTGCCCACCTTTGGCAGCTTGTCATCGCCGGCCTCCTTGTCGCTGCGCATCTTCCTCATCTCATCGATGCAGGTTCGCAGCCTGCCCTGCTCTGCAATCTCCTCTTCGACGCCATTGAGCCAAAGTCTGTCTTTGCCTCCGTACGACTCGTCTGCGCTTGCGGTGGTGACTGAGCGGAGGTGGTCTTGGTCGAGGGTGACGGAGAGCGAGTCGTTGGTCGGGAGAATGAGCTTCGTATCACGCTTGCCCCAGTACTACACGACGCGGGGAAGGGGGGGAAGGTCAGCTGCAGGTCTACCCGTTCAGCCTTGACCTCAGTCCTTCACGCACCTTGATGACGGCAATGTTGACGGGCGCGGAACATGTCGCCGAGTACTTTGGTCCTGCCATCTTGTCGAGGAGTTGGCAAAGGAAGAAGTGTTGGGCTGCTTGCCTCGCTCCTCTCCGCTCTCCCACTCGGCCCTGCGAAGGTCTGCTCGCGTGGCGTGGCTTCATGGCCGTGCGCCAGTCCGCCGCCGGTTGCCGTGTCCCAAAGACCGTGCATGCAGAGCGATTGCGCAATGCCTTGCCTTCGCTACCTTTCAAGCCATTTCCAACCCATCCCCTCGTTTTCATCAAGCAGTGAGGAGCCTACGAGTGCGCGCTTCCCATCCGCAGCCGCAGATGGCGCTGGCTCGACTTGGATACCACGCCGTGAGGGCAAGACCGGCGACGTCGTCGGCCTCACAGCACCTCAGCCGTAGCGCTCAGCCATTGTGGCATTTGGCACAGTCGACGCCGCCTAGATGTCGCATCGTCGCCCCACCTCCCGCAACAATACTGCAACGATGCGGCTATCGTCATATGGCTGGGCAGGAAAGTACTCCAGACCCTTCCCCAAAGCCTTCCAACCCGCCAGCTCAGCCAGCTCAGGCAACCCAGTCAGCTAAGCCGGCCAAACCTGCATCACAGCCACCGCCAGCAGACGATCCGCTACGCCTCTCGTCTTCCGCAGTGCAGACGGCGGAGCAGCAGCGCAAGACGGACTGGAAGATTGTGAAGCGATTGATCGGGCATGTATGGCCGAAGGGGGATACGGGGGCGAAGACGAGGGTCATTCTTGCGTTGGCCCTGCTTGTAGGAGGAAAGGTGAGCGCTGCGGCCAGCCCACTCCGTCTCAGGCTCACACTCTCTCCGCTCGCCCACTCGCATAGCTTCTCAATGTGCAAGTACCCTTCTTCTTCAAGAACATCATCGATCAATTGACAGAGGGCTTGGCCAAGCCGCTGGACTTTGACGATCCGAGTCTCGCTTGGTATATTGCGGGATCGGCCATCTTGGGGTACGGTGCTGCTCGCATTGGGGCGGCCCTCTTCTCTGAGCTGCGAAATGCCGTCTTTGCATCGGTGGCGCAGCGATCCATACGCAGAGTGGCCAAGAATGTCTTTACCCACCTCTTGCGGCTGGACTTGGGGTGGCATCTGAGCAGGCAGACCGGAGGCTTGACAAGAGCGATTGATCGCGGCACCAAGGTGAGCGCGGGCGTAGCTAAATGGGGTCCACTGATGCTTACGCGCCGCCACGCACCAGGGCATCTCCTTCCTCCTAACATCCATCGTCTTCCATATTGTCCCCACGGCCCTCGAGATCTCAATGGTCTGCGGCATCCTCTCATACAAGTGCGGACCCACATTCGCGGGCGTGACAGCAGTCACCATGGCAGCCTATGCCTGGTTCACCATCAAGACGACATCGTGGCGAACGCGCTTCCGTCGCGAAGCCAATGCGGCTGACAATCGCGGTGCCACGACGAGCGTCGATTCCCTCCTCAACTACGAGGCAGTCAAGCACTTTAACAACGAGGCCTACGAGATCAAGAAGTACGACCGCGCATTGGCTGACTACGAGACTGCAAGCGTCAAAGTGGCGACCTCCCTCGCTAGCTTGAACTCTGGGCAAAGCATCATCTTCTCGACCGCCCTCACAGTCATGATGTTCCTTGCGGCCCAAGGCGTTGTAGCCGGAACGATGACCGTTGGCGACCTCGTGATGGTGAACCAGCTCGTGTTCCAGCTGAGCTTGCCTCTCAACTTCCTGGGCACAGTGTATCGCGAGCTGCGTCAGTCGCTCATTGATATGGAGGCCATGTTCAATCTCGAGAACGTGCGGGTGGCTGTCCGCGAGGAGAAGGACGCACCTGAGCTCAAGGTGACTGGCGGGGAGATCCGCTTCGAGAATGTCACGTTTGGGTACCACCCCGAGAGGCCGATTTTCAAAAATTGTAAGAGAGCGTGGCGCAAAGATGTGACCGCAGCTCGGTGCTGACCACCGCCACCACGCGCCGCCACGCGCCGCCACGCTAGGCTCATTCACCATACCCGCGGGCCTCAAGACTGCCTTTGTGGGACCCTCGGGCTGCGGAAAGAGCACGATCTTCCGTCTCCTGTTTCGCTTCTACACCCCTCAATCAGGTCGAATCCTCATCGACGGGCAGGACATCACGCGCGTCTCATTGACATCGCTGCGTAGGGCCATCGGTGTCGTCCCGCAGGACACGCCCCTCTTCAATGCCGACGTGAGGCACAACATTCGCTACGGCCGACTGGACGCGACGGATGAGGAGGTGGAAGCTGCAGCGAGGCGCGCGAAGTTGGATGCCATTCTGCAGACACTGCCGGACGGGTATGAAACGCAGGTGGGGGAGAGAGGATTGATGATCTCGGGTGGTGAGAAGCAGAGGTTGGCTATTGCCAGGCTGCTGTTGAAGGATCCGGACATCCTCTTCCTCGATGAGGCGACGAGTGCGCTGGACATCTTTACGGAGACGTGAGTGCGCGCGGCGGTGCTCTGCGACGATGCGCTGACCTGTCCCGCCCCACCTCACCCGCACAGCTCGCTCATGCGCGACCTCAACTCCTCTCTCCTCGCGTCTAAGCGCACGGCAATCTTTGTAGCCCACCGTCTGCGCACGGTCAGTGATGCCGACTTGATCGTCGTGCTCGGGGACGGCAAAGTGGTACAACAAGGCACGCACTCCCAGCTCCTCGAGCAGGGAGGCTTGTACGCTGATCTGTGGAATGGACAGAGCGCAGGTATTGAGGCGGCCATTGAGGGGCAGGAGGAGCAGGAGGCTGAGCAAAAGAGGAGGGAGGAAGGGGTCGAGGTGCCCGGACCGGGACCGTGAGCGAGTGCGCACGCTCTCCATCGTTATAGATCTGTAGTATCGACCAATGTAACGGCATCGGACCCCTTTCACCCACAGATGTCCGTGCGCACGAGCGGAGTTCAGGTCCTCGAGCGATATCGTCGCAGGTTCGGCGTAGGGGCGCGGGTGATCATACCAACGCTGATCTTGAGTTCTCTTCTGCCTCTTCGCACGACACACACACGCGCGCGCGATGCTATTGGACAAGACGTTTGACTGCTCAGGCTGGGAGATCCACTACAAAATCATCGAGTCGTCGCCCGCGCTCGCGCACTCTGCTCAGCAGACGCTCGTCGTTGTGCACGGCACCCCTTGGTCCTCCATCGTCTTCGACGCCATCTCTGCAGCCCTTTTGGCCAGCACGCCCAACTTGCACATCCTGCTGTACGACCTACCGGGTTATGGCCAATCGCAGTACTATAGCGGCGCGCAACAGTTCCGCGACTTTGATGGCGACACGTCTGTAGCTTTTCAGGCAACGGCACTCGTTGCCCTGCTCGAGGAGACGCGCATCAGCAACCCGCTCGTCGTCGCGCACGATATAGCCGGCGCTATAGTCCTTCGCGCGCACACGTTGCACAGCCTGGAGCTGAAGTCGCTCCTGCTCATGGACACCAACACGGTCCTACCTTGGGGCGACGGGTTCTACAAGCTCGTTCGCGCTAACCCGAGCGTCTTCTTGGACATGCCACCGCAGATCCACGAAGGCGTCGTCCGCTCCGTAATCCGCAGCGCCTGCCACCATACCGTACCACAGCAGATGGAGGACGCTCTCGCTGCTCCCTGGCTAGGCGCAGAGGGGCAACGCAACTTTGTACGTCAGATCGCACAGGCCAACGACGCGGACGTGCAGGAGATGCTAGACTGTCGTGCGTACGAGGGGAAGGTCACGTGTGCGGTCAAGGTGCTCTGGGGGGAGGTGGATGGGTGGATACCGCGTGGCAAGATGGAGACGCTGGTTGAGATGTTGGGCACGGCAAGATGTGGAGAGGGGCTGGTCATCGTGCCTGAGGCTGGACATCTATTGATGATCGATCAGCCTGAAAGGGTCGCGTTGGAGGTTGGCGAGTGGGTGAGGAGCGCGTGACCTCAATGGCAAAGGCCTTGCATTGCAGGCTGTGCTTGGGCGTGGGAGATCCAGGCGACCAGACGACGCTTCTCACTGCACACCGCCATCGTATCGTGCTGCCACCAGTCGTTCGTGCTGAAGCGCAAGGGCGACTGATTCGAGGTGGGCGGTAGAGTGCGTTCCCCCGCGTGAGCGGAGTCGCGGCTGGGCCTCCACCAGGCCGCGGAACCTGAGGTGATGCAGCGGCGGAAACGCGAAGCTGCATCTCGGCGGCCCCCCCTGACCACCTTGACCATCACCTCATCGCTACCATCTATCTATCCACTCAGCTCGCTCGCGATGACCATCCCACCCCTCGACCCCACTTACCCACTCTGCGCCTCGACTGTCCCCGCGGAAGGCTTGCCCTCGAGCGCAGACGCAGCCACGCCCCTCCTCATCGCCTTGGTCAAGCAGTCGCTCAACCTCGTCCGCTCGTCCCAAGCATGGAAGAAGGGCAAGCAGTTCGGCAAGGAAGACCAGAAGGAGGGCGGCAAAGTGCAAGCGCTGTACTGCCCGAGCGATATGGAGGGACGGCTCAAGAAGTGCGGCTGGCATGCGCGCTTGTCCAAGCACAACCCCGTGGAAGGAGGATTGAGCTTCACGGACCTGTACGATGGGCTGGGAACAGAGGACCACACCTTGAACGAGAAGGGATACATCAGCGATATCCTCGAATCGCTGCAGGTGGGCGTCGTCATCCCCGGTCGAGCAGAGGTGTGGCGCAACTCATACAATCTGCCGAGCTTGACCGCGAATCGCGACTTTGTCGAGCTCGTCGTCACGCTCCCCTTGCCACCGAGTCCGGAACCTTTCAGCCCCGCACATGAGGAGGTCATCCTCAAGGCGCTCAGTACCAAGCCCTTGCAGCTACCGCAGGACCCCGGATCCCCGAGTCAGGGGCGTCGCTCTTTCTTGGTCGTCTCCCTCCCCGTAGCCCACCCTTCGGCACCCGAACGACCAGAGGAGTTTGTACGCGCCAAGTACGCTTCGGTCGAGGCGGTCTGGGAGGGCGCGCACCACGCCGAGGGGCAGGAGCCGGACATCGAATGGCTCATGGCCGTCCAATCCGACTCGAGCGGGAAGATCCCCCTCGTCTTCCAAGAGATGGCCATGCCGGGCAAGATTGCGCACGACGTGCCCCTCTTCTACGAGTGGGCGCGCAAGCAGAAGGCGAAGCATGGGAGGGTGGGCCACGATGAGGCAAGGAATGTCGTCGAGGGGCAAGGGGCAGGGACCAGCGCTGCGCCGGCCGCTGCGACGGTTGAAGGTGAGGGGGCAGCACCTGTGGGGCCAGCTTAGACGGTAGACTGAGGCATGATACCGGCGAGCTCGAGGCTTGTCTGCCACTGTGCGTGGAATATCACCCGAGTTTCGCACCCGAGTCGCATTTACATCACTCACGCAGATCAGTGGTGAGCCCTGTCGCGCAGCCGTGATCGATAGACAGCTATCGTTCTGAAGCGCCTGAGAAAGAGCGCACTCGCTGACCTCGCTAAGCTCCAGGCTCGTCCTTGACGCGCTTCGTTGGGGTGTCCTGACTCGGCGCATCAGCGTCGGCTTGACCCCGCAGAGGCTACGAAGGGGAGGACGATGCGCCTTGGTCCGCCCATTCAGCCTTGATCTTGTGGCCGCGAAGTATCGTGCTTGAGCCAGAGCCAAGCGACACGGACGGCTGGAATGCTCCCAGTGTGGATGGAGCGTGGTGTAACTCACGACTCACACGACTCCCATCGTTGCTTTCCAGCAGTCCGCGAGAAGGCTTTGAGTCGTTTCTAATGCCCTCCTTCTGATCGGCACAAGTGGCATTGTCGCTGCCCTTGTTGTTGCGGTGATCGTTGCTGCTTATGTTGTTTTTTTTTGAGAGTGGCAAGTTCGGATGGCAGTTAGGGACGAGAGGGAACCAACTTCGATGCTCGTGTCTCAACTAGCCCGCGCACCGGCCAACGAAGACGGTTCACCAAACGGCACGAAGCCCTGCGTATACAGTGCGTAGGGCAACGAGATGGATTCACAGGGCCCAGGGCAAGATAGCCTGCGCGCCGATGAGGCCCGTCAAACCAGTCTCGCCGCCAGGTCAATGAGATTCTCAAGTTCGAGAAAGTCCGGCGATTTAATGGCAAAGAGATCTCACCTGGAAAGTGTTGGTGAAAGGCAGGACGGCATCGTATGGATAGAGAGATCAACGTGCTGTTGCACACGGGGCTGCCAGGCTGAATCGGACTCGCCAGGGTCGCCAGCAAGAGCAATACTGTTACCCATTCGAGGATACGCATGATGCTATGTTGTGCTCTTGACATCCCACTGATGTACATCACATTTGGACGACTGACACGGGATGCTCGACGAGTGAGCGTAACTTATTGGAACACAGGGTTGATGCTACGGGCAAAAGGCGCTCTAGCGAGGGCAATCAAACAGCCAGTGAGCTCTTCAAAGCTTGGCTTGTAAGCAGTAGCTGTACACTCGATCGCGAGAGTTAGCAGCCCAGCAAGACGGAGCGTCGCCGTGATGGAAAGCACGCCTGGGCTCCTATTCAGGGCAAGAGGCGAAAAGTTAGCAGTCATAGGCCACGTGGCTCTTCCCGCCCGCCCCGCTAGCGCCAAATTTTTGCGCCCGGCTAGGCGAAAGCGGTGCCACCGCCTGGCTCAGCGAGACGCGCCCGCGCGTTCTGCCGTCCGGGAGGCTAAAAAGTAGCCTCAGCACCTTCTCTGGACGGTGCTCCCAACAGCAAAACATAATTGGTTGCCGTAGCAACCTACTTTTCTGGTCTAGCGTGTCATCCTTGTGCAGGGGCCATGCTAATCTTCTCTGTATCGTTAAAAGTTTTTCGTTTGCCGGCCCGAAGGCCGGCGTTGAGGCTGCGGTGTTGGTCTCTGTCGACGTGTGTTGGTGTTGGTACTTATGCAGAACGACCGCGCGCATTATTTCGCTGACCCTGCCTTCTGGGGGGTATGTCGGACCCTTGTTGGGTCGACGTGCGACTTTGTTTGAGAGTTGCTGACCCAAAACACGTGCTGCGGCGACTTCGAGTGTCGTACGACTAACTTGGCGCCATCTGATGGGCATTTCGGACATACGACGCTTCTTAGATGCCGCTCTAGTCGCCGCGAGCGATGACAGCCATCGATCAGAGATCACATCAGTCATTCAAGCGGTGTAACTTCGACATTGACGAGCTCTATGGTCGAGGGTCGCTTGAGAGCACAATGCTGCTGATACATCAGTCCAAGTGAGGCAACCAAGTAGCTACCACGCTCTCGCGGCCTCAAGAAGGCGCCAGACTGAGCGGCGACAGCGATCGAGGGTCCAACGCGCGTATGAAGGTCGTCTCAGGCTGACAAGGAGGGAGTCCGGACGAGGTTGCAAGAAGCCGTGTCATTCTCCGCAGCAAGGATGGCGGCATTGTGCCATCATTCTCGCATGAGGCAACATTGTCGTGATGTGATGATGAAGCTACGCCTACGATTTCACTGCGAGCCAAGCGCTCACAATCCCTCCTTCAAGGAGCATGCTTGGCTCGCCCCTCTGGCAATCGTTGAATGACCTTCTCCGAGGGCACCTGCAGGATGCGCGATTCAGCTCTGGACGGTTGGCGGAGCAAGCCCACACGATGTCGTGAAATCTAGCCGAGTACCGGGGGGATCTTTGAGGGTGCCAATGAGCTGAGGCAGGCCGAGAGGGCGCGATCCACAGTCGAAGCTCACCAGGTGGCAGTGCGTCTGATCTGGAGCAATCACAAGTGAGACGCACAGCTGCGGTAGTAACCGGTACGCCTGGAGCGGCAGGGTCAGTGGGCAATGCCCACCGAGAGCGGGGACAGCAATGAGCTGGCCGTCCTGCCTGCCGTGTGAAGAGTCTGTCGAACGGGGTCGCGACGTTGAGCAACGACGATGCTCGGCATGGAAGTCGTCGCAAGCTCGTATGCAATTCGATCGCTGGACTCATGACGAGTTCCTGATCAATCGCATTGGGCATGCAATCTCTGCAGGCTTGGTAGTGCAACTGAGCAGTCTCGAAAGAATATCGGATGTGCTGATCGCTATGATGGTACGAGTCTGCTCGTCTGTCTATTGGTCGTGGTAGCCCCATTTACCCACAGTGCTGTACGCTTCCCCGCTCACTCGCTCGCTAGCTCGCTCCTTTATTCGCTGCGATGGGCTGCATCCTGGTCTGTGCCGCTGTCAGCTCATTAAGCCCGGCGGTGTGCAGTCGCTAGCACGGCGGTGTGCAGTCGCTAGCTCACATACAGGATAGACCCACGGCGAGTCTGATGTCACACGACACACTCTCGTAAAGGCAAGACGAGACAAGACAAGGCTCACGAGCGACCGAGTAAGAGTTTCGAGTGGAGCTTGGCATCGATCCTCGTGAGACATCTCATCGTAATGCGTTGACGCGGTGCGCGGAGTCGAAGATCGCTTGGGCTGATGTGAGTGATTGTGCCGTCGCTGTAGGGTGAGTGGTCAGCGTCGACGCAGGTTGTGGCCGCCTTGAACCAAAAACTCGAAGCCACAATCCCCCACCTCTTGCTCCGTTTCGCTCGTCCGCTGGTAGTTATGGGTCTGTGTCTGTGCCCGCGTCGAGCTTTTTGGACCCGAAAAAAATGTCCTCCTGAGCGTCGTTGTGCAGTTGGGTGGCTGGTGTGAGTCTGAGATTCGCCACACGTGGGTGAGGG
The DNA here is from genome assembly GCF_003144245.1 of Jaminaea rosea. Taxonomy (NCBI): domain Eukaryota; kingdom Fungi; phylum Basidiomycota; class Exobasidiomycetes; order Microstromatales; genus Jaminaea; species Jaminaea rosea. The sequence continues at coordinate 781,339 of NW_020289979.1, read as the reverse complement.
GCGAGATGCCCAGCGGCCATAGCCCGCGTCTCGCTCAGTCGCCGGTTCCATCAACTTTTGGACACAGACGACTCGACGGGCGACCTCCAATCCAATCTATCCACCCAACTCTTGCGCCCCCTCTTCACGAGACTTGCTCCTCTCGCCGCATATTGGGGCGAGGTCGCTGAAATCATCGGCCACCCATACCCTCTAAAAGGGAGCTCTACTCGTCGCCGGCTACCTTCTTTACTCCAACTCCAACTAACGCCGCGATCATGGGTCTCTCACGCGAGGCTAGGATCATCACGCTCCTGGTCATTGACTCGGCCTTTTTCTTCCTAGAAATCATCGTAGGTGAGTGAGCGCGGCGCAGACACCCTGGCCTGTCTTCATAGCTGATCCCACGCTCCCTGCCAGGCTATGCCGTCGGATCCCTGGCCTTGGTGGCCGATTCATTCCACATGCTCAACGATGTCATGTCCCTCGTCGTCGCCCTGTATGCTCTCAAGGTGAGCAGGCTGCGATACAGCGAGAGTTTGGCGCGACATGTGGAGATGGAGCTGACGATCATCACACTCGCCTCGCACTCGCCTCGCACTCGCAGCTGAGCAAGAAGGACAGCACGAGCGACTCTCGCTACTCATACGGGTGGCAGAGGGCTGAGATCTTGGGTGCCCTCGTAAATGGAGTTTTCCTACTCGCTCTGTGCTTCAGCATCTTCATGGAGGCAATTGAACGATTCGTCAACGTGACTGGTGAGTTGAAGTGGTGCGCAGCATCGCCCCTCTGTCAGGCTACTCACGCAGCATCTCGCCCGCGCAGAGGTATCCAACCCCCGCCTCGTCATCATCGTAGGCTCCCTCGGTCTCGCCTCGAACATTGTCGGCCTCTTCCTCTTCCACGACCACGGCCACTCGCATGGCGGTCACTCGCACTCCCACGGCTCCCACTCGCACGGCGCCGAGTCGCACGACCATGCCCATTCTCACGACATTGAGCCCGCGCACGACTCATCCGTTTCAGCCTCGGCCACTGCGATCCCTTCCAACGGCAAGTCCAAGCAGCGCAGCTCCTCCGTCGACCAGGAGGTCGGCTCTCTGTATGGTCATCCGGCTCAAACACGCGCCTACGTCGTACAGACGGCGCAGGACATGGGCTACGAGCGTCAGGGGAAGTCTGTGGCTATTCAGGGGGGCGAGCGCGATACGCTCAATCCCGCTGCATCCAGCTCCAACGGCTATGGTACCATGGACCGTGATGTCGAGGCTGATGCCGACGCGGCCAACGACGACCTGCCTAGCGCAGAGACGGCCATCGCCCATCGCCTCCCTGGCTCGAACAAGGCCAAGAAGGACCACTCGCACGGCGGTGCTGGCGGCCACTCTCACGGCGGCGGACATGGTCACTCTCACGACGGCAGCATGAACATGCAGGGCGTCTTCCTCCACGTCCTTGGTGACGCTCTGGGCAACGTAGGTGTCATCCTCGCCGGAGTATTCATTGCCACGACCTCCTACTGGTGGCGCTTCTACTCCGACCCGCTCATCTCCTTCATCATCACGATCATCATCTTCCACTCTGCCCTACCCCTCGTCAAGTCGGCTTCCTTCATCCTCCTGCAGGGTGTACCCTCCGGCGTACCGCTCGAACAGGTCAAGGAGGCAATGCACAATGTTCGTGGAGTGTTGAGCGTGCACGAGCTGCACATCTGGCAGCTCAGCGAGAGCAAGATTGTTGCTTCGGTGCACGTGCTCGTGGACTGCTCGACTGGCCAGGAGCAGCGATACATGGAGATTGCAGCCGACTTGCGTCGCCTCTTGCACGCATACGGCATCCACTCGTCGACTATCCAGCCCGAGTTCGTGGCCGGTGGAATGGCAGAGGCGGCTAGGATCTCGGGCGTCGAGGTGGCAGAGACGGATGGTGGCAAGGGTGGGTCGAGCGCACCCAAGACGGACTCGGAGGGGCGACTGATGACCAAGGACGGTAGCCTCGTTGAGCACGCCCTTTCCAGGGCGCCTTCGAGCTGCTTGCTGGCCTGCGACGAGGAGTGCGGACCGGACGAGGCGTGCTGTCCTCCCCCTCCTCAGCAGCAGCAGGTGGCCAAGAGCGACGATGGGCACAACCACGGTCACGAGGGCCACAACCACTAGAGCGGCGCGCGTGTGTGCGTGCATTGCTGCCGACTAGATCTCGGTATCGCAGAACATGTAGCATGCTGGTCGCACTGAAGCGCGGTACGGGCGACCAGTCCACTTCATCATCTTTCATTTCTCTCTTGGTCCTTTTGCTCGCTAGGTGCTCCTGCGCGCGTTGCTAATCTTACACAGATCGAATCGTCAAATGGGGGCCTTCAACAGGAGTGGTTTCATTTCTCGCGCGCGCGCTTACGTCGATGTGTAGCCGCCATCCACAATGAGGTCGCTCCCCGTCGTGTATCGACTCGCATCACTCGCCAAGTAGACGGCAGCCCCCTTGAGATCCTCCGGCATCCCCATCTTGCCCATTGGGATCATTCCCTCCCACGTCTTCCTGAGCTGCTTCCCCTCAGCATTCCTGTCGAACATCTGCTGCGTCAAGCTAGTCAGCATGTAGCCTGGGCTGAGAGTGTTGACGCGGATACCGTGCTTGGCCCACTCGACGGCCAGGCAGGCTCCAAGGTGCTTGACCGCTGCCTTGCTGGCGTTGTAAGGGGCTTGCGGTTGCGGGATGTTCACAATCGAGCCGGACATTGAGGCGACGAGGATGATGGACCCGCCCGTGATCGAGGAAGAGATCATGTGCTTGGCTGCCTCGCGAGAGACGTAGTGCGAGCCAAAGACGTTGATAGCGTAGAGCTGGGCGGGGGTGGTGAGACGATGTTCAGACTGTCAGCGTGCGGCCACGACTCCGCGACCATCGCTCTCGCTCCTGCCTCACCTTCTGCAGCCTGTCTGTCGGGTACTCGAGCGCTGGGAAATTCTCCACGATTCCCGCCGAATTGACGACCGTAGTAGGGGCTCCAAAAGCACTCTTGACCTCCTCAAAGGCCTTCTTGACGCTGTCTTCATTACTGACATCGCACTTGAATCCCCTAATGTCCACTGTCCCCGCCTTGACACCTCCCCCCTCCTCCCCTTCAATCCACTCCGTCATCGCCTTTGCAGAGCCAGAGGCATCGTCCTGGTCCAAGTCGAGGATCGCGAGCTTGTCGCATCCAGACTCAACAAGAGCACGAGCCATCAAATTGCCCAGCCCACGAGCTCCTCCGGTGACGACGCAGACTTTCCCCGCCATAGAAAAGGACTTGAGCGTGCGAGCTCCGTGGGAGCCTTCATCGCCTTGAATGTACTCGGGGCCTTTGGACTCGCCGGCGGGGGGCAAATTGGAAGAGGATGGGAAGGTGCGACGTTCGCTCTCGTCAATGGCGTTGGCGCTCTTCTTGCCTGCAAGGACGTGGGAGGAAGTCGAGAAGGCGGAGACGCGCCCATAGCTGGCAGCCATGCGGGGCAGAGCGTTGCCACTTCGCCCTACAAGGGCGCTGCGGGCAGCATTACGAATGCTGGACTGCATCATTGACGACATGCTTGGTGGTGGTCGAAAGGCAAAGAGAAAAGAGGCCGCCCTCTTCAGGGTTCTTCCTGGCGAGGTTTGCCGTCAGGAACCAGCGAATGCAGCTCAAGCTGCCTCCACCAGCGGAGCCTCGCTCACTTCGCCGATCGGCAGTCGTCGAATTGGCCGAGCTTGAAGACAGCACCACGTGGTCAGCGTCGACGAGACGATCACACATCGGCCACAGTCACACACTCAACGCTAGAGAACCTCGTCGTGGTCATTGCAGGTCAGATGGTGAGAGGAAGGGTGTGGCCCCGCCCCTCATGGGGTGTCAAGAAAGTACATGGGGGTGTAGAGATGAAGACCGAAGCGCAATGAACATCAACGACCCAAGAAGCAGAGCCGGCGCTGGTACGCCCGCTTAGAGACCGTAGACGGCCAGCTTCTCGTTGAGGGGCGCAACGGCCGACCCTGCCGAGCTGGTAGCGTTGGCACGCTTCTTGATCGAAGCGACGCGACGCTCGTTGTAGGCCTGCGCCTTGATCTTCCTCTTCTCCTCGAGCTTGTCAACGGTAGCCTGGTGGTTCCATCCGACCTCGTGCGAGATGCGCTTGAGCGTGGCGTACTTGCGGCCAGGCTTGAGACGGAGCACACGGAGAGCAGCGGGGATGACCATCTTCTTCTTGCGGTCATACGGGGGAGGCACGCCCTCGTAGAGCTTCAGGCGCTCAAGGGCGGCGGCACCGCGGGCAGTCTTGTGGGGGACCATGCCGCGGATAGCCTTGTAGAGGACGCGCGAGGGGGCGCGGAAGTGGAAGGGACCGCTGCGGCTCGGCTTGACGACGTGACGCTTGTGAAGGTAGGCGTGCATCTTCAGCTGCGGGTGTGGGGTGAGGGGTGACGAGGTGTGAGTAAGTCGATCGCAGTAGAATCTTCGCGCCCATCGCTCACCTTGTTGCGGAAGAAGGAGCCCGAGACGTTGATCTCCTCGCAACGGACGACGGTGACCTTCTGGCCGGAGAGGATCTCCTTGGCCAGGATCGAGGCCAGACGACCGAGGAGGTGACCCTTGCCGTCGACGAGCTGTGAGGGGGTGGATGGGGGCAAAAGATCAGCCTGACTGAACTCGAGAGCGGAGTGATGTTGAAAGCTGTCGAGCGCAAGGAGAGATGCCCAGTTTCGCCTTCATTCTCTGCCTCTCTCTGCCTCTCCTGGTGACACTACCCTCCTCACGCAACCATCCTGCTGCATCGAATGGCGCCCGCCTTGTCCTCGACTGAGCAGGGCGACGTTGCCAGCAGACGCAATGACCAGCACCGAATGCTGTGCGCTCATGGTGCTCTGCGCAGCCGCCAGCTAGACCTCGACTGCCATGACCATCAAAGTAGCGATTGTTTCGGGGGTATATGACGCCCTTCGAGCCCAATCCCTCTCGCCCCTCGACTTCTCTCCTCCCTTTCTCCCATGCCCCCTCTCTGTAGTCCCACGCTGTCTTCCTTCGATCGTGCTGCTCTGCACTGATGCTCACGATGGGGGTGGATTGCTGGACCATGGTTGTCTGTCAACGTTGAAGAGAGACGCAGAGGTGCAGCGAGAGACGAGGAAGAAGAGGTCCGAGAAGGTCCAAGGAGGGTCGAATCAGAATGGCAAGAAAGGCAAGATGTTAGTACTCGCGCAAAGTCTACCTGTGTCTCCCGCAGCGCGAACGCACCTCTTGAGGAAGTCCTTGCGACGAGGATGGATGAGAGGATAGGACGAAGAATTCGAGGTTCTCGCTCACAGTCGTCGTCCGCCGCTGCCGCTGCCTCCCACTCACTCTGTGGCTCTGGCCCTGGCCTCGCTCCCTCACTCGTCTCGTCCAAGCCCGCCCCGTTCGAAAGAGGGCGAGAGGCTCGGCCGGGTTGACCTCCGGTTTGCCTCAGCCCGACGATGTCGCTGCGCCGCAATCGTCTCGGAACGGCGCGGCCGAGAATTTGGCAGGGCGGACGAGCGGGAGCCACGAGAGCACTCAAGCAAGCTCAGGCTCGTCGCTCAAGGCAAACTCGACTCGCTCGACGACTTCGACGGCCAGCCTCGAATCGCAGCTTCTCACCACCACCAACCCCCAACCCCCCCTTCCTCATCAACAATGGTCACCATCGTCAAGAAGCGCACGCAGAAGTTCAAGCGCCACCACTCTGACCGCTACAAGCGTGTCGGAGAGAGCTGGAGGAAGCCTCGCGGTATCGACTCGGCCGTCCGTCGTCGTTTCCGCTCGAGGACTCCCATGTGCTCCATTGGCTACGGTTCAAACAAGAAGACTCGCCACATGATGCCCAACGGACTCCGTCGTTTCGTCGTCTCCAACCCGAGGGATGTCGACATGCTCCTCATGTGGGTATTCGAGCCAGAGATGCGAGGGTCGAGGGGAGGGGGATGGGATGAGACAGCTCATTTGAAGGAAGGAGGTTGCGTTGAGATGGAGGAGACAGCTCGATAGGCTCTACGTGCAACTCGTAGAGATCAGCAGCACCGAGCTTGTATCGAGATTGTCGTCATCCTCTGCAGACTTGAAGGGGCCGGCAGAGCTTGACGGGTGGAGACGATGGACAGGCGAAGGACTGCTGGAGGGTTGGGTCGTCTTCGATTCTGCATCCAATGTTCTACGACAGGAGAATTGACCCTTGACCCCCCTCTTTCTCCTCACTCACAGGCACAACAACACCTTCGCCGCTGAGATCGCCTCCAACGTCTCTTCGAAGAAGCGCATCGCTATCCTCGAGAAGTGAGTATCCGCAACCCCAGATGGAAGAAGGCAATGCGAGATATTCATGCAGGGCGTGCGCGAGAAGGTGACAGAGGAAGAGCGGGATAGCAAGGGAACAGCGTTGCTTCATGACTCGAGCAGACCAACACTTCACGGCGTACTGCTCCCTGGCTGCTGGACAATCGCAGCAGGGACCAGGGAGAGGGAAGCAGGGCAGGCTTCAGGACTCTCCTTACACTCGTCTTCCACCGTCCACATCGAGCATCATCGCTGATCGCCTCTCCATTCCGTCCTTCGCGCTCACAGGGCCAAGGTTCTCGGCGTCAAGGTCACCAACGCTGAGGCTCGCGTCCGTGCCGTCGAGGCCTAAGCGGGCAGCCTCACTACGGTCCTCATGTTTCTCTCTACCACCTGTGCGCTACGCTTCATTGATGGGTCAAGCGGCGGGCTGAGAAATTGTACAATTTCACTTGACATCCAGATCGCAACGACGCCGGCGAGCGAAGGAGTGGGCGAAGCGGTGTGATGTGTGACGGGCAACCCTCCCAACGAGACTGGAGAGCTGATGATGTTTCACTTTGCTCTGTGACCCTTGCGCTGCTACATTCACCATTCTCCAGCCGGCCCTTCCACTACGATTGGTCTCCGTTGGCTACAACGAGCGACGGCTTCAACGCTACGATACAGCCTTGGCTGCCCGACGAGGCAGGCATTTGCTGCGCGATTTGGCTTACCGCCTGAGATCGGTACTCGTCGTCGCTCATCGTGTTCGCTCTCGCACCCGTATCTCGCTCGTTTTGCTACTCATCCCCCGTCCACCTTGCCTTACGTCAACGAGCGAGCGGCCGCCCCACCGCGTTGCCGCTCCCGCTACCGTCACAGATAGCCGACCCTTTGGCCCCAAGAATCGCGGCGGCTCACCCTTTCCTACCACTCGCAACATTACGAGCTGGGCTGTGCACCAGCTCATCATCAGCGGCAGGACAGTGCGACGTGACGCCCCGCACACAGTGGACGGAGGTGGGCAGGCGGCATTCAGCTTCGCGTTCAGCCCACTCCCACCTCGAGGTCGGCAGCGAACGAGGTGCAAAGGAGCGGGTGGATAATGAGCCGATGAGGTGCGACGTGGAACCACTGCTCAGCAGAGACAAGGTCAGCGAGTGGGCTATAAGAGAGCCTCGCCGCTTCGCCCACTTCTTGCTTTCTCTCCATCCCCTCTTAACAGCAGCTCCCCCTTCCACCTTGAGCGCCCCCAGACCCGCCGCACCCACCTTTAGCCTCGCGCACCAAGACGAGCCTCGCTCAGTTCAACGTCGTGCCTCAGCTGCCAGCAGCCCATCTTCATCCTCGTCCACCACTGCCCGCCGCTACCGTTACCTTCTACTACTAACACCACTGGCCCTCGCCGGCCAGCATCCGCCCACCCGTTGATTCTTGGCCACCACTCGTCGAGCACTATCCGACTTCAACACCAGGCCTCCTCGTCAAGAACGCCAGCCACATCTCATCTCATCATTCATCAACCTCGCGGAGGAGGTCAACACCGACCAGGCAGGCCTGCTCGTACCGGTCATCACCCAAGTCGTGTGCAAAGGATTTACCCCAAGCCTGACCATAGGTGCGCAGCCCCTTCGTGGCAACCATTGATCATCATGCTCCTCGCGCTCACCTCTATCTTCCTCCTTCTTTACCGCTCGCTACCAGACATGGTGCAGGCCACGGTGCATCATCACCACCTGACCACCTCACTTTGCCCCCTTCTGTGGTGGCGTCCTCGTCGCGGGGGTGGACCCTTTCTCGTTCAAACAGCAAGGGAGAACCAACAACCACAGAGCCTTGGGACGGCGCCACCGTCGCTTCAAGGCTAGCGTCCAATCCAGTGGCGCTCATAAGGTCATGGAAGATCCACTGGCGCTGAGCGGCATCAAGGAGCTGAGATACGACGCTGCCATCTACTCACGACAATGACTACGACCCGTAGCTTCAGAGTCGCCGAAGCAAACGAGGCTCGTCCTTGGCCAGTCCTCCTCCTCCGCCGATGATCACGATCCGCTCCTGGGCAATGGCAGACGATGATGGAGACGAAGGTGACGCTGCCGCAACATCGTAGCTCCCCTCCTCCTCTCTCGCATCTGGCTCGAGCTGGATTTCCAAGCAGCACGAGGCCAAGGACAAATTTGTCGTCATCATGGGCTGGCTCAACTGGTTCAATCGCTTCCTGGCCGAGCTGCCCAGCGATACCCTCCTCCTCGAGCCTCATCAGATCCCCTTCGTTCCCTCGCCATGGACCCTGGATCTCCCGTACCTGGCATACAACGAGCACAGGAATACAGGCGTCGGTCCTGTCAGGGCTTTTGCAGAGACTGAGACGGCAAGAAATCCGGCAGCGAGAAATCAATACCGTGCTTTTTGCCGCGCCAACGTAGAGCTAGCCCATGCCCGAGTGCACCAAGCTCTCGTGGTGCAAAATGAGGACGAGGAGCCTGGTACCGTCGTTTGAGGCCCAGCATCCGAACCACCAGCGACGCTCACAAGTTAATAGACGGTCTTCAAGCTGTGACGACGAGGCGGGAACTGGCGACGACGATGGCGCTTCGAGCGCCTCGTCGGACAACGGCGCGGCGGACGACTCAGTCATGCTGGATGGCGCAGTGGGAGGGACAGCGGAGGACCCGGCAAACAGGGTGGCATACCCAGGAGACTGCATCATCGGCACGGTACTCAATACAAAGTACCAAGAGGAATGCTGGGCTCTTGAGCCCCACAACGCATCTCCCGACCGCATCGTCCCTGGCCGCGACTACGGCTCTGAGAATTGCCACGTCCTCGGCGTGGCATGCAACATCATCAAGGCCGAGTACCCCCTGCCCGTCGCTCGCCGGCTCGTCTCGCGCTTCGATCTCTCGTGGCGGCGTCAAGACCGCAGCGCCCTCTTCGTTCCCTCGATCAACTCGGCAGGAAGGACGATCCGCGTGCCCCTGCCGCCCATCTAGACGCCGCCCATCAACGCTCACGAGCACGGCATGATGCTCAAGCTGTCGGAGACGCGCTGGAGGTCGCTCAGGCAGGGAGCGGCGAAGCGTGGGCTGGACTTTGCCATCACCGTGATGGACCTATACCAGCTCCTCAAGTCTCGTCGCGTGGGGCCGGGCCTGTTCATGTGCGAGGACGGCTGCGTGGTTCCGATGCCAATGGTATCGTTCGACCGCATAGACAATCGCCGTGGATACTTCCCCGACAATCTGAGGGGTATCCAGTGGGCGTGGAATCGTCTAAGCGGGAACAAGAACCACGACGAGGGCTAGGCCTCGCAATTGGAGCGCCAGGACGTGGAGGTGGTGGAGAGGATGGGGCAGGAAGCTCTTGCGCTGGGCACCAAGCTGCCCTACGAGGACTGGCTGGGTGGAGAGGTGGACTGGGCTGCGCTGGAGGCAGAGGACGAGGGGGGAGAAGACAGCGGAGGCGAGGGAGATGAGTTTGGGGCAGAGGTGGAAGAAGAGGACGATCAGGAGGCGGATGCGTTTTCGCCTACATCGACAGAGGGGCACCCAAGCTCACTGGCGCTGCAGCAAGGCGACATTCGCTTGGAGCCCTCTTTGATCGTTGCTCTCCTGCGGCCCCCTCCTGCTGCACTCATGAGGCAGACTCCTCGGCGTAGGAGGGAGATGACATCGAGGTGTGTGGGTTCTGGGATAGGGGCGGCTCCGGGCGATGACCTCGTAACGACGATGGAGGTTGAGGGCGACGGAGCCTGCCAATTTCGAGCGATCGCGCTCGGATACACCACGAAGGTGCTCGCTCTGGGCGTCAAGATCGGTATAGACTGGTGAGAAACCCATATCTCGCCTCATACCGCCTCGACAGCCATTTCTCGACACCCGTCGTCAAACTTCGCTGAACCTCGTACGCGAGACTTAAATGACCCCGAGATAAGAGTCGCAGAAGTGGAACGCTACCGCCTTAAGAGTGGTACAAAGCTCCGTCCAGACCTCTACGCCTACCCGATGATGAGCATCCACGCCTCCTGCCTCTCTTCTTTCGCTCTCTCCCCTTGATTCATACACGTAGCCTGGCTGTCCAAGCACGCGGCGCTAGGAGAAAGGCAATGGCTATCTCAGTCCACTCTCGTGACTTCATGAGCTGCAATCGACTCCGTCACCCCCACGCCTCTGACACGATTCGTCTCGGATTATCCAGTGTCTCCCTTTTACTCGACCGATGGTCAGGACCTCGCTCAGAATGTGCTCGAGACTCGCAGCACTCGCCTAAGGGACTGCCAAGTTCAGAGAGAGGCCATGGGATTTCCAGCAGCTGCACGGCTTGGACCAAGACGTGAAGCGGAATCTCAAGACCATCGATCCTGGACCCAGCTCGGCGAAAGAAGACCTTTTGACGATACAGAGAAGATACTGTAGCATGGCCTCTGCACAAAGGATGACACGCTAGACCAGAAAAGTAGGCTGCTACGGCAATCAAACATGTTTTTGCTCTTGTAGCACCGCCCGAAGAAGTTCTGTGCTGGGCCTACTTTCCAGCCTCCCGGTCGAAACAAAGCGTGGGCGTGTCTCGCTGAGTCACGCCGCGACGGGGAGCATGAGGGACGATGACTGGGCCGAGCTTGTGGTGTGGCATCATACGATGAGTCGACGCTGTTGGCATTACAATGATGATACAGATTGAGAATCGAGACTCGGCAGCTCGCAGCCCTCACTTCTTGAGCACGAGCTTCTGCGCGGTGACATCCAGCACTTTCTCCATCCCCCACTTCTCCCGCTGCCTCCCCTCGCTCTTGTTCACCTGCTGGAATACCTCGCCGTACTTGGCTTCATTACGCGAGGCAGCCTCCACGATCTGCTGTCTCTTCTCCTCGCTACTGTCACTCTGCTCCTTTTCAAACTTCAGCCACCAAGCATAACCATCTCCCCACGCGACATCCGCCCGCACGCTACGCTCGAACCACTGCCTGGCTTTCTCGTACTTCCCCTCTACCCAAAACAGCTGCGCTACCGCACAGAGAACGCGCGCATCGTCGCCCGTCTTCTTGAGCGCATCAGCACTGCGCGTCTTGCGTGTTGGGCGAGGCTCAGCAAAGATGCTCTCAGCCCACAGCTTGCCACTTGCCGGACATTCCTGCAGGCCACGAGAGAGGAGACGACGATACTCTGCAGCGTTGCCGGATCGGTCCTCTATGCGGGCGGATTCCAGCCAGAGGGAGTCGTTACGTGGGTTGGATAGACGAGCCTTCTCGAGGACAGCACGGGCGCGCATAGTGAGGTTGGCGGACTCCTCAAGTCGGGATGAGGCGAGCCAGACGTCGACGTTGTGTGGGCAGGATTTGACCGCCTTTGTGAGGGCGTCGCGCGCTGCTCGTACCCCTGCGGCAGGGTCGGCGTTGACGCTTGGATGTTGTAGAAGCTGCGCGCGCATGAGCCAGAGCTTGGGTTCGCCATCGTGCTTTGCCAGCCCCTCAACGACGATTTCCAGCGCACGCGTATGCTGCCCCTCATCGCGCTCGAAGACCGCGCTCTTGATCCAGACGCGGGCTGACCCCACCTCCCCCCTTGCTCGCTCCAGCAGTGATCGTGCCGCATTCTTCTCTCCATTCTCAAACTCGAGCTTCGCAGCCGCGAGGGAGATGTCCTCCGACCCCAAATTGCGCTGGAATGCTCGAATGAGGATCTGTCTTGCACCGGGAACGTCTCCTCGCTCCCACTTGGACTTGGCGTAGATGAGCCAGAGAGTCTCGTTCTTCGGTACGGCAGAGACGGCGCGCTCCAGCAATGCCTCGAGTGACGAAATGTCCCCTCCTTCTGCGGCAGCGAGCTCCTTTTCGAGGTCAACGGCGAAGCGCCAGACGCTGCCTCGGTCAGGAAAGAGACGCAGCGTGTAGGCGACAATTGCGCGGGCCACGGCGATGTTGCCTCGCTCCTTGGCCGCTTCTGCGTCCTGAACCCAGACGATGCGACGCTCCTCGTCGTCGTCCATGCCTATGTCGAGCGTCGCATTGATGATGGCCGTGGCTGTCATCGGACTGCCTTCCGACTCAGTGCGTAGAGCTTCCTCCATCCATTGATCGCGCGAGAGGACTGCCCCCGCTTTCGTCAGAGAGCGCACCGCCATCGCCAGACGCCCGTCGAGCTGCTTCTGCGTCGCATCGGTGGCTGCCTCGCTAGTCTGCTCGGTGAGGCGAGCACCCGCGATCCAGACTGCGTGTGACGTGGGTATGTTGCGGCGTGCTTCGTTGAGGACTTGCTTGGCCTCGTCCGGCGTCGAGATGCGAGCAAGAGCAAGCCAGAGGGACTCCGAAGAGGGAATGGCACCAACTGCGCCCGAAAGGAGGACGCGGGCTGCCCCTGGATCTGACTCCAGGCTGACCAGCTTCTTCCACAACGTCACGCTCGTGGGCAGGAACTCCAGACTCTTGCGCAACACCCGCTTCTTGCTCTCCGGATCCGTCTCGAGATCCATAGCCGCTAGCCAGATCTTGACGCTCTGTCCGCGCAGCGCTTGCGTAGCTTGAGCTAGCACTACTTTGCCGTTGTCTCGCCCATTCAGGCGCGCGTTCTCCAGCCAAATGTCCTCGCTCTTGGCGCAATGCTCGCAGCCTTGGGCGATGATTTTGCGGGCTGTGACCATCTTGCCAGCTCTCTCCTCCAGACGGGCTGCTGAGATCCAGCCGGGTGCATGCGAGGGATTCGTCTTGATGAGCGAGTCGTAGAGGGAACGAGCGCGCTTGATGTCGCCGATTTCTGCAGTGGATTGCGTCGGCAATGAGGAGAGGGAGGTGAGGTAGCCTTGTGGATCGATGGTAGATGCCGTACCACCTAGCGAGGTCTTAGTCCCCGCTTGATCGAGGTTATGGGAGAAGACCTTGTTGCGTGCTTCTCCGATCTCGGTGAGGCTCGTTGTTGTTCCCTGCTCCGTCTGATCCTCTGAGACGGTCGCGTTCTGGTCTCTGGCCCCCAGCAAGACACTATCTGGTACGACGTAGCTTCTGCCAGTCTCTCTGGCCTCGCGCTTCTCTGCCTTCTTCCTCTTCTTGCCCGTCAAGTTGCCTGGTTCGGGCAGCGCAGCCCACTCGTCCTGCGAGATGGCGCCCAATCCGCGCTTCAGATCTGCGAATTGAGCTTGAATCTTTGGTCTCTCTGCACGCAGCTTTTCCATCTCTTCCCTCTCTTTCGCCTCGCGCTTGTCTCTTCGCCTCTCGTCCATCTTGTTGTCTACTGCCTCCCAGATGCGATCCGCCTCCTCATCATCCTTCTCGTAGACGCCGCCCGCGAACAAGCCCGTCTCATTCTCTGGATCGCGGTCGTCAAATTGCCCCTCTTCACCACCGCCGGCTCCACCTTCATCATCGCCATCGCCGTCTTCACCATCGGCCCTTGCCTTGCCCTTGTCGTCGGGCCTCTGCTGTCGAGCTGGGCCAATGTCGGAGCGAGTGGTGAAGCCTGATGCGCCTCGCCCCAAGCCGGCGACGTAGTTTGGCGGCGGGGCCATGGACAGGAAGGCATGCTTGTTTGCCTGATTCGGGGCTGCCATGGCGGGCCGTAGAGCTACCACCCAACGACGGCAGGCAGGTGGTGTTGGTAATTGTGGATTGGATGCTCAGTGTGTCGCCCGTCCGTCCGTCCAACGTCGCGAGCCCTTTCCGTCCGTCTCGCCCTGGTTGAAGCGGAGGCGGAGGCGGCTGTGAGTGAGTGAGCGAGTGAGTGACTGGGCGTTGAGTGGCGCGAGCGCGGGCGGGCGGGCGCAGACCTGCGATTCCACGGCCTTCTCGAGCGAGGGCGGCTTGGCTGCTGCTGCAGGGCCTCTCAGCCTGGCGGGCAAGCGGGCGCCAACATTTTACGCACGACACCACGGACGAAGGCTGCACTCGAAACGAGGGCAAACGGGACGACGTCGAATTGTTCGCCATCACTACCAATCCAACCAACCACTTGATAGCAGCAAGAGCACAAGAGCCACTGCATTAGACTCAGCAAGAGGCGTACCAAAGAACACATAGAGCAAGAAGCACCATACCCACCTGCCAATAGAGCCGAGCGCAGCAGCCACATTCTCATTATGGTCAAGTGAGTGGGCAGGCGATTTGCTGCGTATATGCTGAGATCCAGCCTTCTGATCGAATTTGCCCCTACCATCTACGCTTCTCGTCACTGCAGGGAGACCAAGGTGAGTCACTGCAGCAGGCGCAGCATTACAGCCTTCGCGCTCGACGTCCCCTCGCTCACCACCTCTTCCCTGCTGCGCACAGTTCTACGACCTCCTGGGCGTATCGCCCTCGGCAGGCGAGGCAGAGCTCAAGAAGTGAGTGCCAGAGTCGACGAAGTCGAGCCTGCTCCTGCGCCGGCCCGCTCACATCGCCACTCTCCCCCCTCTCGCGACCTCTCTCTCTGCGCAGGGCTTATCGCAAGAAAGCCCTGTCGCTCCACCCCGACAAGGGAGGAGACCCCGAGCTCTTCAAGGAAGTCACATCAGCCTATGAAGCCCTCTCAGACCCTCAGAAGCGTGACATGTGAGCAGCGGTAGCAACGAGCAGTGTGTCTTCCCTGCCTTTTGACTGAACTTCGTCCACGCCCCCACCACCACCCGCAGGTACGACCGATTCGGCGAGGCCGGTTTGAGCGAGAGCGGCGGTGGCATGGGAGGTATGGACCCCTCGGACCTCTTTTCCCAACTCTTCGGCGGCGGCGGTGGAGGCTCCTTCTTCGGCGGAGGCGGTGGACGACCCCGTGGCCCGCGCAAGGGCAAGGACCTTGTACACCGCGTCAAAGTCTCCCTCGAGGAGCTCTACGCAGGCAAGGTCACCAAGCTCGCTCTCCAGAAGAACGTCCTGTGCAAGGGCTGTGAAGGCAAGGGAGGCAAGAATGTCCAGACGTGCCGAAGCTGCAATGGCCAAGGTGTCAAGATGCAGCTTCGTCAGCTCGGGCCCATGATCCAGCAGGTGCAGACTCCCTGCGATGCTTGCTCTGGCCAGGGAGAGACGATGGCGGCAAAGGACAGATGCAAGCAGTGCTCTGGCAAGAAGGTCAACTCGGAGCGCAAGGTTCTCGAGGTGCGCATCGAAAAGGGAATGGAGAATGGACAACAGATCACCTTCAAGGAGGAGGCAGACCAAGCTCCGGGCATCGTGCCAGGAGACGTCATCATCGTCGTCGATGTCAAGCCTCACGACCGCTTCCAGCGCAAGGGCAACGACCTGTACACCGACTACGAGGTCGACCTTCTCACCGCTCTGGCTGGCGGCAAGATCCAGATCCTCCACTTGGACGACCGAGCACTCAGCGTCGAGATTGCGCAGGGCGAGGTCATCAAGCCGGGCACGGTCAAGGTGCTTCGATCGCAAGGCTTCCCTTCGCTGCGCCACCACGAGCCGGGAGACTTGTACGTCAACCTCTCCGTCGCCTTCCCCGACTCTATGCCGCTCGAGTCCATCCCGCTGCTGGAGAAGGCTCTGCCGGCGAGGAGGAAGTTGGCCAAGCTGGACAGTAAAGTGGACACAGAGGACGCAGAGTTGGAGGACCTTGATGAGCGTGAGGCACGCAAGGCCAGGACAAACGGCGGTGGCCCGCATGGCGGCATGGACATTGATGAGGACGATGAGGAGGCTGGAGGCGGACCTAATGTGCAGTGTGCGCAGAGCTGAGCGTGCTTCCGCGCTTTTTTTCCTGTCCCATATAGCTCTCGATACATCTTCTCTCAGGGGTCAGTAATGACATCGTGGGGCTCAGCCTTCATCTCACATCATCAGGCCCTGTGTGACGTGCAGGCCGAAGCGACCCGTCGAGATCGTTGAAGTATAGATGTAGCTATTACGCATTGTTGTGTGTCTCCCCATCCGACCCTCACTGCACGTCACCAACGATCCCTCCCGTATTCGTCCATTTGCCTCTCTCCAGCAAGCTTACGATTGCCCAACCCCCTTTGCCTCGAGCTCCTGCTTCCTCGCCTCGGCCTGGCGCAGTCGCTCCTCGAGCTCGTCGAGCTCTTTGCTCTTGACCTGGACTGACTCTTGACTGTGGGTGCGCGATAGCCGGAGGAGCGAGCGTTGTAGTTGAGCGAGTTGATGAGCCAGGAGTGAGTGGTGCAAGGATAGAAAGTTGGCGAGAAGGCAATGCGTAGTCAGGATCACCGCGTCCAACGAGAACATCTGCGTGAGAGCGTCGCCGCACTCACGTCTGCGCAATCTTGCCCTCCAGCTCGGCAAGGATGCTACCTCCTACATCGAGTGAGCCGGATGCGCCTGTGCCAATGTCGGGAAGGCTGAGGATGAAGTGAGGGAGCCAATGGATGCGAGGATGTGGCGAGGAGAACGAGCAGGCCGGGGCAGGATGCGAAGGCAGAGAGATGGCTGGCATCAGCAAATGGATCTGGGCTCAGGACGTTCCGAGCGAATGGATCACGGAGCAGTCGTCCGCGAGCATTCAAACTCATCAAGGCCGCGCTTCTCGCAGCTTACGTGCCACCTGAGACAGGCTGGCGTCTTGTCGTCTGCCACTCACACATTGCCACTCGCGCCATTGGATGGGGCAGCTCCAGCGCCTGACGGGATACCAGCTTGTCCTGACATGACTGGGTACGATTTGTCCTCGTTGTGTGCTCTGCGACGTAATTAATGGTTCTGAGTTGCGGCGTGCCTTCTTCAGCGAGCCGGGTGATGTGGACAAGAGCACGCTGTCTCGTAGCTAGCTAGTCGTCGAGATAGCTATGTCGACAGGAGAGACGAAGTAGTCAGGCCTATAGCTCGGGGTCGACGGGGTGAGGCGGTGAACGGAGTGGTGACGGACGAAAGGAAAGAAGTCGGTCGCAAAGAGCGCTCTTGGGCCAGGGGCAGGCACGCTCGGCCACGCTTTCGTGTGTGTTGGACGGAGGCCCGAGCGCCCCTCGTCGTCTCTCAGCGCGCTCCAGCACGGCGACTTGAACTCGCCCGGCTCAGGCCTTTTTGAAGCCCCGCCAACGACGCCCACGAGTCAAAAGAGCAAGAAGCGGCGGCGCCTACGACGACGTTGGGAAGGTGAGGACAAGGTGCGATACGGCCGAAACTGGTAGTTTTACAGCGGCCTGCACGCCCAGGCTTTTGATTGCCTCCATCAGGCTTCCAGAAGACGACGCTGCTGCTGCTCTCTATGGTATGCATTATAGCCTCCACGTTGGCGGGCGCGGGCACCTACAACGGGCCGCAAAGTCTACTCTATGCCAGCCCTCGAGTCTAACCACGCGCCTTCTCTGCCTTCTCTACCTCGTCCATCTCACTCGAAGTAGGCTCATACCCACCAGCTGCAACGTCGACTCCCTCCGGCGTCAGCCAGTAGCCCTTGTCTGCCTCAGCTCCATCACGGAACTTGTACGTCTTGACCTCGGCATTCCTCCAAGCGTACGTCGAGTTCGCCTCGGGAGCTCCCGTAATGCGGCGAATGATATCCCCGTGGCCGACGAGTAGGATCGTCTTCTCCGGTCGCTCGTACACCCATTGACGAACCCAGCGCGCACGCTCGTTGAGCGTCTTTTCGTCTGCGGCATAAAATCCCTGCTTGCTGGTCCAGTCAGGTGTGAGGTTGGTGAAGTCGAGCATGTTGACCTCCGTGTCCTTTTCCAGCACCTCTTTCGCAGAGCCGGTGTCGCAAGGGTAGGCGTTGCATTCCTGGAGCTGGGGAAGGCAGACCACCTTGCTGAATCCGCCCGTATTGTCGATTGATGCACGCCAGCCTCGGAGGGTGGTTTGGAGAGTGCGCTTCAAGGGGCTAGTGACAACGAGCTCGACTTGCTTTTGGAGGTCTGCGCCCACGAAGGAGGGAATCTTGCTGGCTTGGACCTTGCCGAGGGCGGTGAGAGGGGCATCGGGCAGGGAGTAATCGAGGCCGACGTTGTGGGTGCTGCGGGTGCGCGCGAGAGAGAGAAGTGAATGGTCAGCTGCCAGCGATTGACGACCGCGGGATCACATGATGCTCACGCCTGGGAATGACGGCAGATGACGACAAGACTGTCCTTCATGTTTGCTGAGAAGAGTGGGGAGGAAACGAAGAAGGTCCGCCGCTCGATTCGGACTGGCCGCTCTCTGTCCGCCCTCACTCCTCCACTCTTCGCGCCGCCAAGCACACAACGTCTGGTCACCTCACGCAGGGCAGCTCTTCTCTTAGCACTCATCTTCGATTGAAGCGACGCAATGAGAGCAAAGATACGGCGATAGGGTATACAAAGGGAAAAAAAAGCGCGATGAAAAGGTGTTCTACGCCTGGAGGAGCACGCTCATTAGCACCAGGCCCGCAATAGCGGATGACGCCTTCCACCCGGGCCTGCCCCTCGAGTCTCCCGCAGCATTACTTCCACCAGTAGACGCTGCGGTAGGCACAATAGTCTGCCCCTCCATCGTAGCTCCAGCTCCCGCCCCCGCCGAGCTCGAAGACGCAGAAGTCCCAGCCCCCGCTGCGCTAGTCGTCGCTCTCGTCGACCCAGTGCTCTCCGCGCCCGACGTCGTCGAGTCTTGCGAGAGGGTCACACTGCTCGTGTCATTTCCCGTCGCATTGCAGACGCCGTAGAGCCCCGTCTGGCCCGCTTTACAGTTGGTCTGGGCTGTGAGCTGGAAGCAGGCGAGCGCGTCCGAGTAGTTGGTGGTCTGGCAGACATTTTCACGGAATGAGCCTGAAGAGCCGTCGGAAGGGGACGAGCTGGTGGACGACGATGATGAAGAGGCGCTCGCAGGCATCCCCATATTCTCGTAGGTGACCTCGACGAGCGTCCCTCCAATGCCTGAGCAGCAGTACGCCGTAATGTCGGGGAAGCTGTGCGAAATGTCGGATGTCGATGAGTGATCAGCCGGAGACCCTCGTCGAGAGCGGCACTCCCCTCTGTCTTTGCACTCACTATGATGCGCAGCTACCCTCGGGCGCCTCGAGTGGCATCGTAGACTGTGCCGTCGAAGCACACGAACCATTGAAGGAGCCGTCCGTGTTGATGACTCCGCGCTCAAAGAAGACGGGCGTGCGGGACCGTGAGCGGACGACGAGAGGAGCCCCTCGACCTTGCCATGATGACGGGCCAGCTTCGCCCAAAGCAGGTACGACGGCGGGGGCCATGTTGTTGCCCTTGAAGTAGTGGTGCGAATACGCGGCGATAGGTACGGGAGTTGGATGAGGAGCCATCCTGGCTACGGATGCGAAGGTGGACTAGATATAGAGAATGATGGCCCTTGAAGAGATCCAGGTACGCTGCACGGCTCGCTCTTGGCCCTTGGCGGCGGGATCGAGGGAAGGGAGAATGAAGAGGGTGGATTGACAGGGACACGAGGGGGCTAAGATGAAAAAGGACTGTTGTCAACGACGAGCGAGTCGGCGGTCACTCTTGGCTTGGCGGGCAGCCGAGGAAGCAGAGAGCAGAGAGCAGAGAGCACCGAGGAGCAGCGACAGCCCGGCATCCTCAAGGTCCGGATTACAGGACGTCGTTCATCGAGCTGTCTTTCTGCCTTGACTTGAGGCTAGCCTGGCCACTAGTCTAACCGCTTTGCAGCATCTCACTCCAAGACCGCAACGCCTGCTCCCTCTTGTCCTCATGCTTTGCCCCCTCGAACACGCAAGCCGTTCGTGCGTGCTGTGCTTGGCCGCTGCAGGCGTGCGAGCATTTCGAGGCCATGCTGCGTGCCCTGGATTGCCTCACGAGCGGACAGGGCGACGTCGATGCTTCATCTGCTCCAGTGCTCTCGCGGAAGCACGCCTGCCGACACGCAGCCGACCCAAGCTGTGACGCTGCCTGGTGCTTGTCGCCTCGACATTTTTGAATCGAAGCCCGCTCGAGCAGCGCGTGCGTGGCCGAATTTTGCTTGGCATCACCTCGCGACGAAGCTGTCCAACATTGACCTCGTAGAGTGGTGGGCGTCGAAGCGATGACCACCCAGGCAGACAAGGCGGTAGGGAGGCATATGCGAAGTGTCATCGTCAGACATTATCGTGAGGCATCGTAGGCATCGCGAGGCATCGCGAGACATCGACATCGATCATTCGGGATCAAGCGGCCGATGCTACAGAGAGACCCAGAGAACACTCCCGCTCGCTTCGTTGTCTTTTGCTCCGTGACGTGCAAAGGCGACGAGGTACAGATGTGGCCATCCAATGACGCCCGCTGTCGCATTGACACAATGATGACGCTGCGCCGCGTCGCAGCCAGTGCTCGCGTCGCCTACTTCTTCTCCTGCGGCTTGCTCCCCTTGGCTGGGCGGATGGCCGCTGTCCCTGGGCCCCAGTTGGGCAAGGGGTTCTGCTGATAGCGGACCGCCTTGCCCGTATCGTCCTTTGCCGCAAGCTTCCTCGCCTCTGGATGCTCCTCAAAATTCACTTTCCCTGCCAGCTCGCCGCGCTCCTTCGTTACCAACTTCTTCGCGGGGGACCCCTCCGCCATCCCTTCAACCTTGACTGGGTGGCCCTGGTCGATCCAGGCCCGCCAGATGTCGTAGCATTGTGCGCGGCTAGCATTCGTCTTGATCGAGCCGGGCTGGCAGTGCGAGCGTGAGACGGAGAAGCCGGCATTGAGCAGCGCTGATGCCACCGCGACGAAAGGAGGCGATTCTGCGTGCATCAAGCCGGACACCTTGGCTGGAACAAAGTAGAAGGGCGAATCCGCAATCTCGCGCGCTGCCGTCCCTACCATACCGCGGATACGTGGTGCCGTCTTGGAGCGGCTAGGGTCGCGCTCAAGCACTTCAAGGATGCGGTTCGCAAAGTCTGGGTCGTGGATGGGGTCCAGCCACATCGGCCCCGCAGCAAGGTAAGAGGACCCACACTCTTCGCATCGGCCACCCGCCGCCATGGCAGCTGGCGGCCCGCCCCCATTCTGATACTTGATCGTCGCCCCGCCCTTTTTGCCGTGCGTCTCCGTCGACCGGCCCAAGCGCTGCTCGTGGAAGTTGTGGCAGTACGAGCAAGTGTAGACCAAGCCCGTCTTGCTTGCCAGCTGCTTCACTTCGATCGGGGCGGTGTCCACCTGAATGAACAGGCGCACATAGAAGTCGATGGAGAGGGAAAGGAGTGGTTTGATGTGGCGACCGTACTTTGCTGCGGCGGCTGAGATGGAGTGGAGGACAAGGCGCAGTGCGACTTCGTGACAGTACTCGTTGCGAGTGCAGCTCCCGCCGTACAGGGCGAAGGCTTTCTCGGGGTAATTGTTGGCGGCGAGGACGGCGGTGTCTGTGCATGTTACACAGAGGAGGCCGCCGTCGGCTACTGACTGGACGGCGCCGTCGATGAAGGGACCGGCTGATCCATATGGGTCTAGGTCCACAACTTGATAGCGCAAGCCGGGATGTCGGTGAGAGTACATGACGTCGAGGGCATCGCTCTCGTTGATTTTGATCTTGCAGTCTGGGTGGATGGCAGCGGACGCGGACGCAGCCTCGGATTCGCTCTCGAGAGGGGGCGCGGGCGTAGCGTCTACTTGAGCGAGAGTGCCGCCATTCTCGAGCTCCATCATCTCGTCCTCGGTGAGCTCGCGCGCCGCTTCGTTGGCTTCGGCCTCCCTGTCCGGCACCCATTCCTCGATTGGTCTCCCGGCGGGAAAGTTGAGAGCCACATTGCGCTTCATAGCCACGACTGCGGACGCTGAGAGATCATTTGCTATGACGTGCTTCAGGAGCGGGATCTCCCGCGCATAGCGAATACTTCGCAGGCCTGTCGCAGAGAGTGCTTCAAGGACGGTGAAGCGGAAGGGGTAGTAGCGAGGCGCGGTAGCCTCTTGCGCTGGAGCTGCGAGGGAGTCCTGTACTTGTGGTGTTGCTGCCGATCCTGAGGAGCTTGCTTGGGGAGCCGATTCAGTTTGCTGAGGAGCGGCCGATGGTGGTGCTTCTGCTGCTCCTGCTGCTCCCGCTGCTGCTGCTGCCGCCGCCGCTGCTCCTGCGGCCGATGACTCTGCGACTGGTGCCTCAGGTTCGCCGTTGTCTAAGAGCACGAGAAGACTGTGTGAGCTCGGGTGCTACTCCTGACATCCCCGCATATACTCACCCGCCTTGACCTTCTTACTACCCTCCTCCTGACCCTTGCCAGCATCCTTTGCCCTCCTCTTCCTCCCACCTTGTCCATTGACCCCTCCATTCAGCCTCTTCTTCTCCATCCTGGCGGTCCATTTCCTCTTCATGTCCTCGTCAATCATCTCGCTCCACGCCCGAATGGCCAGCACGCTGAGATCGCGATTGAACTCCTGGACCGGGTTGAGAAACGCAGCAGAGGCGGTAGGCATGACGATCGTGGCGGAGCTCTCACGGAAGGCTGACTCGCCTGCGTGGAGCCGGATGCGTGAGGCTGCTAAGCGTGCGGGGGAGAGTGGGATGGGGTTGGGCGCCATGTTGGGCGAGACGACGGGAGGTGAGGATGGAGGGAGGGGCGGAGGGAGGGAAAGGAACAAAAAGCGCGACTCGGGATCAAAGCGGCAGAGGGCGGACTGGGAGAAAATCTCAATCCTCGCCTTGTCTGGCGAAGCTCGCCCGACATCAAACGCGACACAAGCGCGACACAAGCACGACGCTTCTTCACTTGCACACGTCAGCTGGGAAATTCCAATGACTGCATTGAGGATGCATAAGCGCAGCAAGTGATACGGCACGTCGTGAGGTTACCTCTCTGTCATACAAGCTGCCGCGCACCTGACGAGCCAGACCCGCCAACCATCTGAGGTTGCCTCGCTGCCATTTGACCACCGAAGCCAGCGTAGGCAGGGCCTGGCCCGCCATTACGCGGGTCAGCGTACTCTCCTGGGCGCGGACCGCGATATGCCCCTGGTGGTCCCCCATTCTGCGGCTTCCCTGCATACCCCGCGGCGCCAGGTGGGTATCTTTGCTGCTGCTGCTGCTGCTGAGGCCTTTGCTGCTGAGGCGGGTATGGCTGCTGCTGCTGTTGGGGTTGCATTGGTCTTCGTTGCCCTCCAGCCCCTCCGGGCGCTGGCCCTCTCCTCTGCGCTCCCAACGGGTCCATCCCTTGTGTATTTCCCCTACTCGTCTGAGGGCCAAAGTCTGGCGATCCACTACCGAATCCCTCGGCCGCTGCTCGACGCAGAATATCCTCCGAGCCTTGCCCATATATGCTCTGTCTCGACGTCGCAGAGGGGAACATCCCACCTGCACCACCGCTCATGCTGCCTCCCCCGCCGCCGTAGTGACTACGCCGCGATTGTCCGCCGCCAGCCATCGAGTACCTGCTCTTCCGTCGCGAGTAATTTGTGCCCTCGCCGCCGTACCCGCCGTCATCTTCCTGCTCATCGTCAAAGTATCTGCTCGCGCGAATCTGGCCAGGGCCAAGCGACTCTACGCGGGGGGATCGCGAGTAGCGCGAGCGTCGCTTCGAGTTTGAACGAGCTGGAGGTGGGCCACGCATCACTTTCGAGTTGGACCGCTCCACGCCCACGCTGCGAGACGCAGAGCGAGCAGGTCCGCCGCTGTACCCTCCTTGCTGCGAATGCTGGAAGATCTGCCCTGGTCTGAATGCTCCCCCATCTGGCGAAGGCATGGCGGCGTCGCTGAAGCTAGGTCCTGCGGGCACGAGGGAGAGGGGCGGGTGTTGGGATCCTCCTGGCCCTCGGCGGACTGCTGTTGCCGGGCCTGGCAAGCCGACGCCGCTGGATGCATGGCGATGATGTGCGCCGGAAGGGCCGCCCGCACGACCGGCTGGTAGGTTGGGAGAAGGACCGGCGAAGTAGTCGCGACGCTGTGAGGAGGAGTGTAGGTCAGGGGTCGAGTTGCCGTAGTCGATTGTGAAGGAGGCGTCGGGGGATGCGGTGTTGGAGGGGAGGCGTGCCATGGGGCTTGCTGCTCCGAGAAGGCTTTGACGAGCACCGTACGATCTGCGCGGTCGCAAAGACGACGTCAGCGCTGCGTGTTCGGCGATCGTTCTCTCGCTGCTCTACTCGCTCGACGCTCTACTCACTTTTGATCCTGCGGCGCCGCGCTGGAGCCACGATTGCCATACCCCGCTGCGCTAGGCTGGTATAGCCTCTCCTTGGAGAGATAGCCGCCGATGTGGGCTGCAGAGCGAGGCTTGTTTGCGTATTTACAGAGGATGCCAACAGCGACGACGAGGAGCCAGAGGGTTGCGAGGGAGCCGAGAATGATGGTGACGGCCTTGAGCGTGAGGCCCGGAGTCTCAGGGACGTTTTGGCTGCGGGCGCGGGCCATCGTGGGATGTCAGTATATGCGCAGAGACGACGGCGTTGACGACGAACGAGGGCCGCACACTCACAGCTCTGGCGGCACTGATCGCCTGGCCATCTGTGCGCCTGTCGGGGATGGGGTGAGTTCGATGGCAGTCCGCACGACGTGCTGCCAGAGCGAAGGAGGTGAGCTGGTGGACGAAGTTACGCTAGCATGAGGTGTCGATCTCACCCTCGCAAAGCCCGCCGTTGCCATGGCGAAGGACAGTGGGGGTTTCTTATGACTAGACCCGCCAGCCGCGGACACTGCGACGTCGAAGTGATGAAGAGGAGGTGATGATAATGGCGTAGACGATTCGATTCTTGGAAGCGTGGGGCGGGAATCGGGTCAGGGTCGCGATGCAATGCGATGAGAATGAAAAAGGGGCGAGGTCCAGGAGCTAGAGATGAAGATTGAGGAGAGAAAGGAGCGCAGAGGCAAAGATGGCCTTGAGCCAAGTTGAGACACACACAAGCGCACAAGCGCACAACTGCACAAGCGCACAGCGAGGCGGGCAGGCAGGCAGAAGCAGCACCAGCTCCGACTCCTCCCCGTCCGCACGTCCAGAGGGGAGGGGACGGGGCGTGAGCGGCCGGGACAAACACAGCGAAGCACGCCGCCGGCGCGGCCGAGGCGGGCTAGGGCTAAATTCGCGACAAGAACGACGCCATTCGAAGATAGCGAGGCGGCGACGACGACGATGATGGTGGACCAATGTCGCGCAGCCTGTCGCGGACAAACGATGAGTGCGAGGGAGCGGGCCAGCGTGGTGGCCGGCGTCTATGAGCGGGGGCCAAGTGAACTGAGTTCTATGGCATGCCGTGCCGTGCCGCGGCGACGGCGAGCAGAGCAAGCCACAGTCTCGTCGAAGCTCGTCCTACGCTGCCGCCTAGATGGAGACTCCGCGCATGAGCGTCGGACGCGTGCCTCGCAGGCCCATCAAAGACGGCGAGACGAGTGCGAGGGCAGTGCGAGATGGGGAGTGCGAGTCAAGACATTTGCTCGTATCGTGTCGTGACAATGCTAGTACCAAGAAAGTGATGGTTGCAAGAGAAGGGTGAGCTGCGGCCGACCTGAAGCACGCAAGCTACTGTATATGTCTGCTGCCTTGCGCGCACGGACCCCCACAAGCGAAAAATGGCAGTATGGCCGAGTGGTTAAGGCGTCAGACTCGAATTAGTCGCAACCTGGTATACCAAGCGCTCATCTGATGGGATCTTCCCGCGGCGGTTCAAATCCGTCTGCTGTCGACTGAAATTTTTTTTTGGCGTTTTTGGGCCACTTCCTACTAATTGATGTGCCTTTTTTTTTCTATCAAAGGATGGCGAAAGGCTCGGCGCACCTTTTGGTCCAATCGGCACCTCGTTTGCTTGCGTTGCGGCTGAGTAGCGTCGCGTCAAAGTGGACGCGTCCTGGCGGGACGTGAGCGGCCGTGGTAGCGAGCTCGAGCGGACGCAGTAGGCCTGAGGGCGTGAGGGAGGCCTGGGATGGCGCTGAGTGGTGTGTGCATGGGCTTGTGGGTGGGTGCTCTTGCGGTGTGTCTTCGGGTCAGAGGTGCGAGGCAGATGCTCTTCTCGCGGTCATGCCTACAACCCGTCACGGCCCGCTTCACGTAGCAGCGCTCAGGCGGGAAATCGAGCACGACGAAGGGCGGCGACGACGCGATAGCAACGAAGTGTATAGAGTTGGCTGGGCACACAGACGGGCTCAGTGGACGACGGTGCAAGATCGAGGGCAGCAGCAAGCGAGAGACTGTCCGTTTGGTGTGGCTCTAACCGTATCCGAAGCGAAGTCGTTTCCGCGTTATCGCCCGTCTGACAAGCCTCAGCTGCTGAGCTCGCGCCCATTGCCTTTCGCTGTCGGAGCATCTCCGCCTGCTACGACGAATAGCAGAGCTTGAGCATCTCTCTCAGCTCGCAACCCTCCCTCTCTCCCTTCACACGCAAGTCAACACGTTGCGAGCGTCTCGCCAGCCTTGCCGACTATGACCTGCGATGCTCAGGCCATGGATGGTACAGTAACATGCTGATACGGAGTGGGGCGGCCCAGCCCACCATTGTTGTAAGTGCAGGTCGCCGTCTTCGTTGCAACAAGCCGATGAGACCGTGCCGGGCCAGACAGCTCCACGGAAATTGGTCAGGTGATGGCGCTGTGCGGCTCGTCTTTGCAATCTGGTCCGCGTGTTGGCGGCGCAGACTTTAGGGTACCGCATGCTACAGTGGCGATGATAAGGATACCGACGGAGCGCTGAGATGATCGCAGCGGTCACGTCGCGCCCTCTTGCCGTATCAACAGAAAAGGCGATCCCTACTGGCAGCTCCTGCACGTTGATGAGCCAGGTGAAGAGGCCACTGACTCACGTGGTACGCCGACTCCGAGTCGCCGCGTCGAAGGGCAAGCGGACAGTGAGAGCCATCGAGTCGGACCTTTGGTGGCCGGGAGAAATCGCGGCAAAGTGCGAGGCTGCTCTCCTGTCGGAGGGGAAGCACGTAGTAGCGCCGTGTGCTGCGGGGGATGGGCAAGAAGCGCGAGGCATGGCGCACGCGATGGTTCGCCGCGACTTTGGGACAGCGACTCCTGCGACGAAACGGACGAGTAGTGGCTACAGGTGTAGGCGGGCGACGGGGAAAGGGCAAGGCGCGGTGGGCGCTGCGGCTCGACGTGCGTGGACAACATCACACCACTGGCGAGCAATCGGCATGCTGGCGGCTACGTGCACGGGCCGAGGCTGTCACGAGCAATCACAACGCGGGATGGGCGATCGACGGGAAGCATGGGGCGAGTGGGATCCGGCAGGAACGATTCAGAGGTGCCATATTTGGTCTGCTACGCGCTGACAAGAAGCGCCAGGGGACGCTGAGCCGCCAGTCCGCCCTGTCACGGAGCACCATTCCGCCATGCACACTCGTCACGCATGCATCGTATCATAGGTATCGTTTTGATTCGTATCGTAGCTTGGTGCGTAAGACGAGACGACGAAGTACTTCCTCCTTCCTGATCACGAGATGCTTTGCGATGCGAGTATGACTGGTGGTCGTTGTGGTGCGGTGCGAATGAGAAGCCGGTAAAGGCAGCCAGTTCGCCGTGCTCATGCACCAAAGCTGATGGGCTGCGAGTGTGCTGGTCCTCCGACGCGTGCAAAGGTGAGGATGTGGTCTGGCAATGGCGCGGTGTTGTGTGTCAGCGCAGTCTCTCGCCCCACAGCTCTCGTCTCGCCCCGCGTGCTCACCTCCGATCTGGTTCTCAGCGAACCCTCTTTCGCAGTAGACGAAATAATAGATCCACTTTCTCCTGAAAACTTCGACCTCAGCCTCACGCTGCGCTTTGGGTAGTGCCTGGATAGCCGCATGGTCGCGCAGCAACGCCCCTCGGATCCCGTCATCCCCGTAAAAGGCTGCCTCGAACCTCGCCCTCCACTCCCTCAGCGTGCGCGCGTAATGCGGGCCAATCGAGTCGACCGCCTGTAGCACCATTGTCCCCTGCGATCCGTCAGCCATTGCGTCCACCAACGAGCGGACCGAGGGCAGTACACCGCCTGGGAAGATGTACTTCTTGATAAAGTCGACGCCCCGCACATAAGCCTCGAAGCGGGCTTCAGGCATCGTGATGCACTGGAACACGGCCGTGCCCACATCCGGGCGGAGTACGCGATGAATGGCGCTGAAGTAGGTGGAGAGGAACTCGATGCCTACTGCTTCGAGCATCTCGATTGAGACGACGCGGTCGAAGCTTCCCTCCCACTCGGCGGGCATGTCGCGGTAGTCGAGGAGATGGACCGTGATCTGACTCTCAAGCCCGGCTTCACGGATTCGCTCCTCGGCGAGCTGCTTCTGCTCCTTGGACAAGGTCAGAGAGTCGACGGTGATGCCGGGTACTTGGCGACATGCTTCCATGGCGAGGGATCCCCACCCTGTGCCAATTTCCAGCACCCGGTCCCCGCGAGAGATACGGCAGCGACTGATGTGGAGGCGAAGCTTGCGCAACTGCGCTTCTTCCAGCTCATCCGAGCTCGACGGCGAGGAGAGGTCCGATTGTGGAGAGCCGATGCCGGAGTCGCGCGTGGGAGATGGGACCTTGCCTGCCTTGGAGCCAGAGTGGTCGCGCAGGGATGTAGCAGCCTGGTAGGGAATGGGAGGAGCAATGTCTGCGTCCAGCGTCGAGTAGATACCGCAGCTGTAGGTCATGTCGCGGGAGAGGAAGCGTTGATACATGGCGTTGGACTGCGAGGGGAGGCAGCGGGAGGTCAAGGTCAGCTCGCCTTACGCAAGAGTGGCGTGCCGTCTAGCACCCACGATGTCGTAGTGAGCGCCAATATTCTTCAAGCTGCCGCCGCGCGTATTGGCATAGCGCTTATTGAGCTGACCTTGTACCCAGCCGGTGAGGCGAGAGGCGGGGCCGAGGTCGAGCTCTGCGAGGGCAGTGCGATTGCGAATGAAGAGCTGGTGTGGGGCAATTGAGCAGAGTCAGTATGGCGTACCTCGTATCAGCCCTTGGCACCGCCTCGCGCTCACATCAAAGCAGGCCCCCAAGTCCGGAGTGTCAACGTCATTGGCCATGTACGCCTCCGAGAAGCCCAAATCAGCACCAAAGAACATGCGCGGCCAGAAGGTGTCGCGGTTCACCACCAGCGTAGCCTGCGTAGGCTCATCGCTCTGCTTGAGCGAGGCTGCACTGGACGAAGCACCATCATCGCTGTCTGAGGCGGCGGCGCTGACGAGCGAGTCATCTCCAAAATACTTTGTGGAGCCATCGACGTCCTTGATTGTGAGGAGTCCCACTTGCAGGCGCGAAAAGAGGGAGCAGACTGACGAGCGAGAGAGTGAGACGAGCGGAGACCAGCCAAGCGAGGCGGCGCTGGAGAGAAGAGAGGATTGCGGCGACGACGAGGTAGACGTGGTTGCGGCTGCCATCGTATGTCTTGGCTGACGAGGCCGTGGAGGTTCGAGATCGATAAGGATGAGGGAAGCGTCCGTGAGATGGGCGAGACTCGCAGCAAGGAGCGTGAGGGCCAAGATGAGGTGTGGTGTGTGGTGCTCACGAGGGGCCGCGCGAAGGCCAACCTAGACGAGACGAGGCGAGACGCAACTGATTAAGAAGGGGTAATAATGAGAAGAAAAAGAATCGGTAGAAGCTGACGCCTCCTCGATTTGACGTCTTCTGAGCACGGGCCTGCACTACCGCTCTCGACTAAGCTCTCTGTCGTCTGCGTCGACTGCGTCGCCTCCATCCACTGCTCAGTCGAGAGCTTAGGTCATCTGCACATCTGCCCGTCCGCCCGGCCTAGCGCGGAAATTCCAATGCTTCATCGCCTAGTTCCATTTCAGGGTCTTCGCGCCTCAGTCCCTTCGCCGCCGGCTTGTTCTCCCGCGGCGGGCGGCCCCCCTCCAAACCGTATTCCGCGATGCAAGGTACGGCGAGAAGAAGCAAGCAAGCCAAGGAGGGCGCAACTTTGAGTCGCGTTGGCGTAGGCATTGGCGTCGATGAGCTTGTGAGATCGTGAGAAGATGCAGATGCACACATTCGTGGGAGTCGTGTGCTTGTTGGGTCGTCATGAGATGTGATTGTCTTCTGCTTGGTTTGCTGTGTACTGCGAGGCCATGAAACGAATAGAGAGAAAAGAAGGGAAAAACCAAAATCGATCCGAAGCGAAACTCGTCCGCTAGTCTACGCATCCTTTAACCCGACGTCTCCGGTGTAAAGACGACGGAGGAGCCGTCGTTTGCGGGCAGTGGGTCTATCTCGGCATCTTCGTCGCCTTTAGCCGCCACCAGCCCCGCGCGCTCCTTGTCGTCTATCCCATCTACATGCTGATCTTCCTCCCGCGCGACGTTTTGAATTGCCGCAGCCGCCGATCGCCCATCCCACGCAACTTGTGCCTTCACTCGCACAACCCTCGTCTCGTCCTGATTTTTGACCTCGTGGATGCGTACGTTCATCTCTACGTCTTCTTCCTCCTCGCCTCGAGCTGGCGCTGACCCTGCCACAGCCGCCGTCTCGGCGAGCACGGTGTGGATGACGTTGGTGCGCAGACGCAACGAGATCTGTTTGCTCTGCTGAGGTTCCAGGCCCAGAGTGACCGTCGAGGAGACACGCTTGAGGCGGGATGTGGTCGTGGCAGACGTCGAAGTCGCTGTGCCTTCTGCCGTCAGAGGAGGAGCGGCGAGAGAGCCATTCTCGAGGGCGGCTTCAGCGACGGGTGACGAGGAAAGCGGCTCCGCCACAGCTGCGACATCCTTCGTCGCTGCGCCGTCGCCGACGCTGCTGCTTGCACTCGCGCTCGCGCCCGCGCTAGCGCCCGTTTTGACGGCCAACTCGCTCAATCGACCCTCGTACTTCTTGATCTTGTCCTCCTGACCCTTCCTCGTCGCAATCTTCAACTTCTGCGAGATGTGCTCAATCTCCTCAGCAATCGAAGTCTGCTCTGCCTGGCTGAGCACGGCTTTGCCTTCCCCTCCTGCACCACCCTCGCTCATCGAAAAGACTAGGTCGCTGATCGTGCGCTGGTGGCGCAGCTCATTCGTGTCCACGGCCACGACAAAGGTGCGCGCCTTGCTCGTCGTATTGCTGACCGTGATGACGAGGGGCTCGGTGAGCTTACCCGCTCGACTGGCACCAAAGTCAAGTGAGGCCGGCTCGACGGTAAAGTTCGGCTTCTTGTGTACCGTCGCCTTGAGGAAGACGGTCAGATCGCGATCGCGATCGGCCACATTCTCAATCACGAGCTTCTCGTTGAAAGGCCCTGTCAATGTGGGGCAGAAGCTGAACTCGACCTCCCTCTTGCCATGCGCCGGCACCACCCCAAATCGCGCCGAGCTCAGCTTGATGTCGCCGCTCGCAATGCTGCCACTCTTGCGAATGCAGTACGAGGCCGCCCACTCGGAGCGATTGTGCACGAGGATCTTGCGCGTCTTTGATTCGGCTTTCTCCATCTGCCCGAAGTTGATGTGGGGTTGGCCCAACTCGAGCATGGCGCGGCACGTCGTCGTCCTGACCATCAGATCGCGAATTGGCAACTCGTCCTTATCCAGGTCTGCCATCTGGCCGAACTGGGGCGACTCCTGCACGGCGCGCACGTCGTACTCTACCAGGCGGAGGAAGACTCGCGAGTCTTGCTTCCTGGCCGTCCCCTGGATGTGAGGACGCGTGCTCCCATTCGGGCAGTACACGGCGACCACCTGACGCTCCTCGCCGGGCGGTATCTGCAGCATGCCCAGGGGTACGAGCTTCTTGGACTGGATGGCATTCTTGAGCTCACGTTGCAGATTGACCTCGAGGCGGACGTGCTTCTCTTCCGCTTGCGGGCTGTTGAAGTAGAGCGTGCCTAGTGCACCTGGCTGAGACTCGATGGCTGTGACGAGCTCGTCGATGCCCAGGTTCGAGACGTCCGTTGGGTCTAGGACGGCTTGACGGACCTTCTTCTTGCCTGTCAGCGCGGGCGACGACTGGCGACGATGGTCGGCCAGGACGGGGCGTGAAGGTGAGCCAGCCTTGGACAGGATATCCTTTGCAAGGGGCGAAGGGATGCGCTTCACAGGCGTCGAAGGGACTTTGCTCGCAGGCGTAGGCGGTCTCTTCGCCGCGCTGGTGGCTTTTCTGGAAGGTGGCGCGGACACAGGCGGGGACCTCGTACTCGTCTCAATCTGCTCGAGCGACTGGAAGCACTTGCTCTTGACCGAGATGCGCTTGGCGACTAGAGGTGGGCCAGTGGCCAAGTCGAGATGCTCAAACTCCTGAACCAGCGTGCGATCCTTGAACGTGACCGACCGACCATAGCTCATCGTCGTCCTCCCCTTTCCGCCCTTCTTGAGCGCAGAAATCAGATTGACGGGCTGCTTGGCGGCCTTCTGCGCTCCAGCCGCATCACTTTCCTTTGCAGCACCGACTGCCGAAGTCGGAGCGGCGTCCCGGCGGAAATGACTGAGCTTTTGCGCTGTACGCCACGAGACATTCTCCTGTCGCACGTTGGCCGGAGCATCGGACATCGACTCCAAGAAGCGCTCCTTGAGCTCAGCACCCTTTGCTTGGCTAGACTGCTTACCATCCTTGCCCGACGAGGCGACGTTGAGCTGCGCAATGGTGCTGGGTTCCGTCTCCTCGTAGCCTTTGAGGTTCCGAGCCAATGCCTCCCCGCCGCCTATTGAGTTGGCAGCGGTCGGAGCTTGGTCCTTCCACGCCTCCTTGATGTACAGTGCGAGGTCTTCGGGGTGGGCAGCGGTAATGTCGAGCACGAGCGGCGCCTTGGACGTGTTTTCAATCGAAAACGTCCGGACCCTCGACGAATTGATATTGACGTCGCCGAACTCCAGAAAGTTGGAGCCATGGGGAGTGAGGATGCGGTAGAAGAGGGAATGAAAGCTGATTCTCTGCTTATCGACGTTGCGTCCACGCACATCGATGACCTGGTCATTGCGGCGGTTGAGAAGGTTGGCGACGGTGATCTGCTTTGAATAGGCAACGTTGACTCTGCGAGGCGAATAGTCGACGGTGAGGTGGATCGTCTGCCCCGATGGCACAGCCATCTCGTCGCGATACATGCTGAGGACCTTGGAAACGAAGCGCAGGTCGACCCGTGCTGTCAAGTCCGAGTGGTTCGTCACCGCGATCTGGCTTGACTTGCGTGATCCTACGTTTACCTCGCCAAAGTCAAGCTCCTTGGGCGAGACGGTAATGAAGGAGGTGCATGTTCGCGTGCGACACAGGACGGTCTTGCGCTCTCGTCCACCTCGCAAACGGGACCCGCCACCCGCGCTCGAGCCACTGACTGCGGTTCGCGCCTTGACATAGTCGAGAGTGATTCGGAAGATGTTGTCCATCAGGCGACCGGCAGTGTAGCCCTCGTCCACATCGCCACGGGCAGGACGGAACGAAACGACGATGCGCGACTCCTCGCCCGGCCGGAGGAGCAGACTCTCAATCTCCTTTGTCTGCTTCGAGTCGACATTGCGAAGAGGACCACTTGACGACACTCCGGCAGTGCTGCCTTGGCTACCACCTCGGTACGGCGCTGAGCTGCTTGCTCGCGAGGATTGAGCAGCAATGGATCGACTGTCCGACTGCGCTGTGAATGGCTCAGAGATGACTGAGACGCCGTCTTCTTCGGGTCGCCTGACATTGCTGTTGCTGCTGTTGCCGCCTTGACTGCTGCCACCATCCCC
Source organism: Jaminaea rosea (assembly GCF_003144245.1). Taxonomy (NCBI): domain Eukaryota; kingdom Fungi; phylum Basidiomycota; class Exobasidiomycetes; order Microstromatales; genus Jaminaea; species Jaminaea rosea. Next base: position 747,762 of record NW_020289979.1, on the reverse strand, counting down.
ACTGACGCTCGACGCCGCCGACCCTCCGCCCTCACGAGTAGCAGGTGCTGAGGATGGCCCATGTGGCGGCACGCCGGGGTCGCCTTCATTGCTCTGCTCGCTGGCTTCGCGCCAAGCCAGGACGCTGCGATTCTTGGTCCCCACCTTGCGCGCCTCAGACGATGGCGTGATCGAGCTCTGTGCGTCTGTGTCAATCTCGGAGATGTTAGATGTCTGCACGGGCGAGCCAGGCCGAGATCCAGCTTGAGATGCGACGGACGAGTTGTCAAAGTCATCCACCTCGTCTGGCTCGTGCTTGGGCGCGGGGGGATGCGCGTAGGGTGTGAGGACGACTGGTGTTCTCTCGAGGTCAGAGGCTGGCGTAGCCGGGGTGGCGGTGTCTGCCGTATCGCCGCCCAAGTCAAAGACGGGAGGCTCTGCACGTGGACCGGCCGAGGCGTGATGAGTCGGCGTCCTGATCATCTCCATTGCAATCGAGTGGTGGCTGTCGCTAAGGCCTCCGTCTTCGACAGGCGTCGAAGGCTCTGCCGACTTTGCCGCAGAGTCGCTCGAAGCCGCCGACGTGCCAGCCGACATGCGCTCGCTATCTTGGGGATCAAGATCTTCTGCTGCAATCTTGGCCAGTTCGAACGCCACCTCGAAGCCCTTTTGCGCGTTGAGTGCGATGTCAAGGGCATGCTCCCCGGCGTTGCGAACCACGAGGAGCTGCCTGGTCCAGTGCCCGCCGCAGCAGTCGCCAAAGTCGAGGCCTTCACCTGACTCGATGACGAGTGGCGATTCGCGATTGGCAGGCACGATATTGGCTCTGACGAAGATGCGCACTGAATTGGAAGTGTTGTGCAAGTTGGTGAAGGAGACGGCTTCCTCCAGCTCGGCCGCCGAGTCCTCTGAGTCGAGTTTGAGTGTCAAAGTGAGCTTCGTAGTGCCTCGAGGCTGCAGGACATGAGGCTGGTATTGCGCAGCACCGTCGGCGGACGAGATGACAGCTTGGAGCGGACCCGACGCCGAGGAGATGGCGATGCACGGCTCGACCTCCGGATCGTCGCCGCAGTCGATGCGAGTCTGCCAGAAGCAGTCGATGTCCGACTGATTGATCAGGCGGAGCTCCGTCGAGACTGTGTTGCCAGCGACGACATCGCCAAAGTCGACGCTGACGTGGCCATGTCGATGGATAACCATGTTTTTAGCCGACTCCGAAGTGTCACCGGCGAATGGATGGCGAACATTGACCGCCAACTGAGGGCGGCAGAAGCGTGCCGTAAGGGGTAGCTTGACGACTTGCGCCGACACGTCTGACATTTCCGTGAGAGCCGTAGCTGCCGAGGAGCTGAGGCTTGACCCGTACATCGACTCAGGACGCGAGGACGAAGTGGCAGAAGAGCTGCTGGAACCGGCATCGAATGAAGGCATGGAGGAGTTGCCACTCTCATCCGTGGCCATAGGCCAAGCTCTGATCGTCACCATACCACGAGCCTCGCGAGTCTTGAATCGATGCAGCGCAGTATCGTTGCCATTCGAGCTCATTGAAGTCGACTCTGCATCATCGACCTCGCTGCCACCGATATTGAGGACTTCGGTTGCCATTAGCTTGGGAGACTTGACGAGCGACGTTGCCTCTCTATCGTGGATTGGGGGAAGCATGTTCGCTCGGAAGATGACAAAGATCTCTGTTGATGCGCCGCTCTCTAGGATGAGGGAGTCTGCCACCTCGAGATTGGTCGAGATGGCTCGCAGTTCGCGCAACTTGGCCGGAGAGAGCCCGGCGCCTTGAGCCCAGGCGAGGGTATTCGATGGCCAGATGAGTTGATCGAGCTCATTCTTTGCACCGGTCCTCTTTCGCCTCATGAAAGAGACGGCGTGGCCGAGGTCGCTCTCGAGCCGTACCAAGACCGACCTGCCCGACGAAAGGTGGTTGCGTAGATGGACAGGCTGAAGACCAGGAGCGTGATTGAGGTAGAGGTTGTCGAAAACGATCTTGCCTTCTTGATCGCGTGACGAAACCTCTACAATCGACGGGCCTGATGTGGTGGGGGCCAAGCCGGGAAAGCGTTGTGTCTGATCACCATCACGTTTCTCAAGGCTGTCGTCCTGCCCCGGCCTGTAGGTGCGAATGGCAGAGGAAGAGGACGAGGAAGAGCTAGAACCTCGCGCAGGTTGCGCTTTGAGAGACTTTGTGCTGCTCTTTGTGCTCAACCGCGAGCCCGTTGCCGTGTTGCTCGGCGGAGGCATGAGCTGCTGATCGCTCTCTGCGCCCTTAGCATTGCCCTCGTCATCTGCCATTGCCTTTGAGAGATGGCTCTTTGCTCGCCCGACCATCGACAATGGTCTGCGTGGGGACGGTCTCTCTGCCGTCGGTGTCGACTGTGAATGCGGATGCGAGTGGCTGTGTGGACTATCGACGTAGTCGTTGCTGCCCTTGTTCCCTGCTGATCCTACTCCCCCGCCTGCCCCTCCTCCGGCTCCACCCCCGCCTCCTTGAAGGGCTGCAAACGATTCATTAGCAGCCGCCATTGCTCCCGCAGATGATGCCTTTTTGTCGGAGCCAGGCTCCTCGTGATCTCCAAGGACCCGCTCAAAGGGCCCCACCCATCCCGATGAGGCTGCATCCGCTGCGCCTCTCGACCCTTCGCTGGGTGAACGCTGAGCCTCGTAGCGCACAGGCGCCTTGAGCGTGTGTTGCTGAGCGTTGTTCGTCGACGACATCGTGAACGTGGCGGGGGAAAAGGGGAGATTAAGATCCGAGTCCAAGTCCAAGCAAACACCAGAGGCTTGTCTCGATTGGTATAGCGGCTATTTCATGGTGGGTGAGTGGGGTGATGGAGGGTCTAGGGGATGAGAGGAAAGCAGCGCAGAGAGGAGAAGGCGATTGGTGGAAGGTCGGTGAGGCAGATCCTCACGGAGCGCGAGTTGGCCTCTATGCAGCGTCGGTGCTGATCGATGTGGTGTGTGTCTGGGTGAGGAGCCCCCTCGTGGGTGGGCTCGAGGAGTCGAGCGGTAATGATGAAGAGGAAAGAACTGACGCTATGGCCATCGGCGGCCCTTGATGCTGGGTCGTGTGAGCGACCGGGAGCGGGCCAGGTCGCGGTGGTCGAGCGGCGCTGCAGCTGCTCCCTGCCAAAGCCAAAGCGCCGCCGCCGCCGCCGCCGCCGCCGCCTTTGACTTGACTCCGTTGCAAATCCAAGAGAGCGCCCGGCCCGACCGACAGAAGCGCGACTATAGCGAGCCACGGCAACGGCGCACATCCAACGCTAGCTAGGATGGACGAAAGGCCACTACCGTGAGCCGCGATAGACGAGGCCGCTCACGATGGCTGTCCATTCGAGTGGATTGTGGCTGCGAAGGCGGCATGCCGGGGATTTGATCGCTTTACCACCAGGCTAGCTGAAAGGGAATGAGGAGCAAGCGTGCAAGGGCCAAGCTGTCTGTGTGCTTTTGGCCATCACTCGTCGGTCCTGAGAAAGTAAGGGAGCTTAGAGGACCACGAATGAGCCAATGCGCAAGCCATCGTCTGCTTTGCTCGCACAACATTCAGTCAGGCGGGCGCGTAAACGAGTGACATCGTATCGCTTGAGCGACGGCTGTCGCCAGCCCCAGCGGACGCTGAAACGTCGAGTCCTTTCATCTTGAGGGCGAGTCACGCGGGACTGAATCTAGCAATCACAGCTCCGGCACGAACAGATCCAAGTGAGAATGAGGGTCTCACGGCTGGTCAATTTGGCTATTCGCTCGACAAGAGTCGATGATCATCATGTCTCGCTTTCCCTAGTTGCCGACCTCCTGCCCACTCACCGCCTTCCTTGCCACCTAGATGCCACGGTCTGAGTTGCCGTCATCCGCGACAATCGCCGTCACACCTCGTGCTTCAATGAAACGGGTCGCACCGGGCCATTGATCGTGAAGCCCAAGCAGCTTCGGACCTTCCTCATCTTACGTCGGAGCACGACCACCAATAGCCAGAGCACTGCCTGCTGTTCATCGCATCGCATCGCATCGCTCCACAGACACGAAGGAGCGTGGCAACTGCGGGTGCCATCTTCCGCCGTTTGCGGACGACGAGCTGCTGCTGGCTTCGTGTCGTCGAGGCCGTACTTCGGCCTCCAAACCTCCGTCCGTGAGGTTGACGTCTTCTTGCGAGGCGAGATGCGCCAAATTCAGGCACGAGGCAGTCGCAGGAAGTCCGTCGTCGTCGCTGCGACGAGGCGGGCGCGCACGGGCTTTGCGTTCCCTCGCCGCTGTGACTGGCGAACCCTTCTTCGACCACGGACTGCCCTTGCTGCTCGCTGATCGTGAATTTTTGAACGCGATTCGGCGTCGTCCCGGCGTCGAGGCCCCGCCGTAGCAGCATGTCGCAGCACCCAACGCCTCAATCAGCCGCAAGACGGGCTGGGCTCGCAGCAGATGCGCCCCCCGCCAGCGCCCACCAAGAGCGAGATTGGCTTGGCTCGGGCCTGTCAATCGATAGATAGCCGTGCGTGCGCACGATCAGGCCGCTTGCTGGCTGCGAGACCCGTGAAGAAGACCACGGGTCTCCGCTTCCCCTCGTCCCGTCGTGGAGAGCGGCCCGTCTTTGAACGAAGGAGCCGCAGGTCGCAATAACCAGCCGCACCTCGATCTCATGGTTTTATAAGACCACTCATTTGTCGTTCTCCCCTTCATTTCCTTTCTCGATCAAGCCCCTTCAAGCCCTTCAAGTCTTCCCATCCGCGGCTCCTGATCAACATGCGCTCAGCACTCGCCATCACGGCAACGGCTACGGCCGCCCTCTTCTCTTCAGCACTCTCTGCTCCCGTCATGGACGAGTTGTGGCGACGCGCATCCAACTCGGTCACGTCCGATGTCAACTACGCCGCATCCAAGTCTTACACCCACGTCATCGTTGGTTGTGGACTCGGCGGCCTCACCACCGCTGTCCGCCTCAGCGAGGACCCAAAGAACACCGTCCTCTGTCTTGAGGCCGGAGGCGACAGCCGCACCGATGACCGCGTCGTCTCCATGACCCAATACGGCAAGGCATTCGGCACCGAGCTCGACTGGGGATGGGCCACGACTCCTCAACCAGCAGCTGGAGGCAACACCAAGACGATTCGCGGCGGCAAGACCCTCGGCGGCTCAACCGCCATCAACAATGGCGCTTGGGGTCGAGGTGACGCAGCACAGTACGATGGCCTGTCGCAGCTGGGCAACGATGGCTGGAGCTGGTCCGACATCGAGAGCTACATGAAGAAGTCGGAGGACTGGAATGCTCCTCAGGGCTGGCAGAAGGATGCTGGCGCCCAGGGCGACTCCTCTGCTCACGGCACTGGCGGGCCTGTCACCGTCTCTTTCACTCCGGACATGTACAAGGGCCCTCACCAGAAGGCCTACGTCAAGGCTCTCAACAACGCTCTGGGTGTACCTGAGGTCAGCGACCTCGCAGCAGGCAACGTCAGCGGGGTCGTCTCGTACTCTCAGAACTCGATGCAGCCTACCGGCAATCAGATCCGCGTCTCGTCAGCTACGGCCTACCTCAGCCCCGTCGAAAAGATCAGGCCCAACCTCGTCGTCCTCCTCAATTGGCGTGGAGTCAAGATGAACATGGCCTCTTCCAACAACGGCAAGCACAAGGCTGCCTCCGTCGTCGCTCAGTCGACCAAGTCTGGCCCGCAGCGCACCTTCAAGGCCTCCAAGGGTGTCATCGTTTCGGCAGGTGCCATCCGCACCCCCCTCTTCCTCGAGGCCTCGGGAATCGGCAACGCTGACGTCCTCAAGAAGATCGGCGTCCAGCAGCAGATTGACCTGCCGGGCGTCGGTAAGGGTCTCATCGAGCAGACGATGAACAGCATCGGCTCCAAGCAAGGTCATTACGACCCCAGCGGCAAGGGTCCTTCCAACATCATTGCTTTCCCCAACATCTACCAGGTCATGAGCAACGCGACCGAGGTACGCAGCTGGATTGAGAGCAACATGGACAGCTGGGCTCAGGCTCAGGTCAACGCAGGCTCGGCTGTGAACAAGGCTGGGCTGCTCAAGCAGTACGAGCTGACCGTCAAGCTCATCTTCGACGACAAGGTCGGCATTGTCGAGCTCTTTGGTGACCACGGGTACCCGCAGTCTGGTATGGGTGTCGACCTGTGGCAGATGATGCCCTTCTCTCGCGGCTCGGTCCACTCCACCGACGCCTCGGGCTTCTCACACCCGCAGCTCAACCCCGGCTACTTCACTAACCCCGTCGACATGGCCCTCACCGTTGCCGGCTTGCGCGCAGCCCGCAAGACGCTCAAGGACTCTGCGATCCGTGACGGCCTTGGCGAGACTGAATCCCTGCCTGGCTTCAGCGTCATCCCTGACAACGACCAGCAGGGCGACTTTGCCAAGTGGCAGAACTTCGTCCTCAAGGGCAACGGTGGGAACGGCTTCTCTTCGGTTCACCACCCGATCGCTACGGCGAGCATGATGAGCCGCGAGCTGGGCGGTGTGGTGGACCCGAACTTCAAGGTCTACGACACGGAGAATGTGTGGATCGTCGATGCGAGTGTGCTCCCCACGCAGATGACGGCGCATTTGAGCGCGTCGCTGTATGGTCTGGCTGAGAAGGCGGCGGCGACGATCCGCAAGGCGTAGGATGGTTTGAGGTGAGCGAGAGCAGGCTTTGATGGTAGCGCACTAGCGCTCTCGGCCGTGCGTGGACTCTCGTGTGCGCGGGACAGGAACTTGTACAACATCAGAATCGGCTACCAGCATTGACATGACAATATCAGACTGCATTCGACATATGAGCAAGGCAGAGAGTAATGAGGACGATGAAATAGAACCTTTGCTCGCGCTGCTGCCCTTTGGCGCTGCTGCCCTTTGTCTCCCTGCACGTTCGGAGCAGGGGCCTGCGTCCCGTCCTGGCTCGCCTTGGGGGGGCTTGCTTGGCCTTCCGTGGCCGAGTAGCGGGCGGGCAGGCGGGCAGGCGGGCGGGCTGGAGTGATTTGAAGAGGCGACGAGCGGCTAGTCGACGGTAGCTCCAAGGGCCCGTCGATCTTGATCAGCACGTCCCTCTGCCTTTGCCATCAAACCCAAATCACACCACTTGGCAGAGCAGCCGCAGCCGCAGCCGAAGCTTTTCATCGTCGATCACACAGATCGAGGGAGAGCAATCGAGGGGCTCTGCTTGCTTGCCTCCCGTCGAGCACTCTTGCGCACAGGTCACCTCTTGCTCGACTTTGCTCAGCACGCCCGCACGCACGCACGTCCGCTCGCCTCTCCATCATCCCCAATCATTCGCTCCTCTGAAACAGCACGTAGGCTGCGCATCAGCCTCTCTCGAGGGCTGCTCACGCCATCGCCACCATGCCTCTGGAGCAGATCAGGCCCCTCTTGGCACTCGAGACGCGTACATCATCCCAGCGGCAACAACAGGATGACCAACACCATCATCATCACCACCAGAAGGCGTCCTACCTTCGACGCGAATCACAGGAGGATGAAGGAGCGCTACGACCCAGCTCTCCTCGCACTCCCATAGATGGGCAGGGCATCCCATCGCCTGTTGGCTCCTCAACCCTCATCGGCCCAGCCTCTCCCTCAGTCCGCTCGACCAAGAGCCTCTACAACTCGCCCTACCAGTTTCCTCGCAATGACATTGAGAGCGCAGAGTCAGGCTCGTCGTCGCATTCTAAGAAAGTAGGCGATGATGGCGTGACGCGCTCAGGCAGCTGGAGGAGCGGTGGGATTTCCGTCATTGGAAGAGGGCGTAGCTTTGACTACGACAATGAGGGAGCTGGGCGAGCTGCCTCTTCGCCATTTGGCTTCTCATCGCTGGCAGATGACTCTGAAGAGAGCGCAGAAGGAAGCAGTGGCAGCGGTAGTGGCAGTAGCGCATCCAATTTGGCCGAGGTTCATCGCAGGCAAGGATCCCTCTCGCGGGCCTCGACGATTGGCTCTCACTCGTCCTACTCTGCCGCTGCCACCTCGTTGCGCTCACTGTCAAATCGCAGTTCGACTGGAAGCCACAGCATACCGAGCTCATCACCACCGATGGGCGTTGGTTCATCACGCAAGCTAGAGGATGATCAGCGCAGAGGTAGCTCAGAGCATGGCTTCGAGCCGGGTACAACGCCATCCTCGATGCGTGGCAGTGATTACGCAGAGCTCCTTCGACGCAGCAGCGGCTTTTCGAGTCCTGGTTTGGGTAGAGTCAAGAGCATTGGACGGGGCTACGACGGCAGCGATCAGCACCAGGGCCAAGGAGATCGGCTCAAGAAGCGAGCGAGCAAAATCTCAAACCTTGCTAGCGATGTTCCCATTGAGGATGAACCGCCAGCCTCAAAATCAGCGTTGGGGATTGTCTCGTCCGTGCCCTCTTCGTCGTCCCCGTCACCGGATTCGACGGTCACCCAGATAGAGCTCGCCCCTCAAAAGACTCAACGACGGACACCATCGCCTTCGATCTCATCTGCACCATCCTTACAGACATCTCAGACCTTGTCTCCACCAAAAGCAATGCCTCCAACTCCGAGCAGCCCTCGCGCCATGTCGCCACGTATGCGACCTACTTTTGCAGCCGGATCCTCGCCCTCCCACAGCCGGCACAACTCTCCTCGCCTTGGCCCGCTCAGCCCTCGTATGTCGCCCAATCTCCGCGACTTGCTTCAGGGCAGTGGCAACCACAATCAAGATCCTCCGCCTCATCGTCTTGGCAGCCCGTTGGGAGGATCTCGGTGGGATGCGCAATTTGGCTACTTTCCCGCCACATCATCGACTGCTGGCATGTCCGCTTCCAACACAACTGCCGAGTCAAGTGTTCCCACCGCGAGGAGGCACACGGCCGGCTTTCTACGCTCAAGGTCTGCCCTAGCTCAGCAGACGTCAACAGTGGGGGCGGCCGCAGGACGAAGCACTACGACCGCCTCGACATCCTTTTACGGCGCAGGCCAAGAAGGAGGACGTAAAGCTGCACGAGCTAGAGCAAGGCATCCGAGTCTGGCTCTGCTTGACAACGCCCCTTTCAGCGTTCTCGAAGCTAGACGATCAGAGGGTATGCGAGCAGCTGCTGCTTCAGTGGGGGGCCCAAGAACTTCGTCAACTTCGAGCAGCACCGGTATTTCGTCCCGAGCCACCAGTCGCGAAGAGGTACCAGAGCGTCCCCTCTCCCCTATCGCTCAGGCATCACCCGATGCTCCATGGTCAATGCTCAGCTTGGGCAGCGCTATCACTAGCGCGGACACTGCGCGTACCTCAATCGTTGCCCTCCCCTCCGCCGCTATGGCAGACGGTGCCGATCCAGCCTTGGTAGCAGCGGCCACCTCCGCAGCCGCCGCAGCGGACGAGGTCAGGCTGACCGCCTCTCCCTCACAGCCTTCGAGCGCTGGCCCCTCACCTCGGATGTCACGACAGCATTCCCGCCCTTTCATCAACCCGATCGCAGTCCCGGCTCTGACGCCAACCAGCCCGAGAGGCGAGAGCAGGGCAGCCAGCGGCGGCGGCGGCGGTGTCTTCGAGCCATCTTCCCCATCTGGCAGCTCAAGCAGCTCTTCCCGGCCACAAATGCTCCGCGCGACGACCATGTCCAGCTCCACGACGCTTTCTCCTCCCCGATCTGCAGCGGTACCAGCGGCAGGGATTTCTGGACCTGGCGGGAGCGGTGGAGGGGTCAGCGGAATGCACCTAGGAGGCATTGTCACGCACGTCCTGCGCACGCCAACAACGGAAGAGTGGGCACGCTTCCTTGCCAGCCAAGGGGTCGAGCCTGGCCAGCAGTTGCCCCGGTCTCGTACGGCGACGGGAAGGAGCTTAGCCGGGTTCGCAGCGCAACACCGAGCCTCGACTACGGCAGCGGCAGCGGCCGCAGCGGCACAAGCTACTGCGTCAACGGGAGGCTCGACAGGTGAACGCAGACCTTCGCTTACCCTCGATGCCTTGGGCCAGTCCGGCGTGAACTCATCGATGACGTCCGTGCTCGGAGCGATGGAAGGGCTGGTCGACGTCGATTCAGACTCGGACGAAGACGACGATGGCGCGAGCACGAGAGGTGCACGACGCCCACGCAGCGACAGCGGCAACTCGTCCGACTCGTCTGAGGAGGGAAGAATGGAGGCTCTCCGTGCTGCCATCTCGATGCCACCCAGCCGCAGAGGTACCCCACCCGGCTCCAACTACGGCGACGACGACGACGACGATGGCGGTGGTGGTGCGCGCAGCCCGGGCGCCCTCAATACCTCTTTTCAAAGAGCCCTCGCGCGTCAAGAAGCTGCCGCAAACGCTGCCGCTTCGGCGCAGCAGCATTTGTCCTCGCCGACATCGGCAGGCGCTCCCTTCACCTCGGCCGTCCCCTCATCAGGCGACCCAGTCCTCCTTCAGCAGGTCCAATCAATGTACGGCTACCTTGCCGCCCCTAACGGTCGCAAGCGCAGCATAGACGACTTTGTCATCGTGCGGGACGTCGGGCGCGGGGCGTACGGTCTTGTCAAGTTAATCAGATTGCGAGACCCTGCTGATGGGCAGGCGCCCGTTGGGCCTGAGTTTGTGGTCAAGTACATCATCAAGAGCCGTATCTTGGCAGACTGCTGGAGGAGGCATAGAATCTTGGGCCCAATCCCTGTGGAGATCCACGTGATGGATCAATTGAGACGACTACCCTTCACGGCGCCGCTGGAGGGACCCGAGCCATGGAGTCCGGAATATTTGTGGACCGCGGGTACGCCTACTGGTGATGACAAGGAGGAGGATGCGCTGGTCACGCCGCCCACGCCAATTCCTCCAAGGAGTACGTCACTCTCCCCTCACATAGAGGAAGCCGGAGGTGCGCCACCGCAACGACGTCGGTCCATCTCCCCCAATCGAGCCGCAGCTGCCAGCCATCACGCCCCTTCACCCTCTTTGCTGTCGGCGCATCCTCCACTTCCCGCTGGCTACACACCTCGAGTCTCCACCCATCCGGGCCTTTGCACCATGCTCGACTTCTTTGAAGATGAGTCGTTCTACTACCTCGTCATGCCTCGCTTCGGGCACGGCACCGACCTTTTCGACTACATCGAGTCGCATCCCTTTGGCCTAGCCACAAGCGAAGCACGCTGCATTCTCGGCCAGGTAGCAGACGGAGTCCGTTTCCTCCACCAGCACAACATTGTGCACCGAGACATCAAGGACGAGAATGTCATCTTGGACGGAGCGGGGCATGCGCAGCTGATAGACTTTGGCAGTGCGGCTCATGTCAAGGCGGGGCGATCCTTTGATACCTTCTCGGGTACGCTGGATTATGCCGCTGCGGAGATTCTGAGGGGTGACAAGTACGGGGGTAAGGAGCAGGATGTCTGGGCTCTCGGAGTGGTGAGCTATGTGTGCTTGGTAGGCGACGCGCCATTCTGGAATGGAGAAGAGGCGATGCATGGTCTCGAGGCGGGCAGTCGGGCGAGGCAGGCGCTGCTGGAGAGGTGTAGTGCTGAGTTGTCGCCGACAGAAGCGCAGCCCGCTGAGGAGCACGATTTGCAAGGGGATGCTAGCGAGGTAGTGGACAGCGAAGGCGAGCCCAAGCACCACCATGATCGACCTTCTTCTCCTCGCTCGCCCTCGCAAGAGGAGATTAGCCAACGTCGCGACGACTATGCGGGCCAGGTGGATGGGGGTGGACGTCTCGAGGACGCCATGGACCTCATAGAGCGTTGCCTCGAGCTGCAGCCGCATGACCGTCCTACGGCGGCGGATGTGTGCCGACACGTGTTCCTTGCTGGGGAGGGAAGGCGGGCTTGGAGAGGGTATAGAGGTTGGGAGAAGGTGCCTGTCGACGGCCATAGACAAGAAGAGGCTGCTGTGTAGACGTTCCTCCATCCTCTCGTAGCGTTTTCCACTCGCTCTCATCCTCACTTGTCGTCTCCATCTTCATCTCACCTCATCTGTTCAACCCAATCATCCAATGCACTTACTCGTTTTCGCTCATCGACTCGCACACGCTCGCACGAGACCATGACAGAGGGTGCATTTCAAGCCCTCGACGAAGGGGCGCCAGCAAGGAAGATGAAAGAGTAATAGAGCAACAAGGGCAGACCAAAAGGGGAGAGCAAACGATTGGAAGGAGGAAACAGACAGAAAGAGAGGGAGTGTGCGCATGCGAGCAAGGCTGCGAAGGAGCGACGCTGAATGGAAGAGGAAAAGGTACTGTCCACATGCAAGAAGGAGTGTGGTGAAAGCCTCGTTTATGGCGGGTGGAAGCAGAGAAGTCGAAGTTGATGGGGCAAGGGAGTAGCAGGGCAAAGGGTTGGCCAGGAAGTGTCCGGAGGAAGAAGAGGTATGGTGACGAGTCATTCTTTGTCCGTGTCCCCAAGGGGTGGGAGAACCGTGTATCGGGGCAGGGCGAGAGCCATGAAGAGGCCAGATACGGGGGAAAAGGGGCGAGAGGGTATCTTGATCTGAGCGAAGCGTTGGGAGGTCTCTTTGCGCTGCGGGTCCGACCTTGGTGGAAGCCGAATGAAGGATAGGAAATAGGAAGGCGCAAGGGTATCTAGCCTTCTGCAGGCTTTGGCGCTGCTCCTTGCTCTGCGGAGTCTGTCGTACTGGCCTCAGCTGATTGGGGAGCGGCAGACGGTGCTGCCTCTTCAGATTCTGCAGGTGGGCCCTCGGCCTCCTTATCTACTGGCGGCGGATCACTGGACGAAGACGCTGAAAGCGGCGCAGCCTCAGTCTGAGCTGGGGCGCTGCCTGCTACCTGTGCGTTCGTCTTTGGCGTCGCATCACCGCTCAGCCTTCTAGGAGTATCAGCGTCCGCCTCAGCCGGCTCGAGTGAGTCGCCTTTGCCCTTCTCCTTCGCATCGACACCTGCACCAGAGACGGCGCGCCTTGTAGGCGTTGTTCTGCTTCTCTTCACCTTCGCTGCGTTGGTGGGCGTTGTAGTCGGACTGCTGCTACGGGCGGCGCCGCCATGACTCGTCGCACTGCTTCCACTGGGTATCGGACTTGTGCCTCGCTGTTGTCCGAGCACTTGGTTGTCCACGCGCAGATTCTCCGCCTTGGCCGACGCATTGGACCCCACGGAGGTCGAGAGCTGCATCTCTGCGCCTCCTTCTGGAACGGCGCCCTTGCCTGACCTCCTACCAAACAGCTTCCGGCCTGCTGCGCCCCCCATTGCGCCAGCTGAGAGGCGGCGACTTTGCTTCGAAGAGCCAGCCTTCGCTGATGCTCGTGCTGATCCTGACCTGGCCAGCTTAGCTCCCCCACCCTCATGCGCCTCCAGCTCGCCCAAGTCTTCATCCGAGTCCGATGGCTCAAAGTAGACTTCGGAGTCTGGTACTGGCTGGCTTACGGCAGTCAAGTCTGCCGGGCTGACATTGGCTGGCGGTGGAGGGGAGAGGCCGAGGACGAAGTGGTCCTGATGCTCGATGAGGAACTCCAGCACCTGCACTGCGATCTTGTGCTCGTCCGCCGAGCTGAGGTGAGTAGGGTGGGAGAACATGCCAGGCTGAAAGATGACGGCCAAGTTGCTAGCGGGCATGAGATTCTTGTCTGCCGCCCGTGCAAAGACGGCAAGGAGGTCGAGGACGTAGAGGAGGAGGTATTGGTTGGCGGGTGGAGACGAGGTGATGAGGAGACGATACGTCTTGATAGCAGCGTTGACATCGAATGGCTCCTTGATCATGATGTTGCGGAACTCGTTGTATAGGTGCAACGGAATGATAGGCTCCGGCATCTGGTTGAGGTAGCGTCGCAATACGCTAGCAGCATCGTGAATGCTGTACTTTGGCCATTGGACATCGCGACCGTATTTGGGGGGCGAGTCGAAAGTCTCCTGCAACTCCCTCATCCTCTTCTGCGAGCCAGCAATACGAAAGACGCCCTCCGTCTCGACTGCATTCTCCTTGAGGTAGAGGCCCACTTTGGCGACGATAACCGGAACGTAGCCCCAGACATACTGCTTGCCATCATCGCCTGCCATGGAGATGGCGACGCTTGCATATTTGAGCGATTTGCGCAATGGTACACCGAAGACTTTGTTATCATCTTGGGCTGCTGCGAGAGTGCGTGGGTGGTGATGACGAGAATGAGGTGTGAGCGCGATGGAGGAGCGACGTTGCCGCCGCCGCTGCGACTGACCTTTCTTGTCTTTGTTCTGTAGCTTGACCTTGGTAAACGCAGACCACTGGTAGCGTCGGGGCAAGGAGCAACTGATCAGCGGATCCCAAGATACGGATGGATGCCTGCGCATACACTGACCCATGATCGGAGACCCTTTGTGATCTCGCGTTCCTCTGTCATCGGCGCCACCCCACTAAGAGCAGTGAGGTTAACTAGGGGCGCTGATGTCTACTGGGGAGAGGCGAGATGATGATGATGGTGGTGGTGATGATGACGATGTTGACGAGCAGGACAGAGATGCACGGAAAGGGCGTGCTTGCGTGGGTGCGTGCGTGGGTCGTCGAGCGAGCGAGTGAAGCGGGGACCACCACCCCGTTCGTCGTCGCAGGCGAAATGGAGAGCAATCGATGCGTTCAATTCGCGATTGCGCAAGGGCGGGCGGCGGCGAGCGGGCGTCGTCCTAGAGCGGAAGATGAGCGAGATGAAGAGGGTTGCGAGGCCGCAAAGGGAGGACTAGTAATGGCAACGAGGAACGAGGAAAAAAAAAAAGTCGAGAGGATGTTGAAAGAGATAGTGTAGCGAGGACGAGTAGATGATGTTGCAAAGGGTCCAGATCGTCATCGGACGGTACCGTCTGTCTAAGTCTAGCGAATAGATCCAGGAAGGCTGCCGCGGGGCCAGAACCTGAGAGCCAGTCCAGAGCCAGGCGCGGGCGGCGGCACCAACTGCTGCACGTCAATCACCACAGGCACAGTGGATCAAATCACAAAGACGATGATGTTTCAAGAGGAAGACAAGGGCTGAAATGTCAACATCGAAGCGGGAACAGAGGTGGACGAATGGCACTTGCCTTGACAGCTTGTCAGCGGCGGCAACAGCAGTCGTGGTGTTCACCTTGCTCGAGCTCACACTCACCAAGCACCCATCTCCTTCAAGATCTTACTAAGATAGGTGAAACACTCTACCTCTGCTCGCGGCCGAGACCAAATTTCACGAGTAGCAAATAGACACCACGCCGCTACAGCTCACCAACCATTACCGCCCACCGTCTCTTCACCGTGACCGACGTGAGATTCCTGAGCCCGCATGAAAGCGGGTCGTCTGGTCGGCTTTCATGCTTCGCGCTTTCTTCGACGTCGCTCGCGTGGTCTCTATTCTGTGATCGTTCAATGCACGGGCGGCCGACTGGGATGCGACAGTCTCGTCGTCTCTCATTTGAGGTTTGAGAAGTTTGGCCATCGCTTGGCAGATCCTTTGTGCGTGCAGGCGCACAAGCAAGACCAAGCAGCAGCAAGCAAGCAAGCACATCGCACAGCGCACAGATGATTGGCGAGTTAGAGGCAGCCAGGCAGCCAACGCAGCGACTCGAGTCGTCTCCGATCAAGATCACCGGCCCCTGGACCTCCTGTTGAGCGCCAACGACGCCCGCTCCAACTCGTGACAAGCGCTGTGCCATGGTTCGACAACTGACTCTCGTCGTGGTCATCGTTGTCGCGGCGCCGTGTAAGATCCGCGACGTGACGGGGCTTGTTCGTCCAGGAGGCGGCCCCAGCGCAGGTTCAGGAGAGAGGAGAGCGAGGGGAGAGGAGGACCTGGCATCTGGTCTGGGAGCGCGGACGCAGCGGGGAAGCGGAACGACTGGGCAACGCGCCAAGGTCTGCGGGCAATCTGCGTGGGCGTGTGCAGTGTGCGTTGAGCTGCACGGGGGAACGCGCAGGCGAGGGCAACAAGCCTGCTACAGAGAGGCGGCGGCCACTGGCCACTCAGACTCCGGACGGACAATCAGGAAGGGAAAGGGATGAGAGGAGGCTCGCGAGGACAAGGAGCATTGCCATCCTGTCGTCCGTCAAGCCCCTGGGTGTGCGCCCCCGCGGTCCCTTGTAACGCCGCCACTATCGAGCCGCGAGCGACATAAAGGAGATTGGAGCTGGGCCCATGATCATTTCCTCCCGTCTTCTTTGTTTTCCTTCCCTACCCTTATCCTCCCGATCCACGCACCACCATCCCATCTACACCCTTACGAGCTCCTTGACGGACGCCCGCCCCACTTTACCGCACCAGATTCTCCTCATCGCATAGCATCAAGCTGTCCTCACTGCATTCATTCTCGCACTCACAACCCACACACACACACGCGCACACCTCCCCTGTTCCAACCTCATTTCGACAATGAAGTTCAACCCCATTGCCCTCACCGCTTCGGCCCTCCTGGCCGCCAGCCTCGCCACGGCTTCTAGCCAAGACATCAGCGGCGTTGATCGCCTCCTGATGGTCACCCGTGGCCACCAACAAGTCAGCGCCGAGAAGCGCGCTCTTCTCGCGGAGCAGTACGCCCGAGACCACCCCGAAAGCTTCGACGACGAAGAGACTGCCGCTGCTCTCAGCCGCCGTCAGATCCAAGCCGGCATTGCCTCCCGAGCTCACAAGCGTGCCAACAAGAAGCGCTGCAAGGCAAAGACATCGCAGGCGGCGCTCAAGGACGTCAACACGACCAAGGTGGCAGACACCCAGGCCGTCAAGTCGTCCAGCAACAAGCAGAGCACCAACAGCAAGGCTTCCAGCCAGAACAAGCAGCCTCAGTCCCACCAGTCCGAGTCCAAGAGCAGCAACGACGATGACAGCAGCTCATCATCTTCGTCGTCTGGCAGCAAGACCTTCTCTGCCACGGGCGGCTCCGCAGGCAAGATGGGATCCCTCAAATTCGCCGGCGCCTGCAGCTCTTCGGGCGCGGACGGCAGCAAGCCCAACGGCCAGAACTGGTTCCTCACCTGCGGCGTCAGCAAGAACAACCCCAACTCCGTCTGGAACCCGCCCAAGGTCGCGATGAGCGACCTGAAGATGATCTCATCTGAGGAGGCGGCCTCGTCTAGCGTTTTCAAGCCTTGCGCCCAGTACAAGTCGGCCTTTGAGTCCGCAGCCAAGGCGACTGGCGTTCCCGTCGTGCTTCTCATGAGCTTTGCGCTGCAAGAGTCGACGTGCCAGGCTGGCCAGACGGGCCCCAACGGAGAGATTGGCCTCATGCAGATCACACCGGAAAAGTGCCCCTCATCAGGCAACTGCAAGGACCCCTACACCAATGTCATGACCGGCGCCAAGTACTTCAAGTCCCAGTTGGACAGCTTCGGCGGTGACGTGCTCAAGGCTACCGGCTCTTACAACGGCTGGCAGCCCGGCAAGCTCTCCTACTCGAGCACCATGGCAATGAAGCAGTACGGCTGCGCCGCGCAGCAAAACTTGGACTACCTCGACGCGCTCTTCAACGGCTACTGCCAGGGCAAGGACGGAAGCTCGTCTCAGTTCAAGTCGTTCAACAACCTCGCCGCCTGTGGTTAGAAGCCGCGTCGATTCGACTGCGCTCCCACGGCCTCGAGAAGAACAACAGACTCCTTTACGAACCCAGCGATACCGCTCTGTGAGCGCGTATTGCGCATCTAGCATCTCTATTTGTGTAGCACTCTACTCTTCGTCTCCGCTCTCAGCTGCCTCAGGCGAAGGCCGGCTCTTTCGCTCTTGTTTGTCACCAGCTGATCTCGTAGTCGCGGCGTCGCGCTATTCCTCTCACGAACACCAATTCACGTTCTTTGTGCCACGGAGCCCAGGCGGCTCTGCGGCAAGTGATGCACCCACAATCACGCAGCGAGTGATGCGAGACACGAGAGCGCCACGAGTGTCTATGGCAGTGTTGACTATTGAGCCGCAGCGAGGGCATCGTTGAGCTGATCTCGTGGTGGTGGCGAACGTGGACCAGCGTGTGCGATCCCAGTTGACTCCCAACACTCCCCCTCGACGCCGCGTGCTATTGCGTCTCTCCGTCGACCTCGGTCGTCCAGACGCCGCTCGCCCGCCCCCCCTTGCCAGCCAAGTTTTCGTCCCAGGAGCGTTCAGGCTCCCTTGCGCCCCGGCTCAGGCCGAAACTCCAGTTTCGCGCAGCCCGCCCGCCTTGGCTGCCCGCCCTGGTCAAGGGACAGTGCGGCCATTTCCAACAACTTCTCCCTCCCTTCTCATTAGCACCACTCAACAAAAACCCAACACAGCCAGAACAAGCAGAATGTCCGCCCTCATGTTCTCGCCCGTCAAGGGAGCTTCGGCTCAGTACCCTATCCAGGCCCCGCTGGAGACCAAGGCCAACCCTACTGGTATCGACCTCTACTCGAGGTTCGCCCTTGCTGGTGCTCTCGGGGTGAGTATTCGCTGTGAGAGAGCAATGTGAGAGAGCCAGGTCGAGGGAGTGGAAGAGGGAGGGGTGGAAAGGGCCACAAGTTCGCTGGCATCATGTCAGGCTCCAGCTTGCTCAGTCATGCACTGTTCAGCCTCGCTCTCTGCGAAGGTTGCCGGCCGTGCCGTTGAGAAGATCTTGTTACTCCACCACAGCAGCATACAGAACGCTGAACATATTTTCACGCCTCCCCTCCACCTCTCTCTCTCGTCGCAGTGCGCCATCACCCACGGTGCCATGACCCCCGTCGATGGTGAGCTCGCAATGCAGCCTCTCTCTGCCCTGCGTGCAGCTCGCTGACTCTTCTCGCCTCCGTCTCCGTCGCCAGTCGTCAAGACTCGTATCCAGCTGCAGCCTGAGGTCTACAACAGGGTGAGCACGCTGACGCTCCTTTCCACTCTCTCGCGCTGACTCGCTGACGCCTTTCTCGCCCTCGCAGGGTATGATCGCCGGGTTCCGCCAAGTCGTGGCCAAGGAGGGCGGTGGAGCTCTCCTCACTGGTCTCGGCCCCACCATCGGCGGCTACTTCCTCCAGGGAGCTCTCAAGTTCGGTGGTTATGAATTTTGGAAGAAGACGATCATCGACCAAGTCGGCTACGAGACTGCCCAGCAGAACCGTACCTCCGTCTACCTCGGTGCCTCTGCCATCGCCGAGTTCTTCGCCGACATCGCCCTCTGCCCCCTCGAGGCTACCCGTATCCGTCTTGTATCTGAGCCCACCTTCGCCAACGGTCTCTTCGGTGGTTTCGCCCGCATCGCGAAGGAAGAGGGCTTCAAGGGCTTCTACTCTGGTTTCGGTCCCATCCTCTTCAAGCAGATCCCCTACACCATGGCCAAGTTTGCCGTCTTCGAGGTCGCCTTTGAGAACCTTGTCAAGATGACCGGCAAGACCAAGGACCAGCTCGCCCCCGGTACCATCACCTCGCTCAACCTCGGCGGAGGTGTCATTGCCGGTCTTGCTGCTGCCTTCATCTCTCAGCCCGCTGACACGCTCCTGTCCAAGATCAACAAGACCAAGGCCGCCCCCGGTGAGGGCACCACCAGCCGTCTGATCAACATGAGCAAGGAGCTTGGTGTCCGTGGTCTCTTCGGCGGTCTCGGGGCCCGTTTCTTCATGATTGGTACGCTTACCGCTGGTCAATTCGGCCTATATGGTTCAATCAAGTCGGCCCTGGGCGCTACAGGTGCGATCGACATTGCCAAGGTGCAGAAGTAGGCGCCGCAGCGCATGCACGGTAGGCGGAGGGGTGTCGCCGCGAGGGCGACGCTAGCAAAATGATGCGGATGAGCGATGGACTCCGACGAGGAGGAGAAGAGTAGTAGACTGTTATGATTCGATGCGTAGAAGATGGGATTGTTCGTTGGGCGAAGGTATGGTTTCCTCCGTGACAATGGACATCCTCATGTCCCCCATACGCTTCCGTCGTGATGGTGTGAGACGCGCTATGCCACGCGAGCAACCTCCCGGCCAGTCCGACTGAGCGACGCGGGGCCGCGTCGCCCTGCTGATTGGTTTTCTCCCTCTCTTCCACATCATCTCCATCTTCATCACCTCATCCTAATCGCGTCCGCTACATCCAGTAGAGCTGCTCGATCCAAGGAGCTCGACGACAGCCACCTCTTGTCCTCCTCCTCCCTCTCTCCGCACCACACCTTCCCTCCCTTCCCTCCATCCCTGCCCCTCCACCTCATCAACAATGTCCCCACCCTGCTTTGGCGCGACTCAGCGCACCGCCAGCGCAACAACTCAGCATCGTTCGTAGTGACCGCGTCGCGCGTTGTGATCATCAGACTCAGCTCACCATGATCTTTCACCCTCCCAGCTTGATCGCCACAGCTTCCTAGAAACTCTTCTTCCCACAATGACGACTCGAATGGGAACGGGGTACCGTAAGCAGTAGGGTAGCCAACCTCACCTAAGGCGTCCCAAAGGATTCACCCTTGCCCGTGATGCAATTGCGCAATGCGGCGTGACGCACTTTCAACGCTCCTCAGCTAGTGCCTCATTCGATGAGAAGCCGCCATGAAGGGCAACTCATCTACGACCACTACGACGCCGTCCTACCGATCAGCCTAGGACCCGTCAGGGCCATTAGGAAACCTCGTCAGATCGAACACTCTCGTCTGCCCAAGCCACCCAAGTCCTCAACAGCAGTCAGCTCTCTGGTGCTTTCTCACCGCACCACACCTGCCTCACTGCCCACTCGTCCTGTCTCTCCTCCCTTCGCAAGTCACTCACATCATGACACTCGGTCTTGACACCATCGTGCACACCTTCGACGGCCTCAGGACCGTCGGCACGCTCCAGCAAGGGCAACTCCTGTACGACGTTCTCGACGCCCTAGTCCAGGTCAGCCTGGGGCCCGCCACCCCCATCGTCAACCCATATCGCATCGAATACAATCACGTCACCAGCGGCCAAAATGTCCTGTACCTTTACGCAGCGGGCAAGACGGTTTCGCCGCTGAAACCGCTCCTCCACACAATGCTCGCCCTCGAGACGACCGTCCCCACATACGACGGGCCAAAGTCGGTCGCCAGCCTTCAGGACGGCCAGCTGGTGTACGATCACCTCGGCGCCCTAGTCCCGGTCGCCCTAAGCCCCGCAACCCCCATCATCGAGCCCTACAATATCGAATACAATCACATCAGGGGCCAGACCCGTCGTTACATCACCTCTGGATCAAACGTGCTTTACCTCTACGCGGCGGGCAAGACGGTTCCGCCGCTGACACCGCTACTCGAACAGAATGCTCGCAATCGACACGATCGTCCGCACGTTCGACGGGCCGAAGCCTGTCAGTGGTCTCCAGGATGGTGAACTCCCTCTACGATCACCTCGACACCCTTCTCCCCGTCAGCCCCGGCCCGATCGTGCCCATCGTCGATGCTTATCGCCTCGAGTATGATCGCGTTAGGGGCCAGACCCGCCACTACGTGACCAGCGGCGACAATGTCCTTTATCTGTACGCGGCTGGCAAGACGAAGCCGACCATCGAGCCCTCCCGTCCCTCGACGCTGAAGTGGTTTGCACGTTGCGACCATGGCATGCAGCAGGATGACCTGGAGGGCGCAGATGACACTGTCGCCGGCTGGCTCGGAGTCCCGTTGGCGTCGACTGTAGCCTGGCCCGACGACGACGACGACAACGATGAGGACTGGCGGGAGGGCAGTGATGACGATGACGACGAAGTGCAGGACCCTCCCCTGTCTAGCGAGCCGTGGAGGCAAGACGCCAATCACGGTGCCGTCGCCGCGGCGGACATTGCCACGACAGTGCACGAGAAGGAGTGCACCTGCGGTGGCATCGCAAAGGTGGAGCGCAAGCTCGTCAACCCGCAAGCTGAGCAACACTTCCTCGCCGCGGCCAAGAGCGGTATCGCCAGCCATCTCATTGCGCCCAACATCGTCCAGCCTCGTCCTTCGACGCTCAAGTGGTTCGCGCGATGCGAGCCCGCAACCGAGCAGGACGACATTCCATTCCAGCATGAGGACGTCGACTGGCTTGGCGTCCCACTGGCGCCAATCCAGTGGCCCGCAGATGATGATGACGGGGATGAGGACTGGGTTGAGGAAGGTGCCGACAACAACACGGCAAACGACGACGACGACGACGACGACGACGACTACGAAGACCCGCCCCTCTCCAGCGAGCCATGGAGGCAGGACAACAACTACAGTGCCGTCGCCACCGCGGGCATTGCCAGCACGGTGGAGGAGAAGGCCTGCGACTGCGGTGGCCCGGCACTGCTTCAGCGCCAGCTCGACAGCCCCACCATCGCCCAACATTTCCTTGCGGCCGCCGAAAGCGACATTGCTGACCATCTCCTCGCCTCGAACATCGTCAAACCTCGAGACGCCGACATCATCACCGCCTCTGCCTGGGCCAACGCTCCGCACGGACAAGGCCCACAGCAGAAGCGAGCGTCGCTCCTCAAGATGTGCATTGTCAAGCACTGGGTCCTCGAAGGCGCGTCGAGCTGGGCTAGCATGCCCCTTCACCCCTACTACCTCGGCCTGTGGATGGGGGACGGGCATGCGAACGGCACCGCCATCACGACGGTCGAGGACGCGACGATGGCCTTCCTGGAGTCTTACGTTGCTTCGCTGAACGCCAGTCGCCCCCCCTGGGCAGCGGCGCTATACGTGCGCTACATCGACTCCACAAGCCCTCTTTCGACAAAGACTTGCTGGCGCTGCAAGATCACGTCGAGAGCGCAACATGGTGGAGACCCGGCCTGCTGGAACCCCGTGCGATCGGCACTGGGCGCGCTGGGCATCTTGGACAACAGCAAGGTCAACGGCTTCCCAGACCTTTACAAGCATTCCGCCGAGGACGTCCGCGCCGCTGCTCTCGCCGGCTTCTTGGACAGCGATGGGTCGGTCCATTGCAACGGATACCGCCTTACCCAGAGCGTCGCCCACGCCAAGGCTATCCATGACGCCAGGGACATCGCGCGCTCCCTTGGGATCCGGGCCGGCGAAGTTCAAGAGCAGATTGGGTACAAGCCCGACGGCTCGCCCGCGCCCATCCTCGCCGTCTACTTCTCCGGTCAAGCCTTGGAGAAGCTGTAGCCCTTCATGCTGATTGGGTACAAGAGGCTGGGACAACGGCAAGGCCAATGGATTCCCGAACATCTTACATCTTCAAGGCTGCAAGTGAGGACGTCCGCGCCGCTGTTCTAGCTGGATTCATCGACAGCGACGGGACCGTCAAGGGCAATGGCTACTTCATCAGCCAATCGTCCGCGCACGCCAAGGCCATCGCCGACGCGAGGGAGATGGCCATGTCCATTGGCATTCGGGCTGGCGAGGTGAGGGCCTTCGACGGCCAGAAGCCCGACGGCGCCCCTACGCCACTGCTGGGGCTTTACCTCTCTGGGCAAGCCATCGGGAAGTTGCAGCCGTACCTGCTGCTGGACTACAAGAGGCTGGACCCGACGACGCTGCGTAAGATGGATCTTGACGGCAAGCTCGTCATCGCGCGCCCACACCAGCCCGCAGCGCCGGCCATGGGCCGCTCCCTTCACTTCGCCGGTCGAGAGCTTAGCCTCGTCCAGCTTCAGGAGGGGTACGTTGTATCGGGAGGAGTGGGCCCACTGCCCGCCTCCGCGTCGTCCTGAGTGGGCAGGCGTCCAGAGTTGGGTTGGGGGAGGAGGGGAGTGGGAAGGGAGAGAGGGGTAGCGGGAGCGAGAGAAGACCTTGATGTGGGGTAGCGAGAGAGAATGAAATAGATTGGTAGATGGGAAAGCGGCTCGGGGGCGGTTGTAGGGGTTAAAGAGAGATAGACATAGACATAGACCGAATCGGAAGAATTGAAGCGAGATGAGAAAGACGAGAGTGGTCGCACGGCGTGAATCGAGTGTTGCTGGCTACACGAGGGCTACTGTACTGCTCACCGCCCCTCGTGCCCTTGCTGTATACCGTACCTGCTCCCAGTCAAGTCGTCTGCGAGAAGGGGAGTCGCATGGAGCTGCGAGGCTGAGAAGTCTCGGCGAGCGAAAGCTGGTGAAGACGGACGGAGAGCTGCCTACGAGCTGGCTGCGGTGGCTGTGCGTTGGGCAAGGCGTAGACTTTGAGAGCGACGAGGATGACAGTCGGTGTACAGGGGAATTGGGAAGCGGTGGACGGTTCAGGATCAAGGTTGTGAATCGGCACGAGGAGGGATTGGAGAGTCGGCTGCTGTTGACCTGCTTCATCGACCAGCTCGTTTGGGCGTAGCAGACGGATGGAGACCCGACACAAAGCAGACAGGGAGCGAGACAGGGAAGGACGACTCCGCCGACCAACTGATTATGCGGACGCTCGGAGTCGGTAACCAGCAGGCGGCTGCGTCATCATCATGGCAACGCCGCCTCGTCTTGGCCGCAAGCAGGCAGGAGTGTGCGTCGCATGGCATGGCGCACGCTGCAGCGGTGGTGACAAGTGTGCTCGCTAGATTGTGATGATGGTACAGATGCTGGTTGTGAATGCTGCGCTACCCTGCCTCCCTCCCCGCCTGACTCGCCTACTCCTCCCCGACGTAATCCTTGGTTAGGTCGACGACGCCCTTGAGATGCGTATTGGAGTCCTTTCCTCTCCTCCCACTTCCACCCCCTCCTCTCTTGCCGCCTCGACCACCCCTCCTGCCTCCTGGCCCACCAGCTGCAGGTCCTGACGGGTTGGCAGATACCGTCGACTGTACGAGGTTTGCGCTGGTCATCCCCTCGGCCTCGAGCTGACGAGCAAGATCGACGGCCGAGTCCGGCACCTTAATGCTAGACCAAAGAGAGCGAAACTCTCCTCCCGCCGGAGGGGGTGGTGGGGGTCGTACGGTCTCCCCTCCCTCGCCGTCGGCAACGAGCAGCTCTTCGTCCCCGCCATCATCTGGACCTCTCATCTCCTCTCCTTTGCTCTCATTGGAAAAGACCATCTTGATGGCCCCATCCTTGCCGCGCAGCACTAGCACCTCACGCTTGTACCGGGGACGGGTAGCAGCGAAGGCTTCGATTGCTTCTCGTGCTTGAGGGTAGGACTCGCGCAGCTCACTGAGCTTCATGCCTGCACAGCGCGTTGTTGAAGAGGTGTACTTGTTGTGGAGGAGGGAGAGAAGATCATTAGGGGAGCGGACATCGTGCTCTGGCTGCGTGCACGCATTAGCGACGAGGGTCGTGAGGAGGGGGTGTCAGCATTGCGCACCAGCGCATCAGCCTTATGCGCGGCGCTTGTATGCACCTTGTAGCTCCATAGATCCAGCCTCTCATTCCATACGACTCTAGGATGCGCCTTGAATCTCTCCTTGAGTTTCTCGTCATCTAGCAGAGCCGTGAGGCCGTTTGTGATTGCAAAGTCCTCAAATCGGACAGGCACCCTGCACGCTTTGAGAGCATCGAGGGCCGTTATGAGGATGGTGGATTGATGGGTACCGGCACCTGTCAGAGCGGGTTGAGAGTAGATTTGACCTGGAGCTAGGGAGGAGGAGCTTGATGTAGGCGGCATGACGCGGAGGGGGGAGAGAGATGGAGTGGAAAGTAACGACGGACAGAGGCGGACTGGCGGTGGCTTTGTCGAGTTGGTCGAGCGGAGGCCGGCGACGATGTCTGTGCGCAGGACAGCCGACTGGTTGCTCCGTCGCGCCTCCTTCTCCCTTCATCTCACTCCAAAGAACTCGAGATCAAAGATGGGGGTGAGTATATGCCAGCGTCACCACCGCGCTACCTTTCTGCGTCATAGTTCCGCGTCCGCTAACATCCTTCTGACTCACTTGCTCGCACACACAGATCAATTGGATCCTCCTCATCTCGCGGCAAGGCAAGGTTCGCCTAGCCAAATGGTTCACAACGCTCAACCCAAAGGCCAAAGCAAAGATAGTAAAGGATGTCACCCAACTCGTCCTAGCTCGACGCACTCGCATGTCCAACTTCCTCGAATTCAGAGACTCCAAACTAGTCTATCGCCGATATGCTTCCCTCTTCTTCGTGGCCGGAATCCACCAAGACGACAATGAGCTTGCGACGCTCGAGATCATTCATCGTTACGTCGAGGTGTTGGACCGCTACTTTGGGAATGTGTGCGAGCTGGACTTGATCTTCAATTTTCAAAAGGCTTATAGCGTGGGTACTGGCGCTCAAGAAGTCGTTGACCTGTCGAGAGAAGGAGCTGACCTCGCTCGCTCGCTCGCCACGCCTCGTGCGCACTCGCAGATCCTCGACGAACTCATCATATCAGGCGAGATGCAAGAGTCATCAAAGAAGTCGGTACTGAGAGTCGTCAGCCAGAGTGACGCCATTGAAGATCAGGAGAACAGTGAGGATGGGTTGGCGAGGATTGGCAGCAGGAGTGGGTAGATTGGTGAGAGACAGAAGGTGTGGAGAGAGAGAGGATGGAATGCCGTGTATTTGTACTTGATACGAGGGGGAGACGAAGGGCGATGCGGGCTACGAGCAAGGGCCAATGCGATTCGAGCTTGCAGCAGTCAGACACGTGGTACAAAGCATGCAAATTGACGAGACTAATACGGTATGATCGCCAAGCTATCTCCCTTCTATCGCCGCACTACTCCTGCCATTGCTGTCCCACTCATCGGCGTGGGCCCCAACCTCACGCGAACGGCCCTCCTCTGCGGCGCGTCCTCACCACTTCCGTCGAACACTTCGTCAACACCGTCTGTCGTACCCCTTGGCGGTGTGGCAATCTCCGGCCCCCGTCTAACCGGCGACCCGGTGCTGAAGCTCTGCTCTAGCCCACCATCTTGCGAGCCGTGGGCCGTCGTTCCAAAGTAGTCCTCCACTCCCTCCTGCTGGCCAAAGCTCAGACTCCGTCCTTTCCCCTTGCGATCGATTGTGCCACGCCGTGAGGCCAGCGGCGAAGTCATCGTCCCGCCAGGGGTAGGTGGCTGTGAGGCCAGGCGATGCACTGGGTGCTGATGAAGCGGAGTGCCAAGCGGAAGGGCACCAGATGGGGATTGACGACCAGTGGGCGTGATGTCGCCTGTGGGACGACGCGGGCGAGGAACTCCATTTGTAGATTCCGCCTGGGTGTCCATCCCTGATTCTGCTGGCGCGGGCGCAGCCAGCCCCCTCCAGCCCCTCCTCCTCTGCCTTGCAAGCTGGACGAACTGACCCGCCTCCTCCCTGCCCAATAGTCTCTGCGCCACGCCGAGGAGCTCACCACGAAGCCGGCAGGCGGACATCATAGCGCTGACGACCATACGGACCTCGCCGAAGGTGCGAGGAGAGTTGCCGTCTGTCTTCTCCGCCGATGAGGACACGAGACGGCGGAAGAGGGAGGGTAGGGAGATGTCCCCCTCCGTGGTGGTGGAGGAAGAGGAAGAGGAGAGAGAGGTGACCATCGCCGCGAGGGTCTCTTCGACGACGCGTTGTGATGCTTCCAGGGCCGCGGACGACGAGTCACTCGCGTCGCCTCCTCCGCCGCCGACGTCGTGGATGAGAGCCACCATGGAGCGCAGCAATCGGTACCATCTCTCCTCAGCAGGCATAGCCTGTTGTGTGGTCCGGCTGTGCGAAGGGGCATCACAGATCTGCACAGACATCCTCGTTGCCCTTGCCAAGCTGTCAATCACGTCCTCCACATCGTCGTCGTTGACCTTCTTCATCCGCAGCGCCGCCCGCGCCATGAATTCATCGAGCGCTCTGAACGCCTTCTCCGTCCTTCCGAGTCGGTCAAGGCTCCAGAGGACAGCATCGTACGCTGCACCATTCATGCTACTTTGGCCGGCTTCGATGACCGTTTCCAAGTCAAAGAAGGCGTTGCCTGCCGTAACTGAGTGTCGACGCAGCACGCGAAGTAAGTCCGAGGGCTCGAGTCGCGTCTTCAGATGTACATAGGTCGAGCGACACGCTACATCCAGGTGTTCAGGGTTGAGCGGCCTTGTAGCTGCTTCCTCGCCTTCCTGATCAAGGAAGCAGCGCAGGTAGCTCAGTTGCCTCCTCGCCGCCAAATCTTCGCGACCCTCCTGCATTCCATCGTCTTCGCTCAACACCTCCAGCACGTCGCCGTGTCGATCAGGAAAGAAGCGATCCACCATCTCGGCGGTCAGCCTCGCATCCAACCCGACAAGGCGTGGCGTAGCGTCGACGATCATCGTGTCGAGATCGCTGCGTGCGACAGTCTTGCCTGACTTGCGTTGTTGCTGCTGTGCCCGGCTGAGTACGTCGGAGAGCTGCGAGAAAATGGCGCTACCAGAAGAGGGTGACGCGTCGAGCAAGCTGTCATCTTCTTCTTGCTGCTCATGGAGTAGAAGCGCGACTAGCTGCCCCCAATTGCCCACCTCGCGATAAGCCGACTTGAGTATGCGCCAGAAGCCTGCAGATTCCAGCATGACGAGATCGTCTTCGCTGAGTGCCGCAAGAGGGGAAGCAGCTGACATCGATGTCGCCTTTGTCGACGAATGAGAAGAGTCGCGTCGCTCTCTTTGCCGCTGAGTTGCGCTCGGACAGCTGAGCAGCGCCTCAGCTGCTAGCTGTCGGTCCTCACGCGTCTCTTCGTCGCCCAAGGTGCAGAGAGAGCGCAGAAGGGCGTCGAAGACGGACGAGGCGAGACCAACGAATTGTGGATACCGGGAGGCATTACGTGCAATGAAGATAGAGGTGAAGAGGCGTTCCGTTTCGCTTGGTGAGGCGCGGGTGGCTGTGGTATCCTGAGTGACCTCGAGGAGGACATCGATGATGCGTTGGCGCGTGATGCGGGGTGGAGAAGAGCCGTTGCCGTTCGCTCCAAGCTGATCCGGCTTCTGGTGGCCATTCATCTCTTCTTCCTCGTCCAACCATCCATCCTCGAAGGCGACATCCAGCGCATCAAGCATTGCCTCCGCATCGAAGGCCAGGAGCAGCCTCAGGTAGGGGTAAGTCATTTCCTCCTGGCCCTCATCGACCGAGAGCACGATGCGGCCACCCGCGCCTGGGGGCCAGATCACACAGTGTCCGGAAAAGACAAAGCCGTACACGGACTGCTTAGCCTTATCCCCTCGCTCTGCGGGTGTGATTGGCTCCTGTGAGGGAAACGAATGACCGGAGAGGGCCACGGATAGGTAGGAGAAGACCTTGTATGCGTCCGTGACGACGGCGCTGTGGTCCTCAGCATCGCCTTCTATTACGGAGCTGGCGTCCTCGTCGTTCTCCGCCTCGCGCTTGCGCTGCTTGACGACTTTCTTGAGCGGCTCGAGTAGCTCCACCACAGGTCCAACCCAGTCGTCCATTGCCTCATTATAGATCCAGATCATCGCATCTGTCAACCCTTGCTCGGCACACAGGCTGAGGGCCTGGTCCAGATCCAAGCACATTGGATCGACATGCCAGAGCAGCCTCTCTGCCAGCCCATAATCCCCTGCGACTTTACAGCTCTCGATCAACCTCTGGCTCACCGGGATCGGCAAAATGCGCAATTGGCCATCAAGAACAAAGGGCTCCAGCTCTCCAACGAAGAGAGGGTCGATCCCATTCTCGCTGTAGTAATTGTATAGCTCCCCGAACAAGAAGTCCGTATCGCCCAATGCGAGACAGGCTTGTGCGCACGCTCGCGCAAGCTGACGAAAGAGATCCGTTCGATCGACTCCACGGCCGTCAGCTGTAACGTGCGTCCCATCCGTCAGGCGCTCCGGCGCGAAAGCGTATCGTGCTGATGCGCTCATCAGCTCTCTGAGCTTGCCCGCCACTACAGCCTGCAGCTCAGCAGGATCGGAGGGCAGCCCGACCAGTGAGCCGGGAACGGAACCCTGGTAGTAGGCCCGACAGAGGTCAATTGCGCTGAGGAAGTCGCCGGCGGAGACGAGGGAGAGGAGCCTGTCTGCCCAGCTGAGCAGGTGGCCAACGACCACTTGAGAGGAGGTGAGGAAAAAGGGCTTCCCGCGGAAGACCCGCATGCTGGAGATTGTGAAGGGACCGAGCGACGTTGACAGGCGTGGCGAGTTGGCGAGCCATGGGTGGCGGACGAGGCCCGATAGGGTGGGGTTGAGCGACTCCCGTTCGGTGACCCTACCCACACGCAGGTCGACGAGTCTTAGATCCGTGGAAGTGACGAGGAGTATGAGCTCGTGGCTGAGCCACTGCAAAGCTTCGATGGGCCGTGGGTCTGGGCCGAGAGCGTCTGGCGCCAAGGGATGCTCAACGAATTCCAGGTCCGTACGATATGTCGGGGCTGCTCCGTTCGTTACGACGTTGCCATTAGAAGATGATTCTATCTTTGTTCTTTTGGTCACCAGCTTCAGGATAGCTAGTTGGCTGCTGAAAGAATAGGCGAGCGTAGGCTCCTCGAGGCCAGAGTCGTCCATTCGCTGCGATTGCGTTGTCGTGGCTTCTTCAGGCTTTACAGCCGGGAACCAAGCTGCGCACGCTCCTGCTTCATTGCGGCGACCCTCCTCATTCCCCTTCACGGTGGCAAGCGGTGCCGATTTCCTATACCAGGTCCTTGCGTTCGGCTTCAAGCCTACAATGACGAGTTTCTGCGGCGTGACCAAGGCGACAAAGTGCACGCCATCGGCGAGGTGATCGATTGGGCCCAAGGGGAGGGCCGCAAGAGATAGGATGGGTAAGGAGGAGCGCTTCGAAGGTGGTGCTGTTGGGTCTGGATATCGGCCGAGGATGCGCAACGTATCGTTGCTCGCTACGCCTAGTATCTTGCCCAGCGAGTGGTAGAAGGCCAGCCCTTGATCATCAGCGGTGAAGACGGCCGTATGTCTTCCTCCGACGAAGGCGACATGTAGGATCCTCGCGCTCTCTAGATGTCCCTCCTTGCGTCCTGAGGCGACGTCCTGCCTTGACACAGGTAGGACAGTCCGTGAGGGCGAAGTAGGCTTGGCGAGATCGTAGAGGTAGGCATGTCCCTTTTCATAACCAATGGCGAGGAATGTGTGATCCGCAGAGAAGGCTAGTGCTGTGACTTGCCCGGCGCCAGCTCCGCCTAGGATGCACTTCAGATCTTGTGAGAACTCAAATACGAGGACGTGCCCTGATGTGGTACCTATTGCGACTAGGCCGCCTGCGACTGAGAGGACTGTTTGGGCTCCGATGCTTTGCGGTAGAGATTGGCCGGACGAAGTTGTAATGATGCTACTGCGATGCCCTTCCTGGAAAAAGGCAGCTACTTTCCGGAGGGCGGACCACTTGAAGAGGCCGCGGTCTGCCAAAGGTGGAGTGACGGAGGACGAGATCGAGTCTGGTGCTGCGGCGCCGTTGACTGCGGCCGAGGCTGGTGGCAGGGAGGTGAAGGAAGAGGTCTGACTGAGATCTGAGCCAGTCACTGGAGCGTTGGTGAAATCGCTGGCGCCGTAGGGAAAGAGCTTGCTGCGTCGCCCCCCACCTCCTAAAACGGAGCTCGACGTGGACGCCGTTCGCGAATGTGTGAGGGAGGAGCGCGAGACGTCGTATGTGCTGCTACTAGGCCCGATGCCGAGAAATCCGCCCACTGTACCGAAGGGAGAGGAGCGCTGAGTGTACGACGATGAGCGAGAGTGGGAAGCAACTCCAGGGACTTTGGCTCTCAGCCGTGAGAGGGTGGGGTACTCTGGCGGTCTGGCAGGGTAATGCCCTCTTCCTTCGCCTGCCATATCCGTCATGGTAGTTGAAGTTGACATGGAGAGATCTGCTGCAGAGGAGCCTCGCCGCCATTTGAAGCCTGGACGCTGCGAAGTGGCCATGTCGCGGATGGAATCGATTGTGCGATCAGGCAGAGCTGATGCCGTCTCTTCATCTTCTTTGTCATCGTCTGGGTATACGAATGCCTCATCGTCATCGTCTTCGTCATTGTCATCTTTGCCACCATGCTCTCCCTGATTTCGCTTGGCGTCATCATCGTCGTCGCCCTCGCTGCTGCCCAGAATGGACCTCATTCGTGCTCCATAGCTGCGAGGGGAGCTTGGACCAGACTCTGCTTCGCCCTCGAAGATGTTGGCGGCATGGTCTGCGCCTGGGTAGAGGAAAGCCTCTTCATCTTCTCGATCGTCGTCTTGTCTTGCCTTTCCATTGGTCTCAGCTTCATCGTGAGACTGATCAAGGATGGCGGCGAGACCGTCTTGGTACTTCTGAGCTTCACCGGTTGCACCAGAGGATGGCTGCTGCGCTTCGTGTCCTAGAATATCTGCCAGCTTGTGCCTCCTACTCTCATCGTCGCCTATTGATCTCGACGATGGTGGTGATGAGGACATGGCATGGTCGGCCCTTTGTAGTCGTGAGAAGGAAGAAGCACAAGGAGCTGAAGAGATGGTCAATTGCGAGCAAAGACAAGGCGGGCAGGCAGCCAGGCACAGTCAATGGGCTGCCGCATGGGCCATCCATACCACAGAGGCGCGCCGTCCGTCCGCTCGCTCGCTCAGTTGATCGATTTGGCTGCGAGTGGATCAACACTTTGGCCCGCCGCCTCTGATGCCCGCCTTGGCTGCCTCCACGCATCTCTCGCCTCGTCAATCCACCATCACCACCAACATCACATATCCAACTTCGCAATCATGTCTGCCCTCAGTGGCAGGCTGATGCGTATCAGCAGAACCACTGCAAGTCCTCTGCGCACACCGACACCCTCTGCAGCCATCCCTCGCGCCTCTACTCTCATGTCAGCTTCGAGACCGCGATTGCACCTCGTCCATCACCACCGACTGACCAACAATGCCAATGTTGGGCTCAGAGGCATGCACGTCAGAGCACTCAGCTTCAGTACCCTAGGCAGGGCAGCTTTGAGAGGATTGCGTCTGCCTGTATTCGCTGGTACCGCAGCACTTGGCACCGCAGCGGGCACTCTGGCTATGGCCAATCGTACGGCAGATCGTGAGTTGTGGGCGCCTCGAAGGTGGATATGGCCCTTGTACCGAGCTGATCACCACCACCACCACCACCACTACTTCTCTTCGTCGCCAGGCTTCACCTCCTTCGTTGGGGACGCGTTCGAGTCTGCTTCTGAGGCGGCATCAGACATCGCCGGCAGCCTGGGAAACGCTCGTGACCGCATGGCGTCTGCCTCCTCGCAGGCGTACGAGGACATGCAGAACTCGGCTTTCCTTCGATCGTTCAAGGGCTTCTTCTCCGGAGAAGATCGAGCCTCCTCATCGTCCCACGACAGTGAGCACGGCGATAGTGGCAGCCAAGGCGGAGGAGGTGGTGGCGGTAACAATGCAGCCGCCGCCGCCCTCGCTGCGGGCATCTTTGGAGGCAGCAACGTTGCGGCTGAAGGCGAAGGCAAAGAGGTAGACGACGACGAGACGATTCCTTCTGGACTTCCATCCAGCACCCGCGAGCTCATGATGCTCACTCGCAAGCTCATCGAAGTCCGCAATATCCTCAAGACCGTCGACCACGAGAGCGACTCCCTCACTCTCCCCAGCATCGTCGTCATCGGCTCACAAAGCAGCGGCAAATCCTCGGTTCTTGAGGCCATTGTAGGTCACGAGTTCCTTCCCAAGGGCAGCAACATGGTCACCCGCCGTCCCATCGAGCTCACCTTGATCCACACGCCCAAGTCGACCGCCAATGGGGGCAAAACACCTGTAGAGTACGGCGAGTTCCCTGGAATGGGGACGGGCAGAATCACCGACTTTGGACAGATCCAGAAGACGCTCTTCGATTTGAACATGGCGGTCCCTGCCGAAGAGTGTGTGAGCGACTCCCCCATCGAGCTTAGGATCCACAGCCCACACGTGCCAGACTTGACCATGATCGACTTGCCGGGCTACGTGCAGATCAGTGAGTAGAGCGGCCCGCTGACCAGGCCATGTTGTCATTGCTCATCACTTGACCTTCTACATTGTCATGCCCTCTCACCAGGCTCCATGGATCAACCCGAGCAGCTGCGCGAGAAGATCAGCGGGCTATGCGAAAAGTACATCCAAGAGCCAAACATCATCCTGGCCGTGTGCGCCGCGGATGTCGATCTGGCCAACTCGCCCGCCCTACGCGCAAGTCGTAAAGTCGACCCACTTGGTCTGCGCACGATTGGCGTTATCACGAAGATGGACCTTGTCGCTCCCGAGATCGGCAGTGGGTTGCTCAGCAATAACAAGTACCCATTGGCGCTCGGTTATGTGGGCGTGGTTTGTAAGACGGGCATGCTGAGTCGCTTCAGATCTGGAGGGCATGATGCGCATGGTGAAGGGAATATCGGCTCATCGGTAACCAAGCAGGAGAATGACTTCTTCAGTGCCAACCGAGAGCATTTCAAGGCGCCGACCAGGGGAAGGAATGCAGGGGTGGAACCAATGACGGGGACGGATACCTTGAGGAGAAGATTGATGAGCGTGTTGGAAGAGAGCATGGGTGAGTACGCGTGAGCGAGTAGCAGTAGCGCTGTCGTCCCTGTAGCTGACCACTATCCCCTCGCCCGACGCCTCCAGGCTCCTCCCTGCACACAATCGCAAACGCCGTCCGCATGGAGCTGGAAGAGGCTTCCTACCAGTTCAAAGTCCAATATAACGATCGAGCCATCTCTGCCGAGTCCTACGTAGCGGAAACGATGGACTCCCTCAAGCTACGCTTCAAGGACTTCGCGACTCACTTTGGCAAGCCCGAGGTGAGGCAGCTACTCAAGCAAGCGCTGGACGACAAGGTCATGGATATCTTGGCTCAACTGTATTGGACTGACCCGCGGGTCAAGGAGCTCGGGCAGCTGGCGGATGATAGAAAGATCACGCCGGAGACGCTCGACAGGTACTGGCAGCACAAACTCGACGCCAGCTCTTCTGCTCTCACAAAGTCCGGCGTGGGAAGGGCGAGCACGCAGCTCGTGGTGGACGCGATTCGCACGCAGATCGAGCACTTGGCGCAGACGGAGCCTTTCAATCACCACCCTGAGGCGGCGGAGCGGATTCTCGCATTCAGCTCTGCTATCCTCCGTGAGCGTTTCGGTCTTACAGCGGACCAGGTGGAGAATTGCGTCAAGCCTTTCAAGTATGAGGTCGAAGTCGAGCCTCGCGAGTGGGAGGCGGGAAGGGGACGCTCCGTCGCCCTTGTGGAACGCGAGCTTGCGATGTGCGACGATGCTCTGAGCCGGCTGAAGAAGGCCATCGGCGGGCGAAGACTCAAGGGAGCGATGGAGTACGTCGCTGAGCTCGAGGAGCGAGACCGAAGAAGAGCGGCCGCGAGGCTGAAGGCGGTTCGCGAGGCCCGGGAAGGAGGCAGCGAACAGCAAGCCGAGCAGCCGCAGCAGGACGACGACCAGTCCGACCCGCTACGTCCAGACTACAACTCGGCCCTCCTCATCAAAGCGCGTGAAGCCCGCTTCCTGCAGAACAGGTCCGACGTCCTCCAAGCCCGTATGCGCTCTCTCCAGTCCAAACGCTGCAAGACCTCACCCGACAGCAAAGCCTTCTGCCCCGAGGCTTTCCTCAACGTCGTTGCAGACAAGCTCACCTATACCGCCGTCCTCTTCATCAACATTGAGCTCGTCTCGGAGTTCCTGTACCAATTCCCGAGGGAGATCGACTCTCGCCTGGTCTATGACTTACAGAGGGAGGATCTGCTCAAGTTTGCACGGGAAAATCCGGGCGTGAGGCGGCATTTGGATCTGCAGAGTAGGAAGGAGAAGCTTGGTGAAGCGATGGGGAAATTGGAGGCGCTGCAGGCTATTTACGAGGAGAGGGGTGGGAATGCGAGAGGTGGGGGAAAGGACAAGGGTGGGTCGAGTTGGAAGTTCTTCTGAGGGCGTGACAGTGTACGATATGACTGCGATCGCACTTCAAGAGGATTGCGACTTGTCTTGGAATCAGACGATACCATCACTTTCCTAGTCGTTGTTGCCGCCTCTTCATTGAGGGCCACGGCCTTTTTCAAGTGGCCCAAGCGCAGGCGGCGAGCGGTCGAGGGCGGCTTCAATTTGCAATGCAGTCCAACTCCCGGCTCCTTCCTTCCTTCCGTCCTTCCCTTCTCATCGTGATACCCTGCGCTACACCCCACCACCCTCCTCAGGCAGCGCTTGCTAGCACATGCTACCGACGCACGTCATCCGCATGCCCACCTCCTCGTCGCATCAGGGTGCTGCGGATGAGCCTGTCCCCACGACTGCATACCCGCCTTCCTCATCGACCTACGGCTATGACGAAGCGAATGGCAGCGGCACATCGAGCTCAATATGGCACAAGATTCTCGGGAGGCGAGGCATCGTAGGCCTGACGGTGGATGTAGCTGCGCCTATGCCTAAGCAGCGCCTGGCATCAACAGCGGCGAGAAACGGCACCGCAGCCGGTCTCGCAAGTGGTTCGACCAAGCCCTCTGCCCCGCCATCTCAACCGCCTGCTTCTCGGTGGCGCACCCCAGAGTTCTACCTCTACTACCTTGTGTTCGCCATCGCCATTCCACTAATGGTGTGGGTGCCTATACAGCTCAGCCAGCCTTCGAATCCGAATTATGCGAGATTCGCCACGCATCTCAAGCCCGGCTGGCTGATGGGAAGATGGCGAGATGACTCGGACTTCCAGTATAGGAGCTTCAGAGACTATGTGCCTGCGTTGTTGGGGATCATGGGACTATACCTGGCACTGTCAGCTGTGGCTTCGCGACTGCCGGAGTGGGGAAGCGCAGGAAGAGGGGCGTACAGGTCCTTGTCAACCTCTGGCGGGGCTGCGGCTACATCACCGCGACGGAATCGCCTGCCTTTCCTCCTAGGATTCACAACCCTTTTTCTACTCGCTCTTCACGGCGTCAACTCTCTGAAACTTCTCACCATCCTAATCGCGAATTACCAACTCTACCGGCTGGTAGCAGGGCGAGCATACGTTGCGCCTCTACTCATCTGGACCTTCAACGTCTCGATGCTGGCTGCGGTGCACTGGAATGATGGCTTTCCGTGGGGACGACTGCTAGGAGAACAAGTGGCTGGGTGGCTGGACGAGCAACCATACACGGGTCTGCTGCCGCGATGGCAAATCAACTTCAACATTTCGATGCTGCGGCTCGTCTCGTACGGCCTCGATCGACACTGGGCCGCTCTATCCCCCTCCTCCCCCTCCTCCCCCTCCTCCTCCTCGTCCTCCTCCTCCTCTCTCAGCACAGCCGAGCAACCTGGCCAAACAGACAATCGTCTTCGCTCCTCCACTCCCCGCCCTGCAGCAGAGTATGCCTCCCTCCCCCTGTACCTTGCGCACATCCTCTACCCGCCCCTCTTCATCGCCGGGCCCATCATGAGCTTCAATGATTTTGCCTCGCAGGTTAGCAGGCCTGCCATGGTGCCTCGCGCGAATGTGGTGAGGTATGCAATCAGATTTGGGGTTTGCATGTTGACTATGGAGTTTATTCTGTGAGTGGGCGCAAAGCTGAAGAACAAGAGCTCTGGCGAAGTTCCCGCTCACTCAATCCCTCCCTCGCCCTCCGCATACGCAGCCACTTCATTTACGTCAACGCGATCAAGGACACTCCGCATGGGTGGTCAGGCGCATCACCCCTAGAGCTAAGCATGATCGGCTTCTGGAACCTCATCATCGTCTGGCTCAAGCTCCTCCTGCCCTGGCGCTTCTTCCGCCTCTGGGCGCTAGCGGACGGTGTCGATCCGCCGGAGAACATGGTACGCTGTATGGCCAACAACTATTCGACACTAGGCTTCTGGCGTAGCTGGCACCGCAGCTACAATCTGTGGGTCGTGAGATACATCTATGTACCTTGTCAGACTGGGTGGGGCAGCGGCAGCCGCCAAGGAGGAGGTAGGCGGAATAGCTCGACCTTGACTACTTTGGCGGCTACGTTGCTCGTCTTCACCTTCGTCGCTTTGTGGCACGACCTCTCCCTCCGTCTCCTCACGTGGGGATGGCTGATCACCCTCTTCATCTTGCCCGAGGTGCTTTGCAAGAAACTTATACCAGCCTCGGCGTACGGCCACCATCCATGGTATCGTCACGTTGCTGCTATCGGTGGAGTGGGCAACGTTCTGCTCATGATGGGCGCGAATCTGGTAGGCTTTGCCATTGGAGTGGAAGGGGCCAAGTATCTCGTCGAGCAGCTCTTCACCACTGCCCAGGGGGCGCGCTTTATGGTGTTGGCGTGCGGGACGCTCTTTGTGGGCGTACAGGTCATGTTTGAGTATAGGGAGGAGGAGGCGAGGAAGGGGATTGCGAGGAAGTGCTAGCGGCGCTTGAAGGAATGCTAATGATAATGATGACAATGAGCACTGGAGTGTCTGGTCTAGCAGAGTCTTGCACCGTCGCCGACGCCGTGTACAAGTGGCTCGGGCCGCTTGCTGAAGAGGACCTTCTTACGGATAATGCAGACCACGTCGTAGTACGTCGCCGTTTGGCGCGTGCGGCGAGCCCGAGAGGTCAGATCGGCAGCTTTGTTGCCGTTGGGTACTGAAGCTGTTGGCGGAGCGGTGATCGTTCTGTCGCCCTCGTCCTCATCATCGTCGTTGGCTCGGTGCTCGGGCGCCGCACGCTGCGGCGTGGCCGGAGGGCTGCTGTAGTCGATTGAGCTGCCGAGGTGGAGAGGAGCTGGCACTGGTGCGGGGCTGCTCGACCTCAAGGGAGGGGAAGAGCGTGGGTCGGTCGTCTGTGGCATGGCCGTTTGCTCTTCGCCTTGTCGTTCTGCTCCAGCGCGAACAGCTGGCTCACTTCTGTTGCTCGCAGGTGGACGACCCAGCTCACCATTTCTGATGGACGTTTTACCTCCCAGCTTGCCGCGGCGTTCTGCAGTCGGTGAGACGGGGTCTGCATGACGCTGTCGCTTTATTCTCGCGTCACGATTGTCTTCATCATCGCTGTCCGCCAGCAAGGCCGACAGGCGGAGCGCATCGTCTTCATCGTCGTCTGCTGCTGCTGTCGGTAGTCTTCGAGCCTCCTCCTCTTCTTTGCTTGCGTGGATCGTGGTCGAGGACGATGATAGTGGTCCAGATGCAGCATCTCCAGCAGCGCCATGACCATTGTTCTTGGGCGCCTCGCCTACACCCCCATCTCTTCCGTCCTCTCTATCTACGTCTTCCTCCTCTTGGTCCACTCTTTTCCTCTTCTCGATGACAGCCAAAGGCTTAGACAGAGTAGCCAGCTTCCCTTCGAGGCGATGGTGAGAGAGCACCAGCGTGGGCTTGTCCTCGCGGCCCTCTCCCCAGATGAGTTCGCCGATTGTCGATGACTCTCCCTCCGCACCACCTTGGTCCTCCATTTCGAGCGATCCCTGTAGCTCTATCAGTACGAGCTCGCCATTGGGGCTGAGCGCGAGGAGTGGACGAGGCACGCTGCTGCTGGCTGCAGAGGAGCCTTGGTCGGGATCGACGCCGGCGCCATTGAGCCGACGTCTCTTGCTCGATGAGGGACCAACCGATGCTGGTGCAAGATTGAGGTGAATACGGACCATCTCGAGATGCCGCAGATTGCGGATTGGGTGAGAGGATGAAGGTGCGAAATAGGGTGGGTGTCGAGGGAAGCTTGAGTTGAGGTGCCTTTGCTTCAACTTTGTGCCTATCCGTCAATCTCCACCCTCAACGCCGACGCCTCGTTTCCGTGTCGCGTTTCCCGCGTCGAGCGTGGCTCGACCTCTTGGCGGCGGCTGGCTGTGCTTGCTTCGTTGCTTTCCATCAAGGCTGTACCTCTTCAAATGCCCCGACCATCGTTGATACCGGCTTCCAATTGCAGACCTGCGAGCGTCTCTCCGCAAAGATGACAAGGATGCTGCAAAGGCGGCATCTAGAAGGCGGCACAGGGTGTTGACCCACAACGAGATGCGGCTACCCGCTTCGCTGACGCTGACTCGCAATGGAAATGCACTTCACTCGTTGAGACACGTCAGTCAGCCTGCAAACCCACCCTGAAGTCAGACCATAGACTTAGCGCAACCGAAGCACATCCACCCTCAAGCAGTCATGACCAAGCGACGACTAACCTTGACTCCTGACCTCTCACCAGCAACACGACAACGATCCTCTGTTCCTTGCCCTCTCTCTCACCATCCTCAGCATCCGCCTCCTCCCCTCACCACTCCCATACGTCCCTCACCTCACATTCTAA
The DNA here is from genome assembly GCF_003144245.1 of Jaminaea rosea. Lineage (NCBI taxonomy): Eukaryota > Fungi > Basidiomycota > Exobasidiomycetes > Microstromatales > Jaminaea > Jaminaea rosea. Next base: position 708,118 of record NW_020289979.1, on the reverse strand, counting down.
TGAGCAACGGCCACCATGGAGATGGCCATGACGGAGTCCGCGCTTCTTTTGTACCTCATCATGGTCCGCCTACGCACAATGCTCTCTTCCTCGAAACCTTAGCTCACGGCACCGGTACCGACGGAACACTGAAGCTCACCGGCTCATCTCTCACCATTGGCTATCTCAACGCCATCGCCCGTCACAAGAGCAGCTTTCAGCTGGACGCAGACGCTCGTCAATGCGCCGTCGAGGCTGGCAATCAAGCTCTCGCCACTCTCGTCTCAAGCAGAGATCGCACCGTGTACGGCGTCACGACCAGCTTCGGCGGAAATGCTGCTTCCACTCTACCCTCCTCACAAGCCGACTCAATCGCAAACGCCCTTGAAGGTCTCCTCGCCGGCATAGATTCAACCACGCCCTCCATGAGCGGGCCATCTCACACCCTTCCTACCGCCTGGGTACGCGGTGCCATGTTGCTCCGCATCAACAACCTTCTCCGCGCACACTCCTGCGTCCGTTGGGAGCTCATCGCTGCTCTTCGACACTTGCTGGTGCTGAACGTCACGCCTGTCGTACCCACGCAGGGGTCCATCTCCGCTAGCGGAGACCTCATGCCACTTGCTTACATCGCCTACGCTCTATGCGGGCATGCAGGAATCCAGGTCGACATCAAGGGAGAACGCATGTCCGCTCGCGAGGCTCTACAGCAGCTCAGCGTGCCCACTTTCGTCTACCAGCCAAAGGAGGTACTAGCTATCATCAACGGTACGGCAGTTGCTGCCTCCGTTGCCTCTCAGGCATTGTACGACGCCCACGGCTTGCTCGCCCTCACGCAGGTCGTCACCGCAATGGCCTGTGAGGCATCGTTAGGCTTCAAGGAGCCCTTCTCTGCCTTTCTACACGACACGGCGCGTCCTCACCCTGGGCAGGTGCAGGTAGCACGCAACTTGAGGCGTTGGTTGGCCAGCAGTGGAATGTTACAAGATGCGGCGAAGGAAAAGACAAGCAGCCCTGTCGAGCTGCTCTGGCGTGCTGGGACGAAGTCTACTGCTGAAGCCGGAGCGCAGGTCGATGGACTCTTTCTCAAGCAAGATCGGTGAGTAGGCATGGCAGCGGTAGAGATTGAAGAGGCGTCAACTGATTCGACTGCTTCGCAAACTCCTGCAGCTACCCCGCTCGTACCGCACCTCAGTGGATCGGCCCCGTCGTCGAGGACTTTATCGCTGCTCATCACAATCTAGAGATCGAAATCAACTCAAGCACAGACAACCCTTTGATGGATCCCGCCACATCCGAGGTCCTCCATGCGGTTAGTGCGCGCAAGCATATCGAGCTCGCACACAGCCTGGCACTCATCTACCTTTTCCTCCCAATCCGTTCCCACGCAGGGCAACTTCCAAGCCACTGCCGTGACCAACGCGACTGAAAAGACGCGGGATGGTCTTGCCACTTTAGGCCGTATCGTCTTCGCCCAACAAACCGAGCTCCTCAACGCCTCAATGTCCAACGGACTGGAGCCTTGTCTCGCACCCTGTGATGGCCCCAACAAGGACGGCGGGCTCAAAGGCCTGGATATCGCAAGCGCAGCTTACATGTCCGAGCTGGCCTACCTGGCCAATCGTGTCAACCACCTCTGCATGAGCGCCGAGATGCACAACCAGAGTATAAATTCTCTCGCGCTCGTATCAGCACGATACACAGCCATGGCGGTCGAGACTTTGAGCAAGCTCTGTGCAAATGCACTCATGGTCGTCACGCAGGCTATAGACCTCCGTCTCGCTTTTGTGCTCTTTGTTGGCAAGCTTCACGCCTGGCTGAAGGATGCTGCAAAGCGTCTCTCAAGGGACCGTCTCTCGATCGACAAAGTCTATGCGTGGTACACACGCGATTCGCCTCACTTTCCGGAAGAGAGTCACGCCTTTCTTTCCTCTGAAGCTACGGTCGAGCGCATAGTCGAGCGACTCGTTCTCTGCTTCATCACCAAGGGCCACCTAGACTACACTACGCGAGCCAATGACGCGGCGTCATCGCTATACGTGATGTCTGATCCGAACTTCTTTGTCGCTGCGATGCTGGAGAGCGAGTCGTCAGGCCGACATCTTGATGAGGGGATGAAGGAGTGGAATAGCAGGGAGAAGATCTTGGCGGCTGTGGGTAGGCACATCTGCAGGCTCTATGAGGAGAGCAGGAGTGACGGGATACTCAGGACTCAGAAGGAAGAGCACGGACATCCGTGTGCCCTTACGGAACGCATCCTCACCTTCGTCCGCAGCGAGCTGGGAATCGAAGCCTGGTCTGGGCCGCACCCGCGCAAGGGAACACAGCTGAAAAGCTCTTTTGGCCGAGGTGCTGTTCACGGTGTGGGTGTTGGGAGCGCTGGTGGGAGTGACGGCGCCGCTTGGAAGAGCACCGTAGGCGGACGCGTCACCAGGCTGTACGAGGCCATCAGGGATGGGAAGATAGCTGAGGCTATCAAGCATTTCTTTGACGAGGAGGAGAGGAGGGGGATGGACATCAAGAAAGAGGGGCCCGACGCCCGCGATTGAGGCAAGGTTGATGGATCGAGCAGAGCGGAGACAGCTGGCAAAGCGGCCTTTGATTCACAGCGCACACTAGCATATCCTTTGCCCTAATGACGGTCTTGAGCAACGAAGAAGAGACAGTCAACACCAAGCTCAACACCGGTTGAGCTCTTGCGTGACCCTTCGCCGTCACGGGAGCCCAACGTCAGACGTTTTCGGCGTGGGATAGAGTTGCCGGCGGCTGCCACCCTATTGCCCGAGATGAGTGCCACGCGGGCCAGGTGAGGTGGCTCGGAGTCTTAGATCCGCTTTATCGACGGATGACGGAGACGGAGACGGCGAGTCGTGCGGCGGCGCTAGCCGTTCAATGTTTGCTGCACTCTTTCCTACCTTTCCTCTCAGACGAATTTCCTTTCTCCTCTTTCCCCTCGAACCCATTCTTTGGATGCGATACAACTCCTTACAGCCAAGCCATGAGCGCCGTGGATGATGCGTCTTCACCTCGCAACATGCTTCCAGACGGCCAAGGAGGTGGCGCAGCAATGGATCGAGCTACGGCGACCCTGCGAGTCGAGGGCATGACTTGTGGCGCATGCGTCGAGGTGATTACTAGCGCGGATCCGCAGCTACCATCAGATAAAACGAACATCCACTGATCATCGCAATTCCCTGTCATCCGCGCCCGCCACTACCAGTCCATCGAATCTATGTTGCGTAAACAGCCCGGCATCCTCGACGTCTCCGTTGCTCTCCTTGCTGAGCGAGCTGTCGTCGATTATGCGCCTTCTCAATGGACGGTCGAAAAAATCGTTGAGGAAGTCGAAGATGTTGGATTCGATGCTATAGTACTCAGCGATGTCAAGGTCGATTCAGCCTCAAAGCAGACATCATCGACGCAAGCAGCTGAGCAAGGCGACGCTGCACCAGCCATCGAGGAGGCGACGCTCTCCGTCTACGGCATGACCTGCTCCGCCTGCGTAGCCAGCATCGAGTCTGGAGTCCTCGAGCTGGCTGGTGTCCAGTCATGCGAAGTAGCTCTAGCGACAGAGCGAGCCAAAGTCCGGTACGACGCCAAGCAGCTGGGCTTACGCGACATCGTGGAACGCATAGAGGACGCAGGTTTCGATGTCGTCCTCGCCGATGATCGCGACTCGACGCAGCTTCAGTCGCTCAGTCGGGTCAAGGAGGTCACGCAGTGGCGACAAGCCTTCATTGCCTCGCTCACTATGGCCGTACCCGTCTTTCTCATCAGTATGGTCCTCCCCAAATGGTCCGTCACCCGGTCTATCCTCATGTGGCAGCCAATCACACAGCTTTACCTGACCGACGTCCTCTGCTTGGCCCTTACTATTCCCGTCCAATTCGGAGTCGGCCGCCGTTTCTATCGCACGGCATGGAAGGCTCTCAAGCATCGCTCGGCAACAATGGACGTCCTGGTCGTGTTCGGTACCACGGCCTCGTTCACCTACTCCGCCTTCTCCATGCTCTTTGGCCTCTTTTGCTCCTCAACACCCGAGCACATGTGCGGAAAGCCGGCAACATTCTTCGATACATCGACCATGCTCATCACATTTGTCTCCTTCGGTCGCTATCTTGAGAATGCAGCTAAAGGCAAGACGTCCGAGGCTCTGAGCAGACTCATCAGCTTGGCGCCTACTGCGGCCGTCATCTACACCGACGGGGAGAAGTGCTCGGCTGAGAAGCGCGTGCCGGGTGAGCTGGTGCAGAGGGGTGACTACGTCAAGGTTGTTCCCGGTGATCGCATCCCCGCAGATGGTGTCGTTGTGCGCGGCTCCAGCACGGTAGACGAGTCCGTCGTCACCGGAGAGTCTATGCCTGTCACCAAGCGGGTCGGCTCACCCGTCATTGGAGGCACGGTCAATGGTCTCGGCTCCTTCGACTTTTTGGTCCATCGCGCAGGGAAGGACACCTCCCTCTCGCAAATTGTGCGACTAGTTTCTGAGGCTCAGACGAGCAAGGCTCCCATTCAGGCCTTTGCCGACCGGATAGCGGGCGTCTTCGTGCCTACAGTAATCGGGCTCGGCTTGCTCACCTTTGTGAGCTGGATGGCACTCGCTCATCTGCTTGGGCCAGATCACCTCCCCCAAGTCTTCAGGGAGGAGCACGCAACCAAATTTGCGGTCTGCCTCAAGTTGTGCATCTCCGTCGTGGTGGTGGCTTGCCCCTGCGCACTGGGCTTGGCGACACCCACGGCGGTGATGGTAGGCACAGGAGTCGGGGCGCAACACGGCATCCTCATCAAGGGTGGTGGACCGCTGGAGGCGAGCGTAAAGATCCGCAAAGTCCTCTTCGATAAGACCGGCACGCTCACGAGGGGAAAGGTGGCTGTTGTGGGAGTGGCATGGGCTGGCGGGCCGGTCACGGCGCACGATGAGGACCTCGATGCACCTGTGTTGGGCGATGAAGATGGGAATAGGTTGACGCTGAGGCGGCGCGATGCACTGGAGATGGTTGGTGCGTTGGAGGGCAAAAGCGAGCATCCCCTCGGAAACGCTATTGCGGCTTACGCAAGGCGACGCTGTGGTATTGCAGAGGGGACGGAGGGCTCCACGGGCCTGGCTGTCGAGTCATTCCAGAGCATTACGGGGCAGGGAGTCACTGGCACGGTCAGAAGCAACGCTTCCTCGTCACACCCGCACCACCTATCGATCGGGAATTCTCGTCTATTCGGCGGGGCCGGTAGCAGCAGCAAGAAGGAGATGGTCTCGCCCCACCTTCCACCGAGCCTCAGTACCTTTGCCCAAGTCGAGGAGCATCTCGCCCGTACCCTTGTGTATGTGACGCTCGACTCGCAAGTCATACTCGCCCTCTCTCTCGCAGACCAAGTTCGTCCAGAAGCGCGGCGGGCGATCCGAGCCCTGCACTCCATGGGCATCTCCACCGCCTTGGTCACGGGAGACACGGAAGCTACCGCGCGGGCCGTGGCAAGACAGGTCGGGATAGATGACGAGCACGACGTGTATGCGAGCAGGACGCCGCAGGGGAAGAGTGAGCTCATCCAGGAGCTGAGGCGGGACCTAGCCCTCGACCCAAGGGGGTCGGAAGGGGGGATAGCAATGGTGGGAGACGGCATCAACGACAGCCCCGCTCTCGCCTCTGCAGACTGCGGCATCGCCCTCTCCTCCGGCTCGGACATCGCCTTGGAATCTGCCAGCATCGTACTGGTGCGCAATTCCCTCTTAGATGTGCCATCCTCTCTCCTGCTCTCCCGCCGGATCTTCCTCCAGATCAGGCTCAACTTTGCCTGGGCTACCTGCTATAATCTGGTCGCTCTACCGCTGGCCATGGGTGTCGGCCTGCCCTGGGGCTGGAAGATGCATCCCATGATGGCGGGAGCAGCTATGGCTGCTAGTAGTGTTAGTGTTGTGGGCGGGAGCCTGACTTTGAAGTGGTGGAGGAGACCGAGGCATCTTGAAGGAGGCGCTGATGGGGAGGACGGCCTTGTGTTGGAGAGCAAGAAGTCGGCGGAGGACGATGACGAAGACGCTCTCGATGAGTACGAGGCTGTGGGCGCCACTCGTGGCCGGCCCGGCTCGGCCTTTGTATGGCTGGACAGCTTGGCGAGTCGTGCCGCGAGCCTCTTTTCGCGACGGGGAGACACACGGCGTGGATCACTCGCAGGGCCAGCAGCAGCGACACCAACCACTGCGGCGCTTTCCTCGTCGGCTCAGTATCAGGCTTTGCCCTCCGTCGTCGTCAGCGGGCCGGAGGAGGACGAAGCGTACGAGATGGCTTGAGACTCGCAGCCGATTGTTCACTTTACGTGATATCCTGACAATTCCGCTCGAATCTGTTCTGTAACCGTGCATTAATGTAGAGCTTCCACTATACTGCCATGTCATCGCTGCTGGCCTTGGCTTCCCTCTCCCTCGCCTGCGGCTATCTCCTCATACCTCCTTCTTCTCGCCCCCCTCGCCTGGTCAAGCATCGAGCCTTGCATCATGCCTATCCCTGCCACGCCGACAGGTAGTGTAGTCTCCTCAACCCTCCTCGTCGCACCAATGCCGGCCCTCTCCTCCCCACCAAAACCCAGCACAGCCTCAACAGGCTCTGCCCTACCCTCCTTCTCCCCTTCACCCAAGCCTCGCCCAATCTCCCAGCCCATGGCGCGCAACATTGCATGACCGACATTACTGTCGTCGAGGGCACGACCGCTTGCCGGCTGCGGCTCAGGTTCCGGCTGAGCAGCAGAACATGCGGTAGGAGCAGGAGGACCGGGATGAAAGGTACGGTCCTGTTGATGATGACGTTTGGCGCGCTTGGCTTGGGACAGGGCAGATTCGTCGATCCCGAAGGCGACGCGACGCTCCAGGGCTCGATCCCTATACTGTGGTTGAGGAGGAGCAACGGAGGGGGCGACGATAGCTGCAGCTGCCTCACCGGAGGCGCAATCCACCTCGTTGTTCTGCGCTTCCTTCGCGACTTCGGCTGAAGGCTCTTCTCCCTCAACCTGCGCTGCCTCCTTTCTCTCCCTCTTATCCTTGTCCCTCGCTTCTCTCTTCCGCTCCCTACCCTCCGCTCTCTTGCTCTCATCCGCCAAATTGCCCCTGTGTAGTTCAGACTGAGCCTCGTGCTTGGCAAGTTGGGTTGGGGTCTTAAAGCGTCGCGAGCATAGGTAGCAGGCGAGGACGGCCGGGTCAGGGTCGGTGAAGCTTTCGCTCTCCCTGTGCGAAGTGACGGATGGGGCTGAAGAAGGTAAGGTGGTTGATGGAGGAATGGATTTCCACTGTGACGTGGTTGATATTGATGGCGCTGTGGGCTGCATAGGCGCCGATGCGGCTGGAATTGATGACTTCGTCGCAGCGACGGTGGACAGCCCGACGCCGTGCAGCTCCTCCTGCTTCCTCCCCCAATGAGCGATATTGTGCGCCGCATTTAGCTTACCTCCGAGTATCGGCGGGGCTGGTGGGACCTTGGCTTTCTTGTGCTTCTCAGAGGATGCTTGTGACTTCTCTGCTTGCTGGTGGGAGGGAGGACGACCCTCGGTTTTCTCTCGGCCTGGATTAGGCAGTGGCAACGGCCAGCCCTTTTGCCAGATCTGACATTTCGCTTCTGGATCAACCGGCTGCCAATCATGGCCTGTCTCGTCGTCGTGCCAAGTTGTAGTCCAGCTTGGTGAAGCATCCTCACCGCCGCAGGCAGGATTGCCTCGGCCCTCGCCTGCCTGGATGAAGTGGGAGCTGAAACGAGCAAAGTCAATGTGCTGCCCCTTGCTACCTGATCCCTGACTGTCGTTGCTGAGTGCTGCGATATGAGCGGTCTTGGCCTGAAATAGCTCTCTGGCTCTCAGCGCCTCCAGAGCGATCCCTGCGGCCTCGACGCTGCTGAAGAAGGCAAAGGCTGTCTTGCTCTCTTTCTTCTGTTGCTCAGCCCTATCCTCCTTCGCAGCAGGGCCACCTGTAGTAACAACGAGCACCACCCGCTGCAGGGCTCTCACGACCATCGACGAGGGATGATCGATGGTGCTGATGCTGAGAGCGAGGTGAGCTGCCGTCTGACCATCGTTTGACGCGAGGTTGGAGAGAATGAGAATGCGAGTTGGCTGCGAGGTGCGCCGCCAATCTCCTTCTTCATCCCTTGAGGCACCAGAATGCAACGGACCTCTGCTTTGCCCTTGCATAGGAGGACCTCCGTGCTGGGCAGGCCTGCTCAGCGCAGCAGGACGAGGAGGTGGTGGACCCGGTGGTGGTCCTGGCGGCGGCGGCGGCGACCGACCGTCGCGAGTCGGTTGCCAGCGATGGCTATCATGCTGGTCTGTTGGGGGCCAGTACCGATGTCTATCTTCCATCTGTTCCTTCGTTGTAGTGCAGCAGTGCCATGGCCAATATGCGTGTATGCCGTCGAGTGACGAGGAGGAGTAAAGCCAACACTCGGCCTTCCGCTCGAAGCTCCCGCTCGCCCTCGTCCGACACTGGGTCGCGCACGGCCTTTCTCGCTACCCGTTGGCAAAGCCCATCTAGTCATGCTCTTGTTCAACGGCCCAGAATCAGAAACGCATTCATTCATTGCATCGTGACGACCAGCGAGACGAGATTGCCTTCCACTGAAGTGAAGGGAGAGGGGTAGCGTAGCGAGGAAACGCAAACGAGGCGACGGTCTGTTACAGGGGCGAGGCGTGGAAATCAAAAAAGAGAGCAATGAAAAGAGCCCGAAGTGGGTAATAGACGGACGACTTGCTGCGCCGCGGGTGAAGAACGAAACGAGGCTTGCGTGAGCGAGGAAGGAAGCGTTGGTGGAATAGAGAGGTGAAGGGGATGGCCTCGGCCGGGATCCTTGAACGGGCCGTGATGGGAAATTGATCCGTAGTAGTGGTGTTGGTGGTGGTGGTGACGATGCGCTGCGAGAGTCCATCTTGGGAAGCGTGACAAGCAAATGGCCATACTTCCCGTGCTAAGTCGTCCGCTCACGCAGCCATGACCAATGCTGCTACACCCGCCACCAGCGCCATCACGGCAGCACTCGCCCTGACGCCCTGCGGTGCAGCCGCCACCTTGGCGAAATCCGTCGTGCCAGCGATGGAATTGATCTTTGGTGCCCACTTGCCACCACACTTTTCCTTCCCGGCCTTGTACAACGCGCTCTGCCCGGCGAGCGCCTTTGAATTGCTCAACCCAATCGCGTAGGGGATAGACGTCTCGAACTTGATGTACGAGGCGAGAATGTTCTGCGTGCATGCGGAGCAGAGGGCAGACTTGTCGCTGTTCGGCTGGACGAAAAGGAAGGCGATGTTTGGCAGCGAGGAGTTGCTGACCGTCGAGCCAGCAGTGTCGCTTGCGTCCGATTGACGGCGATGCAAGCGCTCCTGGAGTTGCGAGAAGAACTCTGCTTCCTCCTCGTTGAAGTCCTCTTGCAGCTCATCGGCGCTGCGCTTCGTCTTACTGCCATCCGCGGTAGACGCAACCGTGGTAAGACAGAAATTGCCATCATCGTCCTTGGAGCAGATGGCCTCCCTGAAAGGGTTCAGGAGGTAAAGCACATCATACACGTCCAGTACTCCGTCCGTCTGGCTCTTGATCTCTGGCGTGCAGCTTGACCAGAATTCGCTCAAGTACTGCCTGATCAATCCCGAATCGCATCCCGTGTTCGCGCCGCAGAGCCTTGAGAGAGACTCTTGCAGAGCGCCCGAAGCTGCATTCTTTGCTGAAGAAGACTTGGTGGCGTTGGTGTAGTAGGTTGTGGCGGAGAGAAGAGGGGCAGTGCATGCTTTGATGCTGCTGTCTGCGTTGAGCTTGGTGAGGAAGGAAGAGCAGTTTGATGAGATGCCCGTCGGAATGCCCGAGACGGCGGACGAGGTCGTTGTCTGCGCAGTCGCAGCAGAGCTAACGGCAACCAGAGCAGCCGCGAGGCCGAAGGCGAGGGATCGTGGGGAGAATGCGAGCATGACGAGAGGCGTGGAGGGTTGAGAGGGCGATACGTTGCTGCGAGAGGTTTTGTGTGTTGAGCAAAGAGAGTAATGAGCGTGTCAAGCTTTAAGGCGAGAAGAGCGTGGGATGAATTGGAAGCTTCAAGCTCCAAATGAAGTAGAGTGAAGTGAAGTGGATGGACCGAGGGTGATGAAGAGAGAGTGTGTGATGCTGCTCAGCAAGCACTCGCGGCGAGAGGATGGTGATGAATGGAAAGGAGGAACGAAGAGGGGCATCGTGTCGTCGTCCGTCGTTGCTCTCTGCCCCGGTTCTGCGTCCCTTGTCAACAGCGGCGGGGCGGCAGGCGGACCTGAGGTTCGTGAGCTGCACCGAAGGCCATTTCTGCCGGGCAGTCAAGCGGCACAAAGGCAGCGCCGAGGCGAAAAGCGTGAAGCAGTCGCGCTTGGCGGAAGCACGGGAGCGCGGGAGCGCGGGTGGGCGGCATCCAGGCAGGCAGCAGCTGCGACCTGCGACTTTGAGATTTTGGATCTGGACAATTCAACGCAACATCGAGAGCATCAAGGGCCTGGTCAAGTCAGCTGTTCTGGATAGAAGAGGGTCGTCTCGACTTCACTTCGAAGCAAAACTCTTCTCAGCTTGTCCGCAGACATGTCGCGAGGCGGTCGTGGTGGTGGTCGCGGCGGCGGGCGAGGGGGCAAGCCCACCGTACCCCTCGGCCACCTCTCCTACGGCGATGTCATGTCCACCATCCAAGGCCAGTCGTCAGAGCATCTCTACCCTTACATGCCCGACCTCCCCAAGCCAGCACCGCCTAGCGAGAAGGAGAGAAGGGCTGCTCAGTTGCAGTTGGACTACTTGGATGCCATGAGACGCGGGCCGTACTGGCCCAGGGAGACGGAGAAGAAGGTCAAAGGTGAGTGCGCGCTGCCCCGATCAGATGTCCAATGACAATGGAAGCCAAGGCATTGACACCTCCCTGCCACCATCGCGCCCAAAGACCTTCCTCGCTACACTGATCGCTACCGTCCAGAGGAGCAACCTGCCCCCTCACTTCAATCAAAAGATCTCACGCTGCAACGCGAAGTCTTCCCTCGCGAAATCTGGCGCCAGTATATGGAAGGCGAGACTCGTCGCGAGGAGCAGCGCGCCAAAAAGGAGCAAGCACAGCAGCTACGTCGCGGCAATACCGAAGGCAAATTCGACTGGGATGCCTTTGAAGCTATGAAGGCTGCTAAAGCAGGAGGAGGGGACGATGATGAGGCTGCAGCGGCCGGGGCTGGGCTGGATGACGATGACGATGGTGGGTTGGATGATGCAGATGATGAGGAGCAGCTAGGCAATTACGAGGATGAGGAGGACGATGATTATGCACAGAACTACTTTGATAATGGGGAAGATGACGGTGGAGATGATGATGGTGGGGGTGGAGAGCAATACGAGTGAGAGAGGCGGGAAGCGCACGCCAAGAGCCAGCACCCAAAAACGACGACGACGACGACGAGACCAAAATCATCTGTACTATTGCATGCAAGCCAATTCTCGCCATCACACGCGTATCTGTACTCGCTCAGAAGGACATCGTGACGTCTGCCTCCACTCTCTCCCTTTCTCTACCGAACGCTGTCTTCCCTGGCCCGGGCAATCACTCGCGCCTAGCATACATCCCAGATCTCCTCCATAGCACAGCAGAACTTTCCACAGGCCACAGACGCACTCAACGAGTACTCGCTGAGACTCATCTTCTCATCCAATCCATACTGATCAGCAAAGTCGTCCTTCCCATGCGCCATAGCTCCCAAGAAGACGGCCAGCGTCCTGGGCTGCTGCTTTCCATCCGGCCCGGGGGTTGCACCCTCCTGCGGCTTGTTCAACAAAGTCGGCAAGTGCGAGCTCAACCTCCTCAAGGGTGCATCGTACGAGAGGGTGATCTTGTACGTGCCCGGCGGAAAGTGATCCGTGACGGGATTACGGATGACCTTGAGCAGCTTCTCGGAGCCGTTGACCGATCGAATGGAGAGTCGTTGCAGTAGTTGGACCATCAGGCCACCGAAGCGCTTGAATGTGCGCGGGATACGGATCTGCGGATTGACCTCGATCAGGACGCCTTTCGCTGTGTGGATGTAGACTTGCAGCATGCCCGCCTTGTTGAGCGGAGAGTCGAGGAGAGTGAGGAGACACTAAGCAAGCGGAAATTCAGAAAGGAGTTGGTCAGTTCGGGGAGGAGAATGAAGCAGCACATCCGTGAGGTGTTGAGAGTACGCACCTGATGCACAATATCCGGCCTGGCCTCAGCGATATCCCTTCCCATCCTGGCCAACACCCTCTGATGATCATCGCAGTTGAGCAGAACGTATTTGTCGTCTCCGCCTTTGCCCGAGGAAGACGACATCTTGTAGGTCTCAAGGCAAGCCTGCTCCAGAACAACGATCAGACGCTGAGGCGGGGTGGAGCTAGTTGCGGCCGTCTTGCTCAGCTTGGGGGCGAGGGGGACGAGGGAGGAGTCTACTTTGAGACGCTTGGTCGAGGAGGACGAGGAAGAGGAAATCGGCTTCGTGGCAGCGGCAGGGACAGCAGCTGATGTGGTAGCAGCGGGTTCTGCAACATCTTCTTCCTCGTCCTCTTCATCGCCGTCCTCCTTTACCACAGTCGTCTCTGCCGCTTTGGGGGGCTTGGTTGAGTAGCTGGTGCTAGCTACGGGCTTGGGTGGCAGGGCATGCTTCAGCTTCGACCCCTTTGCCGCCGATGAAGGGCCAGCAGCATTGCTGGAAGGCGAGAAGGCGGGCGCATCAGGACGAAGAGAACGTCGCTTGGGCGAGGCAGACCCATCCTTGGGGAGGGGCTTGATGGCCCGACCTGCCGCTGAAGACGTCGGCTCAGGTGAAGAGCGCGGGGAAGATGAAGCAGAGGAAGACATTTTGGTAGCACTGCTGTGCTAGGGGAAGGACCAAGATGGATGATGATAGAGGAGCGAAGGAGTCGTGGCTGTATGCTCCTTGCGTTGAGTTGCGATGCGCTCGCTGCCTTCTCGTTGCGAGCAAAGTGCGGCCTCGTCTGCTCTCAGCCCGCGCCTCCGCCCAAAAAATTGACCCGCCTCGCCTGACTCTGCGCCTCTCCGCCAGAGCGCCTCGTTTCCCAGGCCGCCAGACGCGCCCGCTCTGGCGTCATGGCTTTCTCTCTTCTACACCACTCAGGCTCAAAGGTTGCAAGAACAGTCTGCGATGATCGTGAGATATGTGCGACTCTGTATTATCAACGAGATGCAAATGTGAGTAAGGTAGCAAAGACATCATCGTCAGAATGGTATTTCCATTATCTCCGCTCGCCTCTGCTCAGCTCCAGTCCATCCCAGGTGCAGGTACGCCTCCAGGCACACTGCCGCCCCCTCCCGCGCCTCCGCCCCCTGGCATCATGAAGTGACCCATGTGCTGCTGCTGCTGCTGCTGTTGATGATGATGGTGAAGCGCTTGCTGCATCTGATGATGATGCTGCGCCTGCTGGTGGTGCTGTTGGCCCATCCCAGCTGGCGGCATGATCCCATGAGCCATCAAGAGCGTCCTCAACTGCTCCACCTCGCACCTCGCAGCCCCAAGCGCAGCATCCCTCCTCGCCAATCTGCCCCTCAATCGCACGATCCACTCATTAGAGTGCCTCAGCAGTGCCACCTTGCTGATCGCCCTATTCGCCGTCTTGCTGAACTCCGGGTCCATCACATCGGCACGGTCGAATCCCTCCGCATCCTCGTCTTCCGTTAGGCCATCCGGTCCCAGGTATGACCCGCCAGGGGCATCCTCATCGAGCGTGATGGGAGGCAGCATACCGCGCAGCTCGTCGAAGCAGTACTTCAGGGAATCGCGACGCTTTTGCTCGGCGGCTTTGTGAGATGTGCGACGGGAGTCGGATGTCGCGGAGACGTCTCCTGCCCCATTGGCGCCGCCATCCTCATCTTCCTCGTCTTGCTCTTCATCGCCCCCTGTAGTGACACCTTCGCCCTTGGCGTTTGCGGCAAATGTGACAGAGGAAGAGCCCTTGCCCTTGCTCTTGCTGCTCTTGCTGGACGAGGACGGCTTGACGTTGCTGAGCGACTGGCTCGATGTACTCGCTCGCGAGTCGGCGCGGAATCGACTTGAGGACTGACTACCGCTTCGCTTCGACGAATCCTCCCCTGAGCTACCGCCACTGCCACCGATCCCCATCAGGCTGCCAGGCGTCATAGGCTTGCCGCCCGCAGTGGACAGGGGCGGGCCCATTGCCGTGCTGATATCGATAGGACTGGGCGTCGATGTGGCCCCCTCGGAGGGCGAAGCGTCCATGGGCTTGGCCGCGCCAGCCATGATCGGTGTAAAGGTGGCCACCTGGCTGGACGAGCGAGAGTGCCCATTGCCATTGTCACTGATCGAAGCGCGACGAGACTCGGGCTGAGACACCGTCGCAGGCGAAGCTGGCTTGCTGCTGTTGTCCTTCTTGCGCTTGACGCTTCCGGTCGTACCGACCGTAGGCTTGATCAGCGGGCTAGGTCGCTGCCTGTTCGCCCTCGCCTCGGCTGTCGTACTCCTGTTCTTGCGCGGCAGTGGGCCGGGCTTGCCCTGCAATGCAAGTGGGGAGGCACTGGGCGTGGTACCGCTCTTGCGGCTCTTGGGAGGGTAATAGTTTGGCTGCGGTACTAGGGCTGGCGAAGTGAGAGGAGAGAAGAATTGCTCACCGCCGTGTCCGAGGCTCATGTTCGAGAAGACGCTGGCGGGGGTGACAGCGGGTGACTCGAGGGGCGTGTAAGGATGGCGAATCTGGCCCAATGCTCCTGAGCCATCTGCGCCCATTGCACTTGCGTTGAGGGACAAGGGCACCGGTCCCGCTCCACCCTGCGTGCCCTGCGGCATATTCAGAGGCGACATGAAGGGGGCCTGCGACGTTGTTGATCCTCGCTGCTGCATCGATGCGCCCATGTTGAGGCCGCCAGACGCAGGCGGAGTGATGAGGCCGTACTGCGCCAGCATGGAGGCATCTGCGAGGAGCTTGGGGATGTTGTGCGAGACATCAGCCTGCGAGTCGCTGCCGAGAATGTTCATGAGGAGCTGACTGGCGTCAGCCGACATGCCGTCGCTGCCTGGCTGGAGTTGGCTATGCTGCCCGTTGCCGCCCTGCAGAGCAGAAAGGAGCTGCTGGACAGACGACTGCGACCCTTGAAGCTGCTGAGGCAGCTGCTGCATAACCTGAGGATTCTGACGAGCTCGCTGCAGTGCCTCAAGCTGTTGGCGTAGCAACGCAGTCTGGAGATTCTGCAATTGGTCTGATCGCTCCTTTTCGAGGAGAAGGCGCTGAATGTCCTGCAGGCTGAGCTGAGGAGCGGTCGACTGGCGCTGCTGGTGTTGGTCGACGCCGTTGGTCTGTATGGAAGAGAGTAACTGTTGAAGCGCTGCATTGGCCTCGTCTGAAGACTGCGTCGTTGCATTGGCGTTGGTGCGGTCGGCGGCCGGGTACACGGTATTGAGGGGGTGAGCGCCGGATGAAGGGCCCGCAGTCGACGATGCAGCTGCGCTCTCTTGACGTTGTCGATGGCTACCAGGCGAAGCGTGAGATCCGGTGCTGCTCAGTGGCCTCTCGGGAGCACTCCTCGACAGAGACCCGGCTGGGCTAGGATGACCGTCGACCGGAGCACCGGTGCCGGCGCCGCTGCCACTACCGCTGCCGTCGGTGAAGTGGGAAGATGAAGCCATGGACTGCACTAGGGATGCAGATTGTGTCGACGTCGAGGCAGGTGGAAGATTGAATAGCCCGAGGTCGTCGAGGGATTGCTGTAGGTTGAAGTCCGGCATCTCGAATTCCATGCTCAGCGACTGCGAGTGTTGGCGAGCGTTGGCGTTCGAAGGATGGGGAGAAGAGGTGGCCGAAGTCATCGTGACCATAGAAGGAGGAGACGGAGAGGTCGATGCGTGTCTACGACGTCTGTCTCTCTCTTGGCTCGCTCTATGTATGCTTCGACGAGGCGGAGATCCCCCGTGGGGTAGGGCCTCGAGAATCTGCCCTATCTATCGTCCTCGTGATGAGATGATGAAGATGCTCCAGGACCCTTGCTGCGAATCAATGGCACGCAAGGTGAACTGACGGCTTTGAGGTGAGGAGATGTCCGAGGGCGGGGCCGGCGGTGGGCGCGCCCGTCGTTGTAGGTTTGCTTGCTTGCCTTTGAGCGGGTGTACACAGCCCGCGTGAGTCGTTGTCGTTGCTAGCTAGTTGATCTGGCCGCGATAAGCTCGCCAAGGCGTTGCGGTCGCGGATGAACGTCGACCTACGAAGCTGACAGAAAGGAGCGTAGAGGATATCAAGGAAGGATGGTAGAGTGGTGAGATGGGAAAAGTGTGATCTGGTGATCGTATGCTAAGTCAAGCCAAGTCAATCGGACGTCGCGAAGAGTCCAAGCGTCCGACGAGCCTGCCCTGGCTCCCGTTTCATCCTGCATAGGTTTTGTCCGTCCTCACCTTGCTTGCTTGCTGCTTGCCCCAGTGCGAGCAAGAGCCGGGCGGCGGACGCGGTCGACGGATGGATGCTTTTTGGCAGCGCAGCGCGACACTCAGACGACTGAAGGGGGGGAGGGGGGAAGGGGGGAGGGACAGGGCAGGGAACGGCGAGAGGCAGCCCGAAGCAACCAAGCAGGCTCGGCCTCAACGCACGCAGAATTGAGTCGTTTGAGCTTCACAATTCGGACCGCGACGATGGCGAGGTGATCGGGCAGAGCAGGCAAAGCAGGCAAAGCGGAGGAGAGCAGCTCGAACGGCTCGTCCAAGGTCCGCTCACATCACGGCTCAACGCCTCGCTCTCACACGCCAGTAACGGCTCACGACGATCCACGACGGACGGCGACGACGAGGGCAACGACGTAGCGAGGGTGACGGTATAATAGAAGATGCCGCGATCAAACAACGATGAAGGTGCTTGTCACCGCAAGCATACCGCATCATCTTCGCTCTCCTCGCCGAATGTGTATCACAGCAGACAGAATCTCCGCCCGCACCCTTTGGCATTTAGACTAGGAGGCAAGGTTTGGCTCATATGTAGAAGGGCGCGAGAGGGGCAGACATGGCGGTCGGTGGGGATAGAGCACGCGACACGACGGCTAAGGGTGCATCGCTGTGCAAGACACGGCCGCCTATCGGTCGGTCATCTCCAAGTCGAAGGAGCTCCTACGTACGAGCTCGCGTTGCCTACCATTTGAAATGACGCGGCATCGCCTGGGTCTTCCGATCCGATTGTATGTCGCCGACCCCTGAGCGGAAGAGCGAGCGTGCCGTGGGTCCGTGCGGCACTGAAGAGCGCTCTCGCAGCTCGACCCCTATTCAATTTCTCTTCCGATAGCACATTGGCTGCCTAGGCTGCCTAGGCTGTCTAGCCGGCCAATGCAAGCAATTTACGCACAGATCGGAGGGGTCGGTGGGCGTCAATGTCGTGGGGGCTCTGTGCACTCTCTCCTTTTTGGTGACAGGGTCGACGGCGAACGACTCCTTTTCCCTTCTCCACCCCCTCCCGCCCTCTCCCCATCTTACCCTCCTTCTCTGACTACTCTCACCCGAGTGGGCGTCTCGCACAAGCCTCGTCTTCCTCGCCAAGCAAGATGGCTGCTACAGCTCGCCCGCTTGGGCCTCGAGCGATCCCAAATG
This sequence comes from Jaminaea rosea, assembly GCF_003144245.1. Lineage (NCBI taxonomy): Eukaryota > Fungi > Basidiomycota > Exobasidiomycetes > Microstromatales > Jaminaea > Jaminaea rosea. The sequence goes on along the minus strand of NW_020289979.1, from coordinate 690,583 downwards.
GACCACAGTACCCGAACCCCTACGAGTCAGCCTGGTACGAGGCAGACCAACGTCTCGCTCCCTCTTACATTGCTCCTCCTCCTCAGAGCCCTCCTTCTCCTGCAGACGTGCGAATGGACTCGTACCCTTTTCCGGCTGCTCAGTCGCCCCAAGGCCGCGCTGGAGTGCCACCATCGCCCAGCAAGCTGCCTCCCGGCGCTGCGAGGCCGTACCACCAAGTTAGCAATGCTCCGCAGAGGCCGTCTAGCATGTCTGGCCCAACACCCTTACCTCAACGTCCAGCTGCTCAGCAGGGAAGACGCCTTTCTCACCAGGGCCCAGCCGACAATGGCCTGCAGCGCCAGCAGTCGCCGCTCGCTGCAAGGCCACCTTTGAGGCCATCTCACTTTCAGAGCTTCCCAACGCCGGAGACGAGGTACGCTCCAGGTCAGAGTGGCCGCACTACTGCCAATGGCAAGGGCAGCGCTTTCATGGTGAGTCCTTATCGGGCGTGTGGAGCGCTGCTTATCGCATCGCTGACCCTGTTCCACTCCCAGCACAAGGGTTTCTTCGACTTGATGCAGCTTGCCAATGATCGGGGCAACACAGCGGGAGCTTCCAAATTCCTTGGGTCGATGCAAGACGACCACCGTCCCACGAGCCCTTCGAAGTTCCGATCCACGCTCAGCAAGGCGACGGCTGGGATTCGTGGCCCTTCCAACAAGGTTGGCCCTCCTCCATCCGCTGCGGCGGCCTCCATCTCGCCAGACGGCAGCCCTCCCGCAGCTCAATCCTCACTCGCCGCCCTACCCGGCGTGAAAGCGACGAAGAAGCGTATCAATGTAGGCCAGATTTCAGCCCCTCGGCCAAGCAGTTTCGTTCACGCCGCACACGCCAGTGATGCTGAGCAAGCGGAAGCGCTGCTCAACCGCTGGGGACGAGATGGGGTCGGCAAGGTAGCTGACCCCATTTGGGTGGAGCGCACCAAGGAGGCTCTCAAGATGCAGGCGGCCCGCAATCAGGCTGAAGCTATTGCGCAAGTACAGGCGGCGATGCATCAGGACTCTTACCTCATCAATCAGCCCCGAGCACTGCAGATAATGAACGGGCTGCCTTCAAACTTTACGGCCAGTAGCGTGCCGACGATCAACAGCCTCGCACCGACGATGGGCCACTCTGTAAGCAGCGGGAGCCAACAGACGCTACACGGCATGCCGACGACGAGCGCCCCGAATACCCCTGGCGTCGGTGGCTTCGTCAACCAGTTCAAGGGTATTGCTGAGGAGGGCAGGAGCGGTGGCTCGGACGAGCCGACGGTCGAGGAGTCACGCGACACGCTCGAAGTTCCGCAAATCGCTAGACCCACGCTACCTCGCACCAACACCGCTGGCACGACGATCCTCAACCGCACTCCCAGCCCCAATGGACAAGCAGACGGAGAAGCTCAGGACTATCTCTCATACCGTAATCCCCAAGCAGCCGCTGCTCCGATCTCAATCGACGGTCTGCCAGGCGGCGGAGAACGGGGTACTGGTGGTCTGAACAAGATGTTCGAGTCGCTCACCACCAATCCAGCTGCCCGACCGACCTCGATGCTAGTTCGCGACTCCTATCTCGACGGCAGCGACCTCTCCGCTCACATGGCGGCAGAGATGGACAATCTCGCTTTGCGCCCCTCACTGACCACGGTCGAAAAGAGCGTAGCAGCCAAGATCTACTTCGAAAATCTCTACTATGGCATCCTCAAGAAGCCAGCCGCGCGCGATACCCGCCGAGCCGGCCTCGAGAAAGAGCTTGCTGGCCTTCGCATTCCCGAGTCTAGCAAGGAGGCCATTCGTTCTGCGTGGACGGCAAGGGAAACGGAGTACCTCCGCGATGTCAGAGCGAGAGTCAGCGCGAACTCTTTTGCGAAGTTGAAGACCATCGGCCACGGCGCGTTCGGTGTGGTGGCGCTCGTACGAGAAAAGGGAAGTGGGCAGCTATTCGCCATGAAGCAGTTGAGGAAAGCAGATATGCTGAGAAAGGGGCAGGAGGGCCACGTACGCGCCGAACGCGACCTCATGACGAGCGCGAGCGCTAGCGGAAGCCGACGCTGGATCGTCAATCTCGTCTACAGCTTCCAGGATACCGACCACCTCTACCTCATAATGGAGTTCATGGGCGGCGGCGATCTTCTCAACTTGCTCATCGAAAAGGACATCTTCCCCGAAGACTTCTCCCGCTTCTACGTAGCTGAGATGATCCTCGCAATTCACGAAGCCCACAGGCTCGGGTACATCCATCGGGACATCAAGCCGGACAACTTCCTCTTCACATCGCAGGGCCACATCAAGCTGGCAGACTTCGGACTGTGCCAAAGCTTCCACTGGGCGCATGACGGGGCGTACTATGATCAGCATCGCCGCAATTTGCTCAAGAAGCACGGGATTGATTTGGAAGATGCGGGGGCAGGCAGGAGGACGAGGGCAAATGGTGCTGCTGGTGGCGGCCCGCAGCGCGACGAAGCTGGACGCCCCCTCGACGATCGAGAGCTCCGCGAGATAATGAGCGACCGCAACCCTGACGGGACACCGCACACACACGTCCTGACCTGGCGGGAGAAAAACAAGAAGAAGATTGCCTACTCCGTGGTGGGCACCAACAATTATATGGCTCCCGAGGTGCTACGCGGCCTAGGCTACGATCAATCGTGTGACTGGTGGTCCCTTGGCTGCATAGTCTTCGAGATGCTCTATGGCTACCCTCCCTTTGTCTCCAAGAGTCGTCATCTCACGCGCCAGAAGATCCTCAACTGGCGTCAAACATTGCGTTTCCCTCCCAAGCCTCGAGGAATCTCTCGTGAGGCTCAGGACTTCATTCTCCGGCTAGTCTGCGAAAGGGAGGACAGGCTAGGCAGCACAAGTACGGCATCAGTCAGCAGGCCCAACTCGGTGCTGCAGAATGCTCGTCAACAGAGCGGATTCGCTCCACCAGGCGCTGGGGCCGGCGGAGCCGGTGGGCTGGCCGACGGGGTCGAGGAGCTGATGTCGCACCCTTGGTTCAAGGGAATCGATTGGGATGAGCTGCATCGCACCACCAAGCCGCCTTTCCGCCCAGCCTTGGCTCACGCGGCCGACACGCGCCACTTCGAAGACGATATTGCCGACGAGCCACTCGCTGCTCCAGGCGCTTTGACTGCCGCCGAGAACGGAGGCGTGCCCCCGCCGCCTGACCCGGCGAGAGACCCGATGCTGAGGGATAAAGCGCATGGCGGCCGACTGCTGGAGATGAGAAAGCAGCTGGCTTTTGTGGGATACACCTTCAAGAGGCCACCGGGCTTTGATCCGAGGGACATTGATGGGGAGGTGGCCGCGAGTGCGCAAGCGAATGGGCAGAGCGCAAGAGCACTGGCGCAGGCTATGGGTGCACCAGAGGGCGGAAGTCATATCAGGTCGATGTCGATGTGATGAGGGAGCAGAACTAGCGACACGAGTAGCACCAGACGATCCAGCATACCAGTGCGAGTACGACGTTTTCCAATCTGCCAGCTTGTATTTTCACGAATTTGACGAGAATGCGCATTCGTTTGCTTACCCGGCTAGGATGGCGGCAGCAGCGGCAACCGACACTTGCACGACGTTCATGGTGCAGGGTGATGGGCACCCGTGACTTCATTCGCGTGAGCTACTGCCGCTGTCAGTGACGTGATGAGGGCTTGACGAGAAGGCCGGCCTGTTTGATGATTGACAGAAGAAACGCACGCGAGACGCGCCCATCAAATCGAAAAGCCGCACGGGCCGCCGCCGCCGTCTCGACTGGATTGAAAGTTGAGCCCGACCTTGCGTTTGCTCTTCTTCCTGACCATCAACAACGAGCATCTGTCAAAGCGGATTTGAGCTTTCAGAAGACCTGCTAGACATTCTCTCGCCAGAATGCGTTGATTCGATGCTTTGTCAGGCATGACAATAGGTCGTCAGCACAGCATACATCGACTGCCGTGATTAGGAAAGGAGCCTCGGCATTGAGATCGTCGATGGGAGCCACAAGACTTGAATGCGAAGACAATGTCGCAGCGTCAACCTCACCGAAGAGTCTCCTACATTGTCTCCACCGATCTCATTGAAGCATCAGATGCTCTGCCGTCGAACTTGGGGAGGTCCAGCCTCGTCCACTCACTGGTACATCACCTTGGCCTCCTCGACATCTCGACGGCTGACGGCGAGGCGGACGGCGCACAGAGCGAAGATGATGACAGCGGGTCAGAGGGCAGCCGAGGGGCACTGGATCAAACTCGCAAGCCTACAAACACAGAGTCAGAAAGGAGCAAGCTGCTGAAAGTGCTCGGCAGCGGCGCTCTCGATCAAGCAGGGGCCGACATCTGTTCGTCACCCGCAGAATGCTCGGCCAGCCCTCCCTCTAGCCTACATCAAGCATCAGTCCTGACTCCATCGCCAGCAACAGACTTCCAGCTCACCTCATACCACGCACCAGAGTACATTCGTGCTATCCTCAACTCAGGCCCTCCATACATTGACAGGCGATGCGAAGGCAGCAGCGACGAATCCTATGGCCTCGTAGACGACTGTCCACGCTTTCCCTTACTCGCTGCGCACGCTCGACAAGTAGCCGGCGCGGCCATCAGTGCGGCCAAGAGTCTACTCGCCGACGATGAAAAAGGAGAGGCGTGCGATGTAGCTATATGCTGGGATGGGGGCCGTCATCATGCGCACAAAGCAAGGGCTGCGGGCTTCTGCTACGTGAACGACGCCGTCCTGGCTATCCTCGAGTTGAAGAGGCCGAGAAAGGTGGCAGTGCGCGAAGCAAGGGAAGAGCGCGAAGCAGAGGATTTGATGACGAGGGAAATCGGGAGGGAAGACGCGGTGTTCCGGGATGGCCAAGCGGCACAGCCTTTGACGCTGTCTTTTGGTGCTCGTCCGCAGGAGATCCAAGCCGCTGTCGCTGCTGCCACTACCCTCGTAAAATCCTCAAAGCGCAGTGCCGACGCAAGGCAGACAGTCAGCGAGAACGGAAGCAATCCACAGCGACGAAGGCCTGCGATTCCATCACGTAAACGCCGGATGGTCCTAAAACGCCTTGAACGCATTCTCTACCTTGACCTAGACTTGCACTGGGGCGACGGTGTTGAGGAAGCTTTCTCATCTGGAGGCAATGCACCCTCTCGCTCCTCTGCACCCGCATCAACGGTCCCTTCAGTTCTCACAATCTCGCTGCACAACTCCTCGCCTGGCTTCTACCCACCTGCTCCTCCTCTGTGCGAGTCATTAACCTCCTCGAGTCACCTCAACATCCCCCTCCCTCCCCAGCTTGGCCGGCCGCCCACCCTCAACCGATTAAGGTCCAGCTGCCTCGCTCCCTTACTAGACGCCTACTCCCCCGAGGCAATCGTAGTGCAGTGCGGCGTAGACGGTCTGGCAGGAGATCCCTGTCGAGCGTGGAAGCTCGATCTGGCTTGCGTTGCAAGATGGGTGGCAGAGGTGCAGCAATGGGCGCAAGAAGGGAGGGCAAAAGTGCTCCTACTGGGAGGTGGGGGTTACCATTCTCCGAATGCAGCAAGAGCTTGGGCAAGCCTGACTGCGCTTGCGCTTGGAAGGCTTCGACTGCCAAATGAAGAGAGACGGCAGGGCGAAGCAGAGCAGGAGAGTACCGTAGCTGGCAGAGTAGAGAAGCACGCGACGAGCGGGAATGACGAAGAGGGTACACTCACGCTCGCGACGCCCATCCCCCTCAGTCTCGCCTCATGGCCAGCATTCACGGCCGATGGCGGACATGACAGTCTCGATGTACCCGCGCCTCCTGAGCTCGACCGCAGAGATGATGTCGAGGAGGAGGACAACGAGGACGAGCGCTATCTGCGTCGCATCGAAGCCGTCTTCGCTGAATGCATCGAGGCGCTGCGCTCGGCGAGGGGAGTGGTGGATGGGGCAGAGTGCAGAAGCGGAAAGAGGATTTGAAAGCGAACAGTAAATACCATATTGTGGACACAGCAGCTCACATAATGGCAGCCATAGCTTGAGAAAATCGCCTGCAATTGAATCGACGCTCTACCCTACAAGTCGAACGGGCAGATGCAGCCGCAGGCTCATAACGAGACACGGAACATTGGCACGTCGATGCGTCATCGACGCCCTTCGTCTAACCCACCCCCTTTCCCAATAATCCTCCTATTGACCATCGAGAGCTCAGATGTACTGGCTCAACCACCTGAACCCTTCACCGTATCCCTGTCGCATGACGACGGAGCACATGAACACCTCGATTGGCCTGATGTCCTTGAGCGGCACCTTGCCCTTGCCCGTCGTCTGGTAAAGCCCGAGCGCCTGACGAAGCTCTTCCTCGCTCACCGCGCCGGGAGCGTCGATTTTGTTGCCCAGGATGAGGAAGGGGACCTTGCTCAACTCCTCGATGCCCAGCAGAGCGTCGAGCTCGGCACGCGACTCGGCGAAACGCTCGTAGTCGGCCGCATCGACGAGGAAGACGATTCCGTCTACCTCGGGGAAGTAGTCCTTCCAGAGGCGACGAGCTTGCTGATGTCCGCCAAGATCGTACGTTGTGAACTTGATGTTGCCGATGGCGAGCTCCTCGGAAGCTGCGAGCGAGGGAAGGGGTCGAACAAGGTCAGCAAGAGGCTCGACTCGTGGAATGAGGCCTCGCCGCACTCACTAGGGTGGAGTGTAGGCTGCAGAGTGGCAAGACGGTCGTTCTTGAGCATGTGCAAAAGGGTCTGCGAGAGAGGAGGAGATGAGGAGACCACTTGTCAGTGGGCAGAACACCAGGGCTGCTCAGCGACGGGTAACAACTCACCGTCTTTCCGGCATTGTCAAGGCCGAGGAAAAGGAGTCGTCCACTCTTGTGGGCGAGACCCAGTTGGGCGAGTACGTCCTACCGATGGGAGAGGGAACCGATTTCAGGGAGGAGGTCAGTATATATTTCGACGGCGAGCGATTCGGCGTGGCGGTGTCTCTCTCGCAGCAAGCTCTCTCTCTCTGAAGGCTATGAGGGCCGGACTCTCTCCTACAGCGACGCCAAGCCTCCGCACGGATGAAGAGACTGGGCGTGGCACGCTCAAGTCTTATCCTCCGATAGCTTTGGCGCATACGCTCGAGCTCGTCGTGCCTCTGCAGCGCGAGCAAAGGCCAGAGACCACACTATTGCGCAGCCATCATTGCTGGCCTGCTCCACTTCTCCCATTCCCTCTCCCGCTCGCTGTCAGTCTTGACCACTGCCCCATACTCTCGATGCTCACCCAAAGCCAGTTGAGGATGAACATGCTGTCTCAGTCGGTCGTGGGTTGATGTCCCTAAGTGTAGGCAAACAGGTGGAGCTGATCTGCGAGCTCTCAATGAAGAAGACTAATGTCGCGTGGCAAGGAGGAAGCTAGACGCCAGATGGGCTGCTTGTTGCGGTGTCGTGTCAAGTCGTTTAGTCCGTCTGAGGTCGTGGACGGTTGGTGATGATCGTCAGACGAGAGGATCGAGTGGTAGAGTCAAACGGGGGAGCGGGGGGGAAGGAGCGAGATGCGATTGGCTTCGTCAGGGAAGTGGCTGGTGCGCGACGACGCTGAACCACGTGGCTAGGCCTGACCGCCCAAACTATTTCGGTGCGCTTGCCACCATTAGAGTAGACAGCAGAGGGGAAAAGGGGCAAGGTCTGAGGTAGGCAAGAGTGTTAGCTGCGGTGAAGTGGAGGCATCGATCAGATCGCATGGATGTCTGTTGCTCACGAACGAAACCTTGAGATGCCATAGCTCATACGCACTGCTGCCTCTCTGGTCGATGGCAATCTGGATGAGGAGGCCTGCCCAACCGGCAAGACGACTCGGCTTCTTCCACGCGCTTTCAACCGCTCCCGTCCATCCCCGCATACCGATTGGCGAGCATCGCAGCTTCGATCTTCTGGCAATTCGATCAACTGTGTTGTGTGTGTGTGTGTGTGTGTGTGTAGCGGAAGGAAAACACAAGACGAAAACCGAAACCATAGCTAACGACCAAAAACAACGAAGGGACATGCAGAGAAGTGTCCACGCCTGACTCCCTTGCTCATCTACGCAGCCAATTGCTCCTGCGCCTTGGCATTCCCATTCGTAGCCGGTTGCTCAGGCAGGTCCTCCTCCTTCTCGCCCGTTGCCCTCAGGTGCTCCTGCCACAAGTTGTTGAAGACAGCATCGCGGTGCACCTCGTGTCCCTCCTTGACTCCACGCGCAAAGATGCGGAGAATACCATCGATGTCATCAACTGACTGGTCGCGCACGTCGGCGATGATCTTGATTCTCTCGGTAGCCTGCTTGATCTGCGCATCGGTAAGGCCAAGGCCAAGCTGGTCTGCTCGGGACTTGACTGCGTTCCAGCCAGTGAGTCGTGATCCAAAGTGGATGTAGCGGTTGAGACCAAAGTCCTCCGGCTTGATGATCTCGTACGTCGACGGGTTGGCAAGGATGGCCTTGGCGTGGATACCGGCCTTGTGCGTGAAGGCGCAGAAACCAGTAATGGGGTTGTTGAAGGGGATTGAGACGCCAACGGCGCCGGCGACGAGCTCCTCGACCTCGCGGAGGGCCTTGAGGTTGTACTTGCCCATAACGTATTCACGGTCTGCGGTGTACATGCGAGCCATGAAGCCTCCCAGGGACGGGATGCCATTGCGCTCACCGATACCGAGGACCGAGGTGTCGACGTGCGTCGCGCCGGCCTCGAGGGCAGTGTACGAGTTGGCAATGGCGCATCCCGTGTCGTTGTGGAAATGGCACTCGATGTCGCAGCCAACGACGGAGCGAAGGGTGCGGACGAGGTCGTAGACCTGGCGAGGGTTGGCGCAGCCCACAGTGTCGGCAATACCGACTCGGTTGACGCCGACCTTGTCTACTGCTTGGTAGATGGAAAGGAGGTCGACGAGGTCTGAGCGGAACGAGTCCTCGGTCGAGAAGCGGATCTCGATGCCCTTGGACTTGACAAACTCGATGACCTGAGGGCGTATGAGGAGTGAGATGATGATCAGTCTTGAGTCCGCTACACAATCGCATCGCCTTGCGCTGCGCTACGCACCTCGATGGCCTTCTTGGTGATGTAGGTCATGTCCTTGCCGTGCGAGTACTCCCTCAAGAACTTGCTCGTTCCCATGACAACGTCGACGCCGTCCACACCAGTCTCGACTGCGATTCTCGCATCGTCCATATGGCAACGAATGTGGGTGATGACCTTGGTCTTGAGGCCCAGCTTGCAAATAGCCTCACAGTCAGCCCTTGACTGTTCAGAAGCAGCGGGTGAAGTCAACTCGATGCAGTCAACACCGAAATTGTCGAGAGCCTTGGCGATCTTGATCTTGGTCTCGGTATCGAAGAAGGCGGTAGCAAACTGCTCGCCTTCACGGAGCGTCGACTCGATGATCTTGAAGTTGGAGACGTTCGAGAGGAGGTCAGAGGCGCGGCCGGCACCAAAAGGCTGCGAGCCGTAGCCTCCGTGGCGGGAGTCGGTACCATTGGCAGCGCCGTTGGTACCGTTGCCATTGGTCGGATGACCGTTGCTGGCGCTGGCGCCGTTGCCATTGACAGTGTTGGGGATGCCGACGTGGGTTTGCTCAATGTTGGCAGCCTCTTCGCCGTTGACTCGGCGGATGGGACCCTCGCTATCGACGCAAGTCGGGCAAGGGTCGTTGTTGGCGGCAGTCGGGGCCATGATGTGAGGATGAAGGATGCAGTAGGAAAGAATGCAGTGATTGGCGGTTCTCTGAGCTCGATATCAGGGGATGCTGCGTTCGGAAGAAGGAGAAGCTCGACGTCAAGCGCTGAAGCGGGGAACGACTCGACTCGACCTCCTACTTTTGCACGCGGCCAATCGCCGCCGTCGTCCGAGGCCAGGCAGACGACTCGAGCTTGAGCTCGACCTCTCGACGTGCAATGACTCGCCTCGGGGCGCGCAGGGCGGCAGGGCGAGGAGGGCGGGCCAGAACTCGAGCTCAGTGCGTGAGTTTGGATTTCAAAAAGGCGCGTGGCAAGAGACGAGACCCGGGTTCAAACTTCCACTTCTATTCACGGCGAAGCCAAGGCAATACAGAACGCGACGACGGATGATTAGTGCAAGAGGCCTACTCTAGTGTCACACGACAGCAATTGGCACGCGCAAAGGTACGGGTACGGCCATGAGGGTTCAATTGCATCGTACGATCCTTGCCCTCACGCTTCAATCCCACTCGCAATCTCAAATGGAGCATCCGTCTTCTCTTTGACCTCCTCCAAGCTCACCCCTTCCATCAGCTCAATCAATGTCAAGCCTCCCTCTCCCTTGCGGTTGACATCGAAGACGCACAGATCCGTGATGATCCTCGAGACGCAGCGCGATCCAGTGAGGGGGAGCTTAGTACGGTGAACGATCTTGGATTGACCATTCTTGTCTACGTGGTCTGTGAGCACGACGACCTTGGTGTTGTCTGGCGAGGAGACGAGGTCCATTGCGCCGCCCATTCCTTTGACGACCTTTGCCGGGATCATCCAGTTGCTGCGGATGCGGAGAACGAGAGGTCAGCATCGCAGCTTGGATCACAGAGATGGCGCGCCGCTACTCACGCCAGATCTCCGTTGGCCGCGACTTGGAGAGCGCCCAACATCGTCACGTCCACATGCCCTCCCCTGATCATGCCGAATGACTCAGTCGAGTCAAACGTAGACGCCCCGGGCAAGAGGGTCACCGTCTCTTTACCCGCATTGACCAGGTCAGCATCTAGCTCCGCGGGTGTAGGATAGGGACCCATGCCCAAGATCCCATTCTCGCTGTGCAGCGTCACGTCCACACCCTCAGGCAGGAAGTTGGGCACCAGCGAAGGCATCCCCACACCAAGATTGACATAGTCCCCGGCCTGGAGCTCCTTTGCTGCTCGAGCCACAATAGCCCTTCTACGAGCCTTGCCCTTAGCTTTCGCCTCGTCAGCAGGGGCAGATTCCTCCTTCGAGGGCGGCTTCTTCTCCTCGCGTAACGTCTTCACCTCAATCTGCTTCGGCATCGTTGCCTTGACGATTCGGTCGACGAAGATGGAGGGGACATCGACGAAGTTGGGGTCAATGCTGCCCACCGGGACGATCTCCTCTGCTTCGATGATGGTCAATTTAGCGTTCTTGGAGAAGACGGGCCCGAAGTTCTTGGCTGCGTAGCTGTGCCGAGGCGGTAAGTCGGTGAGGGAAGTCAGCCGCAGCTCGCCGCAGAAGGCTGCTCAATTGTCCCCACGCCTACTGACCGGAATTGACAGTTGCCCATTTCGTCTGCTTTCCACGCGTGGACGATAGCCACATCGGCATGGATGGCCTCCTCGAGTATGTAATTGCGCCCGTTGAACTCGCGAGTCTCACGAGGTGTAGCCCACTCTTTAGGCTCGGGCTTGGCATCGCCTTCCTTCTTGTAACGCACAACGATGTCCCCCGTCTGTACTGCAGTTCCGTACCCGGTAGGCGTGTAGAAGGCAGGGATACCAAAGGCGCCTGCTCTGCACCTCTCTGCGATGGATCCCTGCGGTGTGAGCTGAAGGGACACTTTGCCATCCAGGTACTGCTGCTCGAACGTCTTGTTGGACCCAATGAAGGACGAGATCATCTTACCGACTTGGCCAGCGACCAGCAGCTTGCCTGCCCATATAGATCGAGGTTAGCTACATTGCATCGTCTGTGGATATCCCGCCGCACTCACCAAGTCCTCGCTCCCCACTGCCGGCATTGTTGCTGACGCATGTGAGGTTCTGGATCTGCGTGTTCTTGCTAATGGCGTCGATCAAAGTGTCAGGCGTACCGCAAAGGCCAAAGCCGGAGCTGAGCACGACAGAGCCGGACTTGATGTCCTTAACTGCCTCATCGGCGCTGCTGTAGACCTTTGAGTGCGAGGAGGAGAGAAGGCGGACAGAAACAATTGACGAGGAGCAAGGCGCGCATCGTAGGGGCATACGACGGGCTGAGCCGCCTTGCCGGAGTAGTTGGCGGAACATGCTAGCGTTGGGGAATAATGAGAGAGGGGATGAAGGAGGGTTGCCTCTCGTCAGTGCCCGACTTGTTCCTTCTGACGAAGCTAGGGTGAGTGGCAGGGTGCAGCCTCTGATGTGTGCCGTCACATCCGGCCGGCGGTCGATGACGGCCGTGTGGAGCTCATGTGGGCGGACTCGGATCGGCCTCCCAAAAGCTGCACAACCTTCGCATTCAATAGCGATAGCGATTGAGATTGCCGTCCAGGTCAGACTAGTCAAGGCAAAGTCAAGAGTCGATGAGCGCCGCAGCTAGAGCGACATCAAGAGTCGTCAGGCCCTGCTCTCAGCTCACATCCACAGGCAGAGCAGCTTCGGTCACCAAAGTGTCCGCGAGAGCTGGCCCCTCGCGTCCCTGCGTTCCTCAGTCATCACATCGACACACTCGCCTCATGTCTTCCACAGTCGCAGTCTCGTCGGCGAAAACGTCAGCAGAGCTCGCACAGGGGTCATGTGTACCATGCCGCAAAAGCTCAGGCATCACCAAAATGACTGACCAAGAGGCCGAAGCAAGGCTGCGCGAATCTGGTCTCGGCGAGGCTGGCTGGACAATCGTAGAGGCCGTGCCTGGGGAAAAGGCGTGAGTGAAGCGCCACAGTCGCCGTCGAGAAGTCGTCCCGTAGAGATATGACGTTGACAATCACTGCTCTATTCACACCAGACTGTCCCGCTCTCTGACTTTCAAGAACTTTCGCACGGCCCTCGCCTTGACCTCAGCCATTGGAGCTCAGGCGGAGGAGCAGAAGCATCATCCTCGTCTCACAACAGAGTGGGGTGCGGTGAGGGTCGAATGGTGGACGCATTCCATCGGTGGGGTAAGTATGATGCGAGCGATGGAGACAGGAGATTGGTGTGCAAAGCTGACCTGACCTGATCGTTTGCGCTGCCGCCAGCTTCACGAGAACGACTTTGTCATGGCGGCAAAGACGGAAGAGCTGGCCAAGGATGCGGAGGGGATCAAGCCGAGCAAGTAGGTACAGAGACGAGACGAGTCGAACGCAGAGGCAATGCATTGGTCATGATATCATAAGCCTCTTTCACAATCTCGCCCCAGGCGGCTTGAAGCCCTCCTCTGCTTTGCTAAGCAGCATCTTCCTCAGCACGTCAGCCAACTTCTTGCCAACGAAGTCTGGCATCTGTTGTACAACCAGGTGATCTGCCTTCTCCTTCTCCAATCGCTCAGCTCCACTTCCTGCCCCAAAGCGTCCCTCTGCCGCGCCGCGTTTGATCGCCTTCTCGATGGCGGTGGTATCAACATCCCGCTGGACGGAGCGAGAGGATGAGGCGGAGAGGTGCCAGATCTTCGTTGGTGTGGCGTCGTCGTTACGCGTCCCTCCGTGCTCTAGGGCAGCCAGTCCGAAGCAGCCAATAGCAGACGAGGCAAATACGGCCGCCTCGCTCCACCTTGAAGTGGCGAGCGTAACGGCCCCGCCTCCACCAGGGACGGTGAGCGGTCGTAAACAAAAGCGCGTGTAGCTGTCCAAGACCCTACGGTCCCAGCCTTTGAAGAAGGGTTTGGAACGGAAGTATTCCCCTGCTGCCTTGCCTGAGAGCCAAGTATGACGACGAACAATAGCGCCCGTGGCGGCAGGTTGATTCAGGCCCGTGTAGGGTTGGTCGAGGTGTTTTGAGACTATCGGCGGCAGTAGGGGAAGCGAGGTGAGCAACGAGCCATTGATCGAGGAGGTGTGCTGCGTAAGGGACGAGGGTACTCACAACTGTCCTTGTGCCCCGTGACGGGGTCGATGAGGATTACCGCGTCGAACAAGCCTGGTCTGGTGCCAGCGAGCATGGCCATAGCTGCTCCGCTGACTGAGTGGCCTACTCCGATGAATCTGCGATGACGTCGCTGACGCCGGCCCTTCTGCATAGCGCCGCTACGCTCCCTTGGTGCTCTTGCCCCTAGCTGGGTAGGCGGCCATCTCGGTCCGAAGGCCTCATTGCCCATCTCGGGCAAGCACCTTGTGACTAGCTGCTCAATATCCCTCGCTGCGTCGAGCCAAGAGAAGACATCGCCTACCGTCTCCTTCACCAAGGCCCCACTCTCCCCTGCTCCTAGGCTGTCCAGACTCCAGATCTCTTCGATGCGCAGCGTGTCGGGAAGAGACTCGAGGAGAGAGCGAATGGTCTCTTCCCATGTCTCCTTGTGGAATCCATTCGCATGGGCTAGAATAAGGGTGTAGCCCTCCTCTTGCTCCCCTTTCAACCTCTGACCTCTACGAGCCCGAGCGATTCGCTCTCTCACTTTCAAGCCACCAGGCACTTCCACAGGAACAAGACGCTGCACACAGCTCCACAACTGTGGATAGGCCATAGCAGCCAACTCCTTGGCCCTCTCTTGAGCCTCTTGCTCCGTCTCCGGCGGGTAAAAGGAGGCCAGGCCACCGGAATAGCGCGCCTTGATCTCCTCAAAGCGAGCTAGGTCCCTATGCCTCTGCTGAGACTCGACGTCTTTACTCTTCGCCGTGCCTAGCAGGTCGGCCTCATTGTCTCGTGATTCTACGGAAGAGCAAGGGGGAGCTGTGCTCTCGGGGTGAGAGCGCGGATATGCTGCTGGGTATACGTGGGAGGTGGAAACCCACTCTATGCCAATTGACGATTGACGATGAATCAGGCGCGAGGAGCGAAGTTCTCCACCAGGTAGGAGATGTAAGGGCGGTGAGGCAGCATCGCGTGCTGATGCGGGCGAGGCGAGGAGGGGCAGAAGGACGGGCAGACGGGAGAGTGGCGGTGGTGGTGGTGGTGATGTGGACGATGACGAGGCGTCAGGGGATGCCATGCTGCCGTCCGAAGAGGATGTGGAAGAGAAGGCCAGCCGTGTGTACCTTTACCCACCTTTCTCGCCCTCCTGCCGTCTCTTTGTATGCGGTCGAGAAAGAAAGTCAAGCCGGCCGTTTCTCCTCTGCCTGGATATCCGGTCGTCTGAGATGTGGGCCGGAAGCCGTGCCTGAGCCCTGCCGTGTTGGTCGCGTGGCACTGGCTTGTGCGCATCTCCGTCCGCCTCGACCAACGCCTCGACATGGCACTTGAAGACTTCTCTCGCGTCTCTTGCCTACGCCCACTCCCCTGATCACCCTCATTTGCGCAGCATGTCCTCTGGCGCGGGCATAGCCCCTACAGAGGACCCCTTTGGCGGACGCGCCTTCATCTCCCCCGCCAAGATCCGCGTGCTCCTCACCCCCTCAGGACCAAACGTCTCACCAGCAGACTTTGAGCGATGGGCAGCCGTGGTTCGCTCCTTTGAGTCGATTCGCCTTGCTGACCTGCCCGTCTCAACTAATGGTAGACCGGGTCCTGCAGTAGGATCAGCGCTTCATCGCTTCGGAGAGGTGCATCTCTCCTTTGTCACCAGCTATGATCCTTCACATTCATTTCTGGCGCCTTTCGCAATGCATCGCCAAGTCTTGGGAGTTTTGGCGCTCGGGAGCTTAGAAGAGGGGAAGGGCAAGGATTACGAGAAGGTACCGGGAGCATTGAGAGAGCTACACCCGAATGCGATTGTGCATAGGGCATTTCTGTTTGATACCAAGGCGGGCAAGGAAGGTGATAAGGGGCATTCAAGGCAGTCCTCAGTCAAGGACCCAATAGAGAGCGCTCGCAACAGTAGTGCCGACCATGAGAGGACTGCAAGCGGTAGTGGTAGTGGTGAGGGTAGCGGAGACTCATCCTTCAGCTCGCCATCGACAGACACTATGGCAGGCTTCGCAGACACGGCCAACTCAGGGCTCGTCATCTTTCCCGCGGTACGCAGAGACGGCAAAGATGTGCGCTTCTACCTGCGAACACTGCTGCGCGACTTCCTCGGCACCCTTCTCGATGGGCTTTGGGACGTCGTGGCTGCGCTAGAGGGCAAATCGCTCGAGACGCCTAGGGAGACGCTCGATGGTAGCCTGGTGACATCGTCCTCCAGCTCTGCCGGCACGAGCTCGGCTTCGTCGACCTCATCGCAGTCGACATCGCTGGCCACATCGCCCTCGTCCAGCTCATCATCAGCAGCATCGCGAGCGTCGTCCTTTTTCTCATCATTCGGCTCCTCGTCGACTTCATCCTCATCACCAGTCGGCGGAGGCACCCTTCCCGATGCTCTTAGCCACGGCTCAGCAAACGGCAACTCCAAGTCAGCCGTGTCGCAGAGCTCCGCCGCGCGCTCATCCAAGGTCAAGCGCTCCTCAAGCCTCGTCGGCGCCGGCCCAACGGGTGCAGGTCGTTACGCCAAAGTACGCGCAGACTACGCGCTCCTCTCAGGCGACCTCTGGGGAGCCCTAGGCGGGTACGACACCTGCATGAGCTGGCTAGGCAAGGAACGAGCCCTTGCTGGTGGGCAGGATGCAGTCTGGTATGCAAGCGCCCTGGAAGGGTGGGCTGTAGCACGCTGCCTTGTATTCAGGATGAGCGGGCTGGAGGAAAAGGGGCCGAATCTTTCTTTGCCCACCGGCGGGGCAAAAGAG
Organism: Jaminaea rosea; assembly: GCF_003144245.1. Lineage (NCBI taxonomy): Eukaryota > Fungi > Basidiomycota > Exobasidiomycetes > Microstromatales > Jaminaea > Jaminaea rosea. The sequence continues at coordinate 674,168 of NW_020289979.1, read as the reverse complement.
AGGGACAAGTCGGCCAAAGCTGCTGTACCAGAGTCGCCCTTCGCCAAATTAGAATGGGCAGACGTGGCCGAGGCCTACTCCCTCGCCCTGGACATCTACTCCAAGACCTTGGCTCCACCACGCTACCTAGCCGAATCTGCCCGGTCGGTAAACAGCGAGACGCCTCGCGACTACACGCACCCTCTCATCCACGCGTCAGCCTGTATAGCCTACTCCCGACTCCTCTTGGCCGTGTGGGCCTCAAGCGGGTGGAATGCGGAATGCTTCGACCAGCTCATCTACGGAGGCGTCCCGCCGTCACTTGTGGAAGATGCACGACCGGGTCCAGCGATGTATGCTGCCCTTTCTAAGGCGTCGGTCGTACAACGACACGAAATCGCGGCTCCCGCTTCACTAGCGCTCAGCCACTCTGTATCAGCACTCAAGCCGCCAGACCAGATCGCGATCCTCTGCTCCCTCGCAAACGTCTTCGGATGCATAGGCTTCCTGAGGCGTGAAGCATACCTGCTCCGCCAATTGCAGGCTGCCGTCGTGTCACTGCTCGCTCGTGCCCTCCTTCTTCACCCTCGCGAGCCGCGCACTCTCAGCATGGCTCTTTCGCAGATCGTTGGATCCGAGCATCGCGCCCTAGGAGGGGCGGGGACGATGATCTCTCAGACTCTCACGAGCGGCTTAGGAGAAGGCGCGGACGCCGTATTGATATTGGCTCTACAGATCTGCGAGACCTACGGCGTGAATGTAGACGTCGAGCCCCTCAAGGGGGTGCCGCCGAATCATATATTGTCCAAGGCGGCTAGGACGGGCAAGACTACGGCGAGGGGGGAGCCATTACTGCCCAGAAGGGCGAAAGACACAGCGACTGCGAGCGCTCGCCAGTATGCTAGCGAGGCAGATCACGAGACAGGAGGTAGCACCGGTGCTGATGAGCCGATCTTTGGCTGGCTCGACCTCCAGGTCGCCTTGTTGAAGGATACGATCTGTGTAGCCGAGATGCTCCAGGACCATGTCGGCATGGCTTTCTTTGCTGCCATCCTCCTCAGGGACTATCACGAGGTCCTCTCCGGCGATGAGCAACGCAGCCTAATGCGTGGCTTGGCGAGATGCGTCACTACGGCTAGGTGGGGAGACGCAAGGGATCTGGAGGTGCTCTACTGGGGACCACCAGAGCCGTTATATACGGTCGAGGGAACTGGGCCAGGGGAGCTGGGAATACCCGTTGAGAGGCCGGGCAAGGAGCTGAGAGAGGCAGACGAGGCGGAAAAAGCTGGAACTTCGGCGTCGACTTCGACCATTGCTGGGCTCAACAACCCCTTCTTCTGGAATCCGACGTCCCGAAGTGGCACAGCGGGCTCCTCGACGAAGAACAAAAGCAAGGATTCCCTGCTTCTTATGCAAGGAGAAGAAGCCGTTTTCCACATCACGCTCCAAAACCCGTTCAAGACGACCCTGGAGCTTACAAATGTCAAGCTCAGCACTCGCGGCGCCCCATTTGAGGCTCACGCTTTACCACAGGTGCTCCTTCCGGCCCAATCCTACACAACGGTACGGCTGACGGGCGTGTGCAGCGTACAGGGACCAGGCAGTGAGGCTGGGAGCGACCGACTGACCGTCCAGGGCTGCTTCTTGACTTTGTCTGGCTGCACAGAGCGGGAATTCCGTGTGCATACGTACGACGAGGCAGCGCACAAGGTCAAAGAGGCAAGCGAAGCAGCCGCAGACGATAGGCGGAGCAGACTCAAGGTCAGCGGATTGGACGCTCGTCCGGCTTTCGTGGCACAGAGACGAGCGCTTGAAGGTCACGCCGAGCGTACAGGGTCAACAGGGGCAAAGAAGGCAGGCGCAACCCCTCAGCTGCCGCAGGGTGGCTTCTTGACGTGTCGGGTCGTCCCCTCCCAGCCGCTCTTGCAGGTGGATGCGCCTTCCTCTCTTACTCACGGGCGCTTGACGGTACTAGAGGGCCAGACAATCCGTCTGCGGCTACGCCTCACGAACTTGTCCGACTTGCCGGTGGACTACCTCCGCTTCACACTGCAGGACGATGCGACTACCTCAATTCTCGCCGCGCTCAGGGAAGGAGATGTGCTCCCCAGCGATGCGTACCATTTGGAGCGACAGCTCTCAGAACGGCCAGTCCTGTCCTTGCCTCAAGGCTTTAAGCCTCGAGGCATCACTATCCCACCCGGCCGCTCTGTGGTGGTATCACTTCAACTGCGCGGTACATTGGACTGCACTCGTGGCTCCGTGAGCGTCGACTACGCTTACGTGAATGCGCCCGGACGTGGGGGCTTGGTCACGGAGGAGAGACGCGATTTCTGGACTCGGAGTGCGCGTCTGGACTTCGGGGTTGATGTACGACCGGTGCTGGAGTGTGGAGGATGGAGGGTCGAGAGGATGGACAGGAGGAACGCGGAGAGTGTGCTGAGGGGAGTGAAAGATGGGGAGGAGCAGGGTGAGGTGAATAGGTACATGGTGGATGAGAAAAAGGGGAGCGACGAGGAGAACGACTTGATTAGTCTCGTCAGCCTCGATGTGCGAAATGTGCACCACAGAGAGGTGCGCGTCTCCCTCGATGTCACCGAGGACGTCGAGGAGGCCTCTCTCGCCACCACCTCAAGCGGGTCAGCGGACTCATACCCTCGCAAGCTCACCATCAGCCATCTCATCCCATCCGACCGGACAGTGCCCATCTTCTTCACTCTCCCTCAACTCCCACTCAGCGCGGAAGAGCTTTCCAACAAGGAAATCCCCTCTTCCTCCCTCGCCTCCATGTCCGCCTCGACAGCTCAGCAAAGGCAGTTTGTCCTCTCCCGTTTCAAGCTCGACCCTGCCGAGGTAGAAGGATCAAGACTGCGCTTTTGGATCGGGGAAGAGCTGCGCCGCAGGCTTGCAGGGTCGCGATGGTCTGAGGTGGATGACTACTCTGGGAGAAGACGGATAGCATCGTCAAGCAGTGGAAGTATCGCAAAACAGCAAGGCGACTGGAGCAACGCTCTGGCGGAAGCATGCCAGGATCTAGATGAAGGCTTGTGCAAGCGCTTACTGAGGAGAGAGGTCGAGCTCAGCCTCGACGTGCTGGACCCGACCGGCTCAGCGCTTCAACTTGTCGAGCCAGAGCAATTCGTCTCCTTGAGGCTACGGGTACGAAACGCCACCGCCCGTGTCTCATCCCACGAAGGAGGAAGATCACTTCGCCTTACCTACCGACTAGTCCCCCTTCCCGGCTCTGCCCTGTCCAGCTCCTCCCGGTCTAATGCGTCTGCGGCTACGCCCAACACGCCTGCAGCGGGCACCACCGGCCCCTTGTTGGCGGCTGGGGCCCATTCAACGGATAGCGTGCTGAGCCAGGTTCTGGTGACGGATGGGGCCTTGAGTGGGGCGATGCTTGGCAGAGAGGATGATGTTGAAGTGACATTGGCATCAAGCTGGCCGCTGCTCTCGCCAGGGAAGGAAGCAAGCGTGCAAACGGGGCTCCTCTTCCTAGGCGAAGGTCTGTTCCGCTTTGTGGGCGTTGTCGAGGAAGCAGATGCCGATGAGGACGACGAAGAGGGGCTGACAGTCGCAGGGAAGAAAGTAGGGCCGCAGTCGATGAGGAAGGCGCATGCAAGGGCGGAGGTCAGTATCGATGTACGTGTGGTAAGGAGCGGCAATGGCCGAGCCGTAGGCAGATAGAGGCGCTGCATAATCTATCATACTCGCGCGTTGCGCTCTGGATCTCAGTCGATGTGATGTATTGACGTGGGAATGAGATTGAGCCTCGGCCCTTGGAAGTCAATCGTATCGACTAGGAGGCAGAAGAACTTTGAAGAGAAGAGTGAGAAGGGACAAAGGGGAGCTCGAGAGAAGAGATAAGCGGTGTTGCGGCTCGGTCGTCGATGGGAGTATGAGGGAAAAGAGATAGAGCCGTGATTGGTATGGATGACGCTGAGAAGGTCGTGACATTGTTGTGACTGCCTGGTAACCGGCAGCGCATGACTGCTTTGACATCTTCGAGATCGTCTACTGGCCAAATGCCGGTGGGATCGTCTTCTGGGCCTGTGTGCGCGTCTGCTGCTTGCTCGCGCCAGCCTTTCGTTGCGGTCTCCTGTCACAAATCACTTAGCCTTCGTCTTGACCCCACTCTTGTTGACCAGAAATCCCTTCTTCAATCCTTGCGGCTCCTTTCCCCGCCCCTCCCTTGCTATTTTGACCTTTCTCTCCGACTCCTCATTTCGCCTCTTCTCCCCCCTCTTGCCCTCATGCTCCCAGCCAAGCCTGGCACGCACGAGGCGGATGAACATCCATGCAAAGCAGATTTGCTCCATCAGCTGCTGCTGCCAGAGGGCTTGCGTGTCCACTGTCTTGCTGAGCGCATCTGCAGATCCCATGGGGTAGGGCCGCATAGCAGGAGCCAGCGTGCGGAACGTCTCTCCCGCAGCCTCACCGTCACTGGCGCGCCAGGTGAAGGTATCAAGCCTAGGAGGCGGAACGTCGTGGCCGCGTACTTTGTTGTGCGCATGCATGGACGCGTGCGCCGATGTCGAGGTGGCGGCAGTAGTCAGGCTCGTGTCCGTGGTGGGTGGAGACGTGGACATTGAGGCGGATGATGAAAACTGCCTCTGCCTCTTTACGGGCGTTACTGGAGACAATGAGGATCGGGGCGAGGAGGAAGACGGGCCTGCGTGGGAGGGGTGGCTCGACGAAGACTGAGAAGGGCTGCTGAAAGCTGCAGCTGCGGGAGCAGCGACCTGCTTGCTGCTGCCTGCCTTGGCCTGAGTGTCGACGCGCAGAGGAGGAGGAGGCATGTGCTTGGTGGACTTACCAGTCGAGTAAGAGGAACTGGCACCTTCGTTGAGATCGACAATGTTGTCACTGTACATAGCGTCTCGCCAGTGCTGTATCTCTGCCTTGGACCCGGAGGTGACGGCCGCGGTGTTCATAGTTGCGCTCACGCTCTGCGCCGCTGCTCGAACTGGCTGCTTGGGCCCTGCGCTGGCGGCTGCGGGTGGTTGCTGCTCCTTCTGCTTGCCTTTGGTGACTGGCGCCTTCCTTGCTGCGGTGGCTGGCTGAGCAGCGACGATTTTGGCCGCTGCTGCCGAGAGCGCAGCAAGCTTGGCCTTGGAAGCAGGCTCAGATGCGGACGCAGTAGGGGCCTTAGCAGGTGCCGCATCCAGCTTAGCATCTCGTTGAGCGGCAATAGGCGAGCCCTGCTTCGCATTAGGTGCCGTCGTCTTCTCCGCTATCTTAACTGCCATAGTCGAGCCATTGCTGCCTGCATGCTTGGCGCTCGTCGTTGTCGTGGATGCAGGTGCTCTCTTCTTGACCGGTGATGTCGTGTGGGAGCTGGCAGCCTTCTTTTCAGGCTTAGACATGGGCGACGACGCGGCCTTGGCCTGACTCTCCTTCGAGCTTGCGGGGGTCGTCCAACGATCGGGTCCAATTCGCTTGTTCTCCATGACAGGGGACGCATTGCTGCTACTGCTCGCACTTGCGCTTGTCTGTGGCTCACCATTGATGGTGCATTGCGATTCGTTGTACTTCGTGGCATTGCCTTCCACTGGGATTCGCACTGCTTTGCCCGTGATCAGTGACGTGTAGAGAGGCTTCAGCTCGGGCACGCGAGACATGATGCTGAGTGGGACCGGCGCGACATCTTCTAGAGTGAGCGACGCATTGATCGGCACCGCCGGGGTCTTGTGGCTGTTGCTGCTGTCCTTGCTGCTCGCGCCCCCAGCAGGGATGGTTCGATAGGTCTGACGCTCATCATGCCATGCGTCTGCCCATGCCACTTCCATGTGCGCGGGCGATGCCTTTTTGAATAAATCGGGCTTGTTCTTGAGGCGCGTAAGATACGTCGCAGCCATATTCTGGAAGTCGCGAGAGCCGGAACCGAGCTCCTTGTCATAGCGTATGGCTTGTTGAAAATCTGTCAGCGTGGGTGCAGCGTAGTCAGCATATCAATGACCGTCAGCCAAGGTCATGCTGCGCTCACCACTCTTTGCTGCGTCATCTCTGCCTTGGTGAGCTCGACTGACCCCTCGTTGAAAGTAAGCCATGGGGTTCCTACTGGCCAGAGCAATCGATACATTGCAGTCGCTCTCCGCCTGCGCCCAGCACTGCATCTTGAGGAGGCACATCGCTCGTCTGATTGGGTAGACAGCCTCGTCCGGGTCATAGCCAATGGCCCAAGTGAATCGCTCCACGGCGGCTAGGCATGATCCAGCAGAGAAGGCGGCTTGTCCCAGATCCTTGATGGCACGAGCGACGAAGCGACGGCCACGAGTGGCGATTGTAGTCATCCTGCTCTTGTTGCCAATGATGTCGAGACCTTCAGCTTTCTTGATCAAGTTGATCAGACCTGAGAGGCTCTCCTCGGCCGTCACATCCGAGTCGATGTGGAAGAGACGCTCCATGGCGGCCTGCCATTCCAAGCTCTCGCCATCAACAGGTCGCTTCGGCTTAGAGTCGTGGCTCTCGCAGCCTGACGATTTGTGAGATGAGAAGCGTGGTGCCCAGCAGTTACTCTCGCTACTGCATTCGTCTGACGACCGGAGTTCGTGGAGGGTGATGGCCCAGAAGAGGTCAATAGGCTCTGTTTCGTTGATGATGGCCACGGCCGTCTTGGCACACTGCGCCTTGAGCGGGTCGACCTTCTTGATTATGTCCGTGGCTGCATGGTGCGAAGCAGCAGACGCAAGCAAGTCAGTCGCTGCTCGCCGATTGCGCCCTATGCTCCGCGCACTAACAGACGTCTTTGAGCTTATCCCAGCACGCCTCAATGAGCTGCTTCCACGCTGTGCCAGTGACCTCCTTGTCAGGGTAGCCTGCGCTCTTGGTATCGCCAAAGCAGCCAGCATCGATGAGGACAGAGAGCCACTGATGCGTCTCGGAGGCTTTTGAGAGCTGGCTGATGGGCTTCGCGATGTAGTCCGACGGCCCAGTGCTGATGACGAGCTTCTCGAGGCAATTGCCGTAGGCTGAGAGAGAGCAGACGCAGGGTGGGCCCCACAAGGAGAGGTCTCGACCGTGATCGCGAGCCTATCGATGCGGAGCAGAGGTGATTGTGAGCGTGAATCTCACTCATCGAAGTCTCTCGTGCTTACTAGATCACATAGGGCATCAAAGATGCTCGAGATGGTGCGTCTCAGGGCGATGTCGCTGAAGCTCTCCTCCTTGCAAGTTGCCACGAGCTCCTTCTCGATGTCCTTGCGAGTGGTCTCGGAGCCGCAAGCCGTAAGAAGGGAGCGCGAGTGCAGCCCGCACCTGGCAATGACTTTGGTGAATCCGACCTGTGGTGAGGAGGAGCGGGTGGTGGCGGATGGTGGGATAGTGGGCGGTAAGCGGCCGAATCCGCCATCCAAGATCCAGCACGCACTCTGAGCACCGTCTCTTGCTGCTTTTGCATCCTTTTCTTCATCATGTAGCCCAGCGTCATGCGATAGAGGTTGAGTGCAAGCTCATGGACCATCTTTGAGACCTTCTGCAGATTCTGGTTGGATTCGTCGCTGCGAGCGCAAGGAACGCACAAAGATGCCGGTAATCAACCTGTGAGCCTTTCATTGCACTTGATTCTCTTACTTACTGGTCGCATTGATCGAGAGCATCGTTGACGAAGAGGTCCTCAAAGGGGAAGCGCAGACTGGAAGCGAAGGGGAGGGAGGACAGTTCCGAGGCCAGGCCGCCGCCGTGTACCCAGGAGAGTACATCTGCGCCTGCACGCTGCGACTCGCGTTCGGCCTTGGTGAGCTTGTTGAGCTTGCCTCTGCGGTCACGGCAGATGGGGCGAGCGAAAGGTAGTAACAAGGTCGCCATCAGCACTGAAAGCCCGCAACGTGTGTTCATCGCTGCGCTTCGATGTCGGTGCCGAGCTCACTCACCTGGCCATCTTGCCAGCCGCCTCTGTACGAGGGCTGAAGGGGATGTAGCGATGTCGTTGTATACGCTGGCGGGAACGGAAACGGATGATGGTAGGGATGGAAAGAAAGCAAGGAAGCGAAAGCGTGCATTGATCAAGGTAGTCTCTGTGCTCGCGGCTCGAGATTGATTGAACTGCACTTCTCGACGTCGCCCCGCACACCGCTTCTCGTCGAGGCAGGACGCAAGCGAGCCCAGTCCGTCTGGCGAGGCGTGGCGACGCGTCTACGGTGCTCAGACGCAGAGTGGCGGTGCGCGAGATGATAACGCATGATGATGAGGATGGTATTGCTGCATTGAAAACATTAGAGAAGATTTGAGCAGACTTGTTGTCGAGAGCCATCGAGAGAGCCAGTCGATTATTTACATGGTGCTGCAACGCATGTTGCAGCTTCTTTGCCTTGTCCGCCATTAGACCGCGGTATGCTTGCCAACATTGTCCCTCCTGCTCCCACTCGCCGCTTGAGCTTCACCGTAGTCACTACTACCGCTAGCATTGGAAGCAAGGCGATGACGCGACTCTGCAGAACCTGCGTTTTCCACGTCGGCTTGGTGAGTGACGCCGCGCTGCAAGCGATACCGCGGAACACGAGGAGCCCACGGCTTGTGACAGCGCGAGTCCCAGAGCGAAGGGTAGTAAAGGAAGTATGTCCCTACGGCAACGCCTGCTCCCAGGATACCGCCCGCGATGACATCTGTGGCGTGGTGTCGGTAGTCCATCGTGCGAGAGACGGCGATCATCGTCGCGCCAAGCATGGGGAGCCAGACGATCCACGATACCCCAGCGTGGCCCTTTCTGCCAAAGAGATGGAACTTGCCACCCAGATAGAGCGAGAGGAACGTCAGTCCTGCGAAGGCAGCGCTTGAATGGCCAGAGGGGAAGCTGCGGAACCCGTCTGAGACCAGGTGCTCGTTGAGCGGGTTCGTGCAGATGGCGTCTGTGACGAGCCCGTAAATCGGAGCATTCGTCGCGCCAGCGCGTGGCTGGCAGCGATCGATCAGGTCAGGGCGCGGACGACCAACGGAAATCTTGATAATTGTCGTGGTGGTGACCGTGAGGGCGTGCGTGACGACCAATCCGAGTAGAGAAGCGTGAAAGTCCCAGAAGGAGCGAGCGACGACGAGGGAGATGAGCGCCTGGATGCAGATGGGAACAATGACGGCGAGAAGAACGAGGAGCCACATTGGCACTCGCTGGTGCTCGGCGTAGGTGTGTTGAAGTGAAGGGTCGGTGAGGGAGAACTCTCGACGGAAGCCATGTGCGGTGTCCAAGAAAGCCAGCATACCGGCAAGAAGCAGCGTAAGTATCCAGTCGGGAGCATAGGAGACGACGAGCTGCAGACGACGTCGGCTACTGGTCTTCGTCTTGCCCTTGGACCATTGCAGCGTCTCTGCCCACTCAGTCGCAGGCGCTAGGAGCTGGTCGGCGAAGCCATCGTGAGCTGCGTCTCGCCCTGGCTGATCTGGATCAGCGAAATGAGAGCCGCCGCCGCCATTGTGATTGCCGTCCTCGCGGTCGGCCATGCCTGGTTGCTGGACGCTGTACAGCAAGGGAAGGTTGATGTGATCGGCCGTGGCAGACGAGGTGGAGGCGCGGGGCGTGGAATCGGCGTACGGCGAGAGCAAGACTATGACGACGAGAGGAGAATAAGCTTTGAAAAGGTGACTCAATGAGTGATGAAAGGAAAGGAGGGCGCTGGGCGGTGAAGGATGTCGTTCAAGGAGTGAGTTGTAGTGATGGTCAGAAGGATAAAGGCGTCGCAGCAGCTCATAGTGCAGCTCATAGCAGCTCTGCACCGCGCCGTGGAATTTACGACGCCGAAGTTGAGAGGGGGCGGGGTCAGGCGTCGGTGCATCGGAAATAGCCTTGGATTTCTTGGCATTGGATCAAAGAAGGGGATACTTGACTTCGAGGACGGGTCGTGTGATGGAAAGGAGGCGATGAGTTCAGGTGCAAACAAAGGCATAGAGGGCACCCTTCCATCTCGATGGGCAAAAGGGCATGCCTCTTCATTCATCGCCTCGCGACGATTATGCTCGAAGTCGAGCGGCGGTGTGCCTGACGAGTCGTCACGCCACGTGGGAGGCGCGCGTCGCGCTCACAAAGTGGGTCCTCCAGAGGGCGACGAGCTGACTGAGCAACGACGGACGACGGAGAGGCGAGCGAGAATGGAACGATGGTGTGCCTTGATCACTTGCCCTGTTATCATCACAAGCCGCCGGAGCTGGCCCGCGAGATTGCTTGCTGCCCATTGCCACGTCAACATCGGCAGTTGTCGCCTGGTGAAGCATGGCCGGTGAATCTTCCTCTGCTTGGTCAACGGCCAACAACTCGATGGAGTCGACACCAGGAGCAGACGACTCCAACGATGCTGAGCTACTCGCCAGCGCTCGAGCTCTTGATCAGGGCGACGAAGCACCCGAAAACGGTAACGAGGAGCAATCGAACGGTGGTGACAAGAACGGCGGCTCGAGCGCAGCTGGACCCTCAACGTCAAACGGCAGAGGACGACCAAAGATGACAGATGAGCAGAAGTTGGAGGCTCAACGTCGCAAGCAGCAGCAGAAGGAAGAGGAAGAAGACTCGGAGGTGAGAAGCTTCAGAGACACTGAAATCGAGTCCGACGCCTGACCATGTCTTTGATCTGCCTCGCTCTCGTAGGAGCACCAGAAGCGTGCGCAGAAGCTCAAGTTTCTGCTCCAGCGCTCAGGCGTCTACTCCAAGATCATGTCGGACAAGATGGAGCGCGAGCGCAAGTCGAGGGCTGAAGCAGCTGCCAAGAAGGCAGCCAAGGAAGAGGGAGGAACAGAGGGTAGCGGCAGTGCTGCGAAGAGCGCCCCTGTAGGCAGGACCACCCGAGCTGGTGAGGCAGAGGACAAACCGCAGGCGAATGGACATGATGATGGCGCGCCTCAGAAGAAGTCTGTGGTCAACAAGAGAAAGCCAAAGGAGGGCGATATTGAGATCTCAGACTATCTCACGAAGGACGACCTTCAAAGCAAGAAGCAGAAGAGCAATAGGGGCACGCCTGTGCCAGCCTCGCAGCAGCAACCGCACCGCTCACGCCAGCCAGCTCTGGTCACAGGCGCCGAGATGCGAGACTACCAGCTCGATGGTTTTGAATGGCTCGTGAGCCTCTACGAGAATGGTCTTAACGGCATTCTTGCCGACGAGATGGGGCTGGGTAAGACGTATGTATCCACCGTAGTCACATTGCGTCTCGAAGTGTCATCACTGACGGCAACCTACTTTCCGCATGCAGGCTCCAGACGATTGCCTTCTTGGCTCACCTTCGCAGCAAGGGCGTGTGGGGTCCCTTTCTCATCGTCGCTCCACTCTCTACGATTGCCAATTGGGTCAACGAGTTCGAACGATTCACGCCAGGGATCCCCGCTCTCATGTACCACGCTCAAGACAAGAAGGCGCGCGCTAGTCTCCGTCGCCACCTTCACTATCCCTCGACGAGCGAAGAAAAGAAGGCCTTCCCCGTCGTCGTCACCAGCTTCGAGGTCGCAATGATGGATCGCGTCCACCTCTCCCACCTCAAGTGGAAATACATCGTTGTCGATGAGGGGCACCGCCTCAAGAACATGAACTGCAAGCTCATACAAGAGCTCAAGCGCTTCAGCAGTGCGCAGCGTCTGATCCTCACGGGAACGCCACTCCATAACAACCTCAAGGAGCTCTGGTCACTGCTCAACTTCATCTTGCCCGATATCTTCGATGACCTCGAGACGTTCGAAAAATGGTTCGATTTCTCCGATATTCACAACGAGGGCGGTTCGAATCGTCTTCTGTCAAAGGAGGACAGCAAGTCCGTCATCACACAACTTCATGCCATCCTCAAGCCCTTTCTCTTGCGTCGCATCAAGACGGACGTCGAGACGACGCTGCCTCCGAAGAAAGAGTATCTCCTATACGCCCCGCTCTCACCGCTGCAAAAGGAGCTCTATGATCGCTGCGTCCACGGCAATGTGCGCCGTTGGCTTCTCGAGCGCAAGACTGGCCTTAAGTGGGAGGAGATCAAGAAAATCCTTGGCAATGAGCCAGAGAGCGAGGGAGAGGACGAGAATGATGAGGCGGAGGGGTCGTCGTCTGCATCCTGGACAGAGTCAAAGGCGAAGACCAATGGCAAGTCATCGGCGGCAGCAGCGTCATCGTCTAGCGGGCCGACTAGCTCTGCCATGTCGCGCCGTCGCAAAGGTCGCACCAGCAAAATCAATTACGCCGAGGAGGACGAAGACGTCTTTGCCAAGCGCATCGAGCGAGGCGAGGACGTCGGCCGTGACCCCACTCCCGAGCCCCCCTCATTCAAGGAGCAAGAGCGTCAGGGCAAGCTCTTCTCCATCCGCCAAGCGCAGCGCGAGATCAACAATATGAAGCTGCAGAACCTCTTCATGCAGCTCCGAAAGATCTGCTGCCACCCTTATCTCTTCGACTGGCCTCGTGAGCCAGATGGCCAACAGCTGATTGACAAGTCCCTCGTCACTGCGAGCGGAAAGATGCTGCTCCTTAATCGCCTATTGGATGCTCTCTTCGCCAAAAAACACAAGGTCCTCATCTTCTCCCAATTCACAACCATCCTCGACATTATTCAGGACTGGGCAGAGGAGTACAAGAACTTTAAGACGTGCCGCATTGACGGTACCACGGCGCAGGAGGTACGTCGAGCGCAGATGAAATCATTCAACGAGGACTCTAGTGAGGATAGCGTCAAGCTATTCCTTCTCAGCACTCGCGCCGGTGGACTTGGGATCAACCTCGTCGCAGCAGACACGGTGATCTTCTATGATAGCGATTGGAATCCACAGATGGACCTTCAGGCGCAGGACCGTGTCCATCGCATCGGACAGAAGAAGCCAGTCCTGATCTTCAGACTTGTGAGCGCGAATACGGTCGAGTCGCGCCTGCTCAAGCGCGCTGGGGATAAGCGCAAGCTCGAGGCGATTGTGATCAAGAATGGGGCATTCAAGCTGCCGGCGGGGGCTGTCTCTGATGCTCTGAGCGGTGGATCGAAGAGTGGCGGTGGATCGGGCAAGAATGAGAGCATGGTAGATATGGCTCGTTCGCTACTTGCGCTCGAGGGGGAGAAGGTGCAGCTTGCTGGGGAGGACGACGAGGTCATCTCGCAGAAGACGCTTGACCTGCTTCTGGACCGATCGGAAGCTGCGTATGCTAGAGGAATGGGCTGGTCGGCTCAGGGCGCTTCTGGTAGTGATCCCGCTTTCGAGGTGACCGAGACGGCGGCGGATGGAGCGAACGAGGATTTGGCCAGGCTCATGGCCGACGCGTGAGGCAGACGCAAGGAGTGGTAATTGGTAATGGCAGCGCGAGGAGACCATGACAGCAGGGCATGCTTAGGCTCGATGGCGGTCACTTTGCGCTGCCCTTGTTATTGTGCAGCCATCTCTTTTCAATATATAGCATTTCGCCGCGAAACAGCGAGGATTGAGGAGGCACGAGGAGGCACGAGGAGGCACAAGTCGAGTGAGCATTTTGGGTGGCCGCAAGTGTTGGTTGACTTGGGGGGCGTCAGCGGAGTCTGAGCCCATCCAGCTGCAGGCGTCGACGTCGTCGCCTCTCAGGTGCGCTTTCTTTGTCTTTTCACGCCTTCTCACCACCTCACCTCCTGTGGCCTTGCTCACTTCTCCGCCTCCCTCCTTCTCCCACTCGCTGTGCCCTCTTCCTTTCGTCCGTGACTCCCGCAAAGGCCTTCTTCTGCATCTTCTTTCCCACCCTCGCTCGGGCACGTCCTGCCTTTCCTTGCGTCCCTAGCGTGTTGGCCTCCTGCTGCTGCCCCTCTCCAGCCTCTCCTCACATCGAGCGGCCCGAGCGCAAAGCCGGCCCGCCTCTGCGTCCACACGCAGGCCGACTCTTCATCACTTCGCAACGGCGTCATTACCCAGTCAGACCCCCTCGGTCGACTGTTCTGGGGCGTAGATTGACGCCGCTCTCCTTGTGTGGATCGGAGGAGATTCAGGTCCGTCTTCGACCATTCGCTTGCGATTGCAGCAGCTAGCAAGCAAAGCGCAAGCAAGCACACAAGCAAGCAAGCCAAGCAAGGGCCTTCTCACCCCGAATTGGAACTCGCTCTCGTCCCTCATCGAGTCGTCGACGACGTCGTCGGATCGCAATGTCTTCTTTGTCCTACTCGTCGCAGCAAAGTAGTGGACCTCGCGCCGGGCCTCCTCGCACCTCGTCACAGCAGCAACGACATCGCCGCTCTTCTTCGTCTCAGAACAGCACCGTCAATATCAACTCCAACGACACTAGTGCGACGTCGACATCCACTTCTCGACGTTGGCCCTTCCGAAGAGGAGTGGCCGGAGCATCGTCCTCTCGCCCTGCGACGGCCAGCACTGTCCAGTCCTTCAGCTCTGCTTCTTCGGGACGCAACGAGGCTGGTGCTGCATCTGCTCCTCCTGGACGAGTTGGCAAGAGCTTTGAGGCCATCTTGGCTAGTAACGAGACTGTCCAACTGAGAGAAACGGGAGGCGTCGCAGACGACTACGACGACGATAGTGGAGACACCGGCTTCTCACCGCGGACGCTAGCAGAGTCTACGCCTCGGGTCTCGCGTTCTCGTACGCCTACGCCTACAGCGACCAGCGTCCAGAGTCCTGGCCCTTCTTTGCCGCCAAAGACTGCGGCTGCTTCGTCAGCTTTTTCATCCTCGCAGCGCGACAGTGCAGCAGCCGCGCCCAGGGCTTCCCCTACGGTGGGCATCCCAGCCTATCCGGACGCCACGAGCACCCGTCCAACTGCTGCATCTGACGTGGTAAAGCCAGAGAGGACAACATCGATCCCACGAACATCGATGCTCTCCCGTCCATTGCCCCCCGCCCCACCACCGCAGCCGCCGCCTCGAGTCTCGTCAGGCAGGTCAAGCTCTAATGAGGATCTCGGAGTGCTGACCGACAGCGGCGGGGCAGCGACGCAGTCCTCCTCGCTCAAGGACCGCATGAAGAAGACGAGCACGCTCTTCAAGCGTTTCCGAGCACCCACGTACATTCGCAACCAGAATGCCGCGGCAGGAGCCAGCACGCCCTCTCTCCACCATCAAAGCAGCGGCCCGGCAACGTCAAATGCAACCGTGATCCTCAGCGGCAGCAAGCGTCGCCCCTCCATCCCCGGCTCCCCGCCCATCCGAAATGACGTCCCGCAAGTGCCAAGCATCCCCACGAAGTTCGGCGATTGGGCCGCCTCTACCTCCTCGAACAGCATCTCTCGCAACAAAGCGCCGCAAGGCCACGCCAAGATGGCGAGCAAAGGCGGGTCCTCTGTCCAGTCGAGCGCCTCGGGCCAGGAGCTGCGAACAGCTATCAAAGCCTGGGAGACCGAGATGGACGAGACGCTCAAAGCTAGCGCGCATGATCTGGAGAACAAGACCAAGTTCACGCCAAAGGCTACTTGGGGGCCTAGCCCGGAGTTGCCTCAGCTAGGCTTGGGGATCGGGATGGGCCAGGAGGGGCAACAGCAGCAGCAGCAGCAGCAGCGTAGTGGAGCCACCCTGAAGGTTCATGACGACGCTAACCAGCCACGTACGGCGAGAAGTGCGCCCACTTCGCCTGCAGCGTCAAGAAATGTCAGCCGCAGCCTTACACCGGATGAGAGTTCGGAGCGCAGGACTGTGTCAGCGTCGACGCACGGGCAGGACAACGGCGGCGCCGGCGGTACTGCGGGCGACCCTCAGACGCCAGTACCTCCTTTCGGTCGACCCTGGGAACGCAGCCGCAGCCCCTTTGCAGCTGGCGTCAAGTCCTCCGGCAAGTCCGCTGCTCGCCCTAGCTCGGCCTCTGCTGCCCCTCAGACGCCAAGCTCGGCCGCCTCACCAGAGGGCGAGAACTTCCAGACGATTGACTCTACTGTGGCAGACTCGGGCGTTTCCACGAACGACTCGGTCCTGACCGCACCGAACGATGGCGATGCAGTTCGCGACTCGTCTGCGTCGCTCTCTGGGCCCGCTCCTACCGCGGCTTCTACCGGCACAGCTCGCAGCCCTCATCGCCGAGGCAACCAGTCCGCCACGAGTTTTGTGAGCTTCGAGACGGCCGCAGAGGGCAGCGAAACCAGCGGTGCAGGTGCTGCGGCTGCTGCCCTACGTGAAGCGGTGAGCCGTCCCTCTGCGGAGAGCGAGAGCTCGGGCTACCCTTCCACAAGGACGGCGCGTCAAGCACCGCATAGAGCTAGCGATGAGAGTGAAGATGGTAACGACCCTTTGGATGATTCGTCAAGCGAGGAAATTGATGACGAGGACGACCTCGAAAAGCATCCGGAGCGCAGCATTCGTCTGATTCCGCAGCCACAACAGCCCACTGAGATGGGCGGAGCTTCAGTTACAGACGATGATCCCACGCCCTCCCTCGGCGGTAAGGCAGTGCTGGCGGGCACGGGCCCTAGAAGCGCGCTCCCCGTATCTCAGCGCCGCGACGTCTCTGATATCGGACCGCTACCCTCTGAGATTGGTCGCGTAAGCATGCACAGTAATGCAAGTGGAAGAGGGCCAATCGCCGGCAGTACCGGCGGAGCCAACATCGCTCCTCCTAGCTCGATTGGCGGATCCTCATCTGATGGGTTCAAGGGCAGCAGCGCTCCTACGAGCGGTCGACCTTCCCATGCCAGCAGCAATGCCAACACAACAGCAACCACCATCACCGGCGCCTCTAGCGGCGGCGCCTCCTCCATGCTCACCACAAGCATAGACGACGGTCTCCTTGACTCAGCACGGGAGCTTGCGGCTAAATGCTGGGCCTCATCCGAGGACGATCCTACTAGCACTTCCTGGATGGCGAAGGAGAAGATTGCCGAATGGCTTGGCGGGATTGGCCCCTTGAAGGAAGCAACGCGCCGCCTTTACTTCGACCACTTCGACTTCAAAGACCTTCGACTGGACGCGGCGCTTCGACAGCTGTGTGACAGGCTTTGGTTGAGGGCGGAGACACAACAAGTGGACCGCATTTTGGGTGCCTTCAGTCAACGATACTGGCAGTGCCAGCTGACGAGCAGCAGCGCCAAGGGAGTGGCAAGCACGTACGGCTCACAAGATAACGTACACGCAGTAGTCTTCTCTCTCCTTCTCCTCAACACGGATCTGCACGTGGCCGACATCTCTGAAAGGATGACCCGCCCGCAGTTCGTCCGCAACACCATGTTGGCCGTCTCTGAGAACCAGCAACAGCAAGAGGCTACAATCGGCAAGGGTCAGGGGACAGTGCGAGGTAGCATGGCTTCAGGGAGAGATGCAGATTCGATGAGCGTCAAGAGTGGGGGCAGCGGAAGTGTGGCGCATAGCTATGATACCAACACGACAGCTCATACTGCCTCTGCCGGTCTACCGCCCAGCGTCAGTCATGCTTCCACCCTGCGCCACGCCTCTTCCACCGCTTCTCCCAGAGACAGTATCATTGCTGGCGGTGGGCGCAGCACGCCCTCCAGTTGGTCGCGAGGCACTGGCGGTGCCACTGCGGGAGCAGCAGGTCGAGGCCTGTACCTCTCTGACCGTCGTCAAGAGATCGAGCTGGATGCCCTCCTCAAGGACATGTACGGCGCAGTCAAGCAAGAGCGCATCCGCCTGCCCATGGGCGGCAGCGCCGCAGACGGAGGGGACGCGACTATCACCGGCTCACAGCGCCGTGGTCGCATGTCAATGAGCGGCGCGCCTACTGGAAGCATCAGCGGTGGCAGCGGTGCTGGTGGAAAGATTGCGCAGCTTAAGCGTGGGAGCATACGTGGCATTCAGGGTCTGCTCGCCGCGCAGAGCTTCCGTGATGACAATAGTGGCGGTGCGACTGGGAGCATTGGGAGTGCTGGCGGCTCGCAGATTTCGGTGGGGTCGAGGTCAATGGGAGAGACGACTGCCCATACTCTGACTCCGGGTAGCTCCATGACGAGCTGGGAGACGAACAACGCCCCTGTTTCAGGAGGAGAAAAGGCCAACACTACGCCGTCAAGTACCGCTGCGCCTGGCACGCTAGGCTTCGCAAGCATGCTCACCACATCGCTGGTCAAGGAGACGAAGGATGAGGACCAGAATGGGGCGGACATGGACGCAGACGACGACATCTCTGACGATGAGCTAGCACTAATTGGCCCTCCGTGGGCAAAGGAGGGTGTTCTGACGCGCAAGCATTACTGGGAGACTCCGTCGAAGAGGGCGAAGGACAAGAGCTGGACCGAGGTCTTCGTCGTCATCCAAAAGGGAGTCATGAGCATGTTCACATTTGGTCAGCAAGCCTCCAGCACCAGCTCTTCTAAGGCAGCATCAGCCGTAGGGGGTGGTAATTGGCTCTCCAACGCGACGAAGTTGGGCGAATTCACTCTGGCCCACGCTTTGGCGCATGCTCTCCCTCCTCCGGGCTACAACAAGGCCCGCCCGCATGTCTTTGCCCTCACGCTTGCATCGGGAGCTGTCTACTTCTTCCAAGCAGGGACTGAAGACTTGGTACAGGAGTGGCTGTCGACGTGCAACTACTGGGCGGCCAGGCTTAGCAAGCAGCCCTTGGCCGGTGGAGTGTCGAACATGGAGTATGGTTGGAACCTTGTCGCTCCCTCGAGCAGCGGCACAGGGTCTGCGTCGTATGACAGCTTGATCGGCCGAGGCTCGATGAGCGTGGATGACTTGGGCGAGTCGGAGGTACTCCGCGACTCTACCGCTGACAGTGGGGCCATGTACGTCTCGCAGGGCAGATCGTCTAGCATCCGCAGTGGGCGCAGCGGGCGCAGTGGGCGTAGTGGGCGAAGCAGTCGTGCCAACTTCCTTTCCATCGGCAACGACTCGTCACGTCGCTCCTCAAGACTCAGTGGCGGTCCTGCTCCTTCTGGTGTGGCGCCCTCATCCAGCGGTGGCGGTGCCCCGTCGGTACGCTCTTTCGTCTACACAGGGCACGGTAACGAGCGCACCTACATCAACGAATGGAAAGCCCCGCAGCCTCCAACTGTCGCCAGCACGCTCCGCGAGGAAGAGCAAATTGACTCTTGCCTTGCTTACATTGCCCGTACAGAGCACGACCTGACAGAGCACAATGAGCTTCGTCAACCGATGCTGTCCCTCTATTCACCCCGTGGAACCAACTTTGGGCGTGCTTTGAGCAACTGGGAGAGGAAGAGCAATTACCTCTTGGCGGAGCTCGTCAAATGGCAGAGCTATGTCGAGAGTCTGACGCAGGCGCAGCGTATGAGAAGTGAGAAGAGGGATGAGCGACAGATGGAAAGGGCGTTGGCCAGGGCGGATGAGGAGATGGCCAAGGTGAGGGAGGGCGAGGAGGGCGGGCCTGTTGAGACTGGACGGTGATTGCTACCTCGGTAAAAGGGTTGTTGGGGGGCTGCTCCAAGTGTGGGAACCTTGATGTTGTTCGATGCGATACCCATTCTTATTCACTTGACGTGGACAATGGATCAATTAGAGGACTCGAGGCTGCTGGGTGAGGGGCGACGGCCGTGGTTGCGCCCCAGCCACGTGGTGACTCGAGGGCGCAGATTTTGGATCACTTCTTCGCGGGACAAGCGGAGGCGGCGGAGGCGAGGACGGCGGCGAG
Source organism: Jaminaea rosea (assembly GCF_003144245.1). Lineage (NCBI taxonomy): Eukaryota > Fungi > Basidiomycota > Exobasidiomycetes > Microstromatales > Jaminaea > Jaminaea rosea. The sequence goes on along the minus strand of NW_020289979.1, from coordinate 654,743 downwards.
GACGAGACTTGGTTGGTGGTTGGTGCCTTTGCTCTTCATCACTTGGATCATCTCCACTGCCTCCGCCCTGCCCTGCCTTGCTCCTTTCGCCACCCCTCACGAATCCATTCCCAGCATGTCAGGACAAACTCCCTCCCAAGAGGAGCAGAATATCCAGGTAAGGCGATAGCGGCCTGCCTCGTTAGCCTCTGCGACTTTGTCTCTGACCGAGATCGTCCCTTCCCACCGCTGCAGATCTGGAAAGTCAAGAAGCTCGTCAAGTCTCTGGACAATGCCCGAGGTGCAGGTACCTCGATGATCTCCCTCGTCATTCCGCCAAAGTCGCAGGTATCTCAGTTCTCTAACATGTTGACCCAGGAGTACGGCACTGCCTCGAACATCAAGTCGCGGGTCAACCGTTTGTCCGTCTTGGCGGCTATCACGAGTACCCAGCAGAGGCTGAAGCTTTACAACAGAAGTGAGTATGGGCCTGTCCTCTACAGACCCTGGAACGAGGGCAGCAAGATGCTGATCGGCGCTGTTCGCTCCCTCTCAGTCCCGCCCAATGGTCTCGTCGTCTACTGTGGCACTGTCTTGACTGATGAAGGCAAGGAGAAGAAGGTGAGGCGCAGTTACAAAAGTATATTCCTTGAGAGCAAGATCTGACTTTCCTCACCGCTACGCCAGGTCAACATCTCTTTCGAACCCTTCAAGCCGATCAACACTTCCCTTTACCTCTGTGACAACAAGTTCCACACCGAAGCCCTCAGCGAGCTCCTCGAGTCCGATGCCTCCTTTGGCTTCATCATCATGGACGGTAACGGTGCCCTCTTCGGTACCCTCTCAGGCAACACGCGCAACATTATCCACAAGTTCTCCGTCGACCTTCCAAAGAAGCACGGGCGTGGTGGTCAATCTGCCCTCCGTTTCGCCCGATTGAGAGAGGAGGCCCGCCACAACTACGTGCGCAAGGTCGCCGAGCTTGCCACGCAGCACTTCATCACCGACAACAAGTGCAATGTTGCCGGTCTCGTCCTCGCTGGTAGCGCCGACTTCAAGACGGAGCTGGGTCAGTCGGACATGTTCGACTATCGCCTCGCCCCCAAGGTCATCCGCACAGTCGACGTCTCTTACGGAGGCGAGAATGGCTTCAATCAAGCAATCGAACTCTCCGCCGAGTCGCTCCAGAACGTCAAGTTCGTCCAGGAGAAGAAGCTCATTCAAAAGTACTTTGACGAGATTTCCCTCGAGACGGGCAAGTACTGCTTCGGCGTTGGAGACACCTTCAAGGCCCTCGATGCCGGTGCGGTCGAAACATTGATTGTTTGGGAGAACCTGGAGCTCACTCGCTACACGCTCAAGGACTCTGAAGCGCGCGAGATTGTGCTTATGCTCACGCCTGCTCAGGAGAAGGAGACCGACCGTTTCAAGGACGCAGCCACGGGCGAGCCAATGGAGCAGACCGCCGAGCCTATGCCGCTTCTCGAGTGGATCGCCGAGAACTACCAGCAATTCGGCTGCAGCCTTGAGTTCGTCAGTGATCGATCTCAGGAGGGGATGCAATTCGTGCGTGGCTTTGGTGGCATTGGTGGAGTGCTCCGTTACCAGCTGGACCTGCAGCTGCTCAACGAGCTTGACGAGGACGAGAGCGAGTTCCTCTCCGACGACAGTGATGACGAATGAAGGCAAGGTTGTGCTTTGCGGCTCAGGAACACCAGAGGCGCGAGGCGAGGTCGCGCCCGTCGCTGTCGGCTGGCCTCGTGGGGTGGCACGAGGTGGCTGGCAGCGACGAGGAATGGAAGGAAAACGGGGAGAATGTCGAGGACGGAGATTGGGGCTCGGAGAGGCGCACGCATGGCGATCCAGACTCGATCCCTGGTGCGGCAGCCATCAAAGCATCGCGCCCGGCCGGCCTTGCCCGCAAGCAGCAGTGGCTCGATGGTCATTCCCGCCAGGGAAGACGCAGGCAACGCTGCGCCATCAACTTACGCCAATCTGCAATTGCGTCGACCTCATCCCAGCTCAGACGAATATGGCATCAATCGCATCAGCGGCGGCCGCGCTTTTGCGACCTCTCCAGATGCTTGGCTAAAGGAGGGAGACCAGCGTCGGCTGCTGACTGGGAGAGCGAGCAAATCCTCCTCTCAGCACTTCACCGCATACAAAAAACGCTTTGCGCGGTCGCTTTGATCAAACGGGAGCAAGGCGAGTAGCAAGCTGTCAATGAAGATCTTAGCTCTCTCTTCAGACTGTGAATCTCCTCCTCGTGTGTCGCGGTGTGAGGAATGTGATATCGATTGATGAGGTATAGATGTGTGTGACGTTGACGAGAAGAAATAGGACGTGGTCGATGCTTACGATCGATACATGGTGATAGGCGACCGGATTGCACGTGTAGACGGCCACCAAGGCATGCCCGTGGTCGAGGAGTGCTTGCCTCTCGTGGCCTCGAGGAGTGTCGGCTTGACAAAGGGGTGCCGCGCAGGCAAAGGCCAAGCTCGATGGGATCCGTGTCTAGCCGCTCGCATTAGATGGTGTTCGCCTCAAGATCTCCTTGAAGCGCTATCTTGAGAGGCTTGTACTGCTTTGCGTCTCTCCTGATGCTGATGAGACACGAGAGCCGAGTCTCTGCGAAAGTCTTTTCTGAATGTCGCCTGCCTTCCTCCGATGCTTAGGTGGGTAGCAAGTGCCTCGCTGCTGAGGTGTAGGGGTTGTAGAGATGCGATGACCATGCACACTCATGGCGCGTTATGCAGATCAAGTCCTGACCTTCTTCCTCCTCTGGCCCAGCTTAAGCACCCCTGGCGGATTTTCCAGCATCCTGTCCTTGTTGGCCACCCACAACACACTGTCGCCCTCTCCATCTCTCTCGGCCTCACCAAGTATCAAACCTTCGGCGAACAAGCAGACGGCCCATGGTCTCTCCTGCCAGTCACGATGCTTTTCCCTTCCCTTCCTCTTCACGGTTGATATCACCAGCCGATGGGGGAGTCGCGAGTCAAAGAGGCAGATCTGTCCTTCCTCCAGCTCGAGGCTGGCATGCTCTAGCTCGAGGATGAGACGTGGCCCGAAGGTGAGGAGCAGGGTTGGTGATGCATCTGCCGTGAGGTTAGGCGGGGTCGTAGGGATCTGAGTAAGCTCGCTGCCGATCCCGAGTCCGTAGACGGGTACTACCTACCATCTCCGTACGCCTGCCAAGCAGTCCTACTTCCTTCTTCAAGGATCCGTATCCCTGTCCATGCACATCCATCAAGGAACCTCATCTGCTCTTCCCCTACCGTCTTCTTCAGTCTTTGGAGACCAGCCTCCCTCTTGCCAAGCACGCTGCGCAGCTCGTCGAGGAAGAGCGGCTCGAGGAAGTCTACGTAGCTGTAGGTCACGGCGCGAAGTGCTGCCAGAAAGTCATTGCTTTCCTTCTGTGCGAGGAGGTGGGACGAGGTGAATTGCCATTCCTTTGTTGGGACAGTGGTAGCGCGTGTAGGGTTTGCGGTCATGTTCTCTCCCTTGCGGTCCGATGGTGGCATACTCTCAACGTCTCGGACGCGGAGGCCGAGGGCGAGGGCATCGTTATCGAGCTCAAGGTCATGCTCCTCTTCCCTCGCCTCTAGCTCTTCTTGCAGAGTCTCTTTCAATAGTCTCAACTCCTTTGCGTCCCTCTTAAATCGTACAAGCTGGGAGTGGGAGCTTTGCGAGAGTCTCTGCAGAATGACGGCGCCGCCATCTTCTGGTGCTGCTCTCAGGACAACGCCACCCCTTTCGCCGGTGACCTCGTCGTCTTCGCCATCATTGCCCTTGATGAAGGGGCCTGCGACTCGATCGATGCGCTCAGCAGGCCCTGGTGCTGTATAGACGGTCTGCGAGCGACAGGACGCGGCCACCTCCTTCTTCCGCTGCTGGTCTCGAGCGCGTTTGCGTAATTTGGCAAGTGTGACCCTTGGCATCGTCGTAAAGCAGCCTGTGTTTGTGCGATCGTTGAGCAATCCAGCTCTCCAGTCAAGCTGTGCTGAGATGGATGAGGACCAGCTCTCGGCTGATACTCGCCGTCGGACTTCTGCAGTGGTTGGTAGCAAGGAAAGAAGCGAACAAAGCAAGCGCGGGGCCCTGAATACCTTGCCGTGTCTGCACGAATGAGCGCGACCACGGCCCGATGGTAAGGAGCGGACCATTCGGAAGATGGCAAGGCCTCGCCAGCGACTTCTTCAGCATGCCCTTCAGCACAATTCATACCTCACGATCTTCAATGAAACACTTCTTCCCTCTCACTGCGCGTACCTCCATTGCGGCCAGATGTCGCCGGTGGCAGCTTGAACAAGTGGTGACGTGTTGCATTTCCTTGTTTCTTTGCGATCTCCTTCCTTTACCTACACTCTCTTGCCTCTTGCTCACTTCTTGTTTCCCTTGTCCGCCTCACTATCCCCCAATACCCTCTCCACAATCTCCTTCAATCTCTTACCCTCTGCTCCCCCTCCCACCCTTCCGCGCACCTCCTTCATCACAACGCCCAACAACTTCTTCGCCTCAATCCCTTGTCCCCTAGCAGCGCTGACCGCTTGTTCCACGATAGTCTTGAGCTCGGACTCGTCCATCTGCTTAGGCAGGAAGCGCTGAATCAGCGACGCCTCGGAGTGCTCCTTCTCTGCGAGGTCGGGGCGTTTAGCGTCCGTATACTGTTGAGCAGAGTCCTTGCGGCGGGTGATGGCCTTCTGGAGGATAGAGGCGAGGGAAGTCACAGCACCTCCTCCTGCCTTGAGGGCATATTGGTGGTCGGAGAGAAGTGACTGTGGGGGTGAGCGGGAGAAGAAAGGTGGTGAGCGGAGGGAGAGAGACCAGCGAGCAAGGAGCGGCTAGTCACCCTCAGCGTAGATACCACGTCGGACTGCTTTCCCTTCATGGCTGCTTTGATCTCATCTTTGATCTGCTGCAGGAGACCCGACTCGTCATCGCCGCTGCTGCTTTGCTTGGACTCGCCAGTGGGCTTGGGTGCATTGTGGAGAGGTGGAAAGCCTAATACCGGAAGAGCAAGATGGTCAGCCGGCTGCCGAAGGTAAGAGGGGGGAGCTGGCGATGCTTACCCGCAAAGGCGCGCGTAGCAGCAGGCGCGTAGCAGGCTCTTGCCACCAAAGGCGCCGCAGTGGCCGTCCTCAAGACGGAACGTTGTAGATGGGCCATGTTGAGACGATGGGTTGGTCAGTAAAGAGCGGATGAGCACTTGAACCTTGACTTGAAGTCTCTCCACACGCCTCAATTCTCAAGGCCTCCTCGTCTGTCCGTCCGCCCGTTCCGCCTCGCCTCGCCTCGCGTCTCGACTTGTCTCTGTCCGCCTCGACGAGAGAACAACCAACACTCGTCCTCGCTCCCATTTCCTTCACTTCATTCCCTTCCACTGACCCTCCTCATGGCTCAGTCTGAATCGCCCTTCTCACTAACAGATCTCAGCAACAAACTTGAGATTGGCTCTCGCCCCGGCACCCTCTGGTCCCTCAGCAGCCAAAAGCCCGGGCACGGCGTCCGCCAGCTTCGTGATGCCGACCTCGAACAACTATGGCAATCCGATGGTACACAGCCACATCGCATCACAATCGACTTTGGTCGTCGTACCGCTGTCACGCACGTCTCTCTCTGGCTCAATGTGCGGCGAGACGACTCCTATACCCCAACAAAAGTCCTAGTCGAAGCGGGAACCGACTACCATGATTTGACCGAGGTGCGCTTCAGGCAATGGGACTCTGATGCCTCACAAGCTGTAGGGCCCGATGGAGTCCCAGGAGCTGGGCAGCCACATGGTTGGAAGCATTTCTATCTTGGTGCTAGCCCAGCGAGGAGTATCATGGAGGAGGAGGAGTTGAGTGGAGAGGAGCAGAAGCGTCTTTTTGGCGAGGCGGGAGGGTTGGAGCCAATTTGGACTTGGATGATTCAAATTAGCGTCTTGGCCAATCACCAAAATGGCAAGGATACACATGTTAGAGGATGTCTAGTTTGGGGACCCAAAGACGGGCAGGGGCAGGGTCAGGGGCTTGGTGGTGCACCTGAGCCGGTAAGCTCGATACCCGCCGCTGCCGGGGAGGGCGAGGACATCATGCAAGAGGATGGCGAAGAGGACGAAGCATACGAGAGTCGAGGAGCAGTCAATGGCGCAGCACAACAAGCACGCAATCAAAGAGGTGGCCAAGCCTTCTGGAGGTCGCTCAGATGAGGATCAGGTCGGGGCAAAACGACTCTCCCTCTTGACGATCACAGGCGGAGGCTCACCAACAGTCTCCATCCGGCGACTGAAGGATACTAGTCGCACTCGCAGCGTACCTTGCTTTTCAATGCTTTGCATTCGAGCCGCAGATCACATGCTCACCTCCCGATCAAACTTCGGTTGAGCAGCATCTCAAGCCCACCGCGCACCCCCTCAACTTGGCGCTGCAGCTTGACCTCGTCGCTCAGCTTTGCCCATAGGCGCGAGAAAAGGGAGTCGGTCAACGGCGAAAGGCCCAGTGTTGACGAGTAGATGTCTGCGGGCGGCGTCCAGAGGACGGTACGTGTCAGCATCTGATGCCACTCGTGGCCGTGCCCTTCTGAGCGCTACTCACCAAGTACGACCTCCAGCACATCAGCAACGATATCCGTCCACATCGGGTTAGCCGCATGCCTCAGCAGAAAGCGCAGCACGGGCTCCAACCCGACGTCATCTCTGCCTGCCAGGCCTCTCGCTAGCCCATCAGCAGCCCCACCTGCTCCTCTCCTCCCACCAACATCATCAGGCGCGCCTCTCCTCTTGAGCTCCGTAAGCACAGCAAAGGTAGCCGCAGCGGGTACTCCAGGGCCGAGCGAAGCGTCAATCGCTTCGGAGTAGCGGAACGATCGGAGCAGCGACTCGTACGGCTTGAGTCGCCTTGTTCTCACCGTCTCCGCTCTCACGTCATCCCTTGAAAGGAGAAGGGAGCGCTTCCTTGCAGCTTCTTCCCTCGCAGCCGCATCGATACCCGCAGCACCGGCTCCCTCCTCCATGTTGTTAATGACAAAGGCCTCGACCCCTCCGCCCGTGATCGCCTTGCGTGCATAGGCCCGCGCCTCGTCCTCTCCCTTCTTGACCTCGCGCTTTCGAACGCAGAGAGTCCCGTCTGCCATGCCAACTGCGAGTTCGCGCTCTTCCGGGCTGACGGCCAGGCTGAGGATAGGCGAGGGATATCGCATCGTGTGCACGACGGTGTAATCTCTTGCTGGGTCGTAGACCTTGACTAGCCCGTCCACGCCCGCTGAGAGCAGACGCATGCCACCACCGCTCGCCCCCACATCCGGCCCCTCTGCGCCTGTGCTCATCGAGAGGGCGAGGCTAGTGATCGTCTTTTGGTGATTGGAGACGGCTTTGAGACCACGCCCGCCCATCATGAGGTCCCAAGCTCGTACCACCGGACCACCAGCGGATACGGCCACCCCTCCTCCGCCTGTTGGGTATACTAAGCAACTCTCTACCGGCGCCCCATGTCTCATTCGCATGACCTCGCCTCCCTTTTCCTGCACTCGCGCGTCCCAGAGGCGCACCGTCTGGTCGTATGATCCCGAGAGGACCAAGTCTGGATTGTCTGGCGAGACCAAGGCAGTACGAACATAGTCGTCGTGCCCAGTGAAGGTGCGCAGCGTCGTGGTTGATGGGATGTCGTGAAGTTGAACGGTTGCGTCATCTGATGCTGAAAGGATTGTTGTGGGGTTGGGGGAGAAGTGCGCTACGTGCGCTGCCAGGCGATGTGCACTGAAGGAGCGCAGGATTGCTCGGGAGTTGACGTCGAAGACCTGCGCGACAAAGCGTGATGAGGAGTGTCAGCTCAAAGCATACAATCACCTTCAGGCATCCGGGCTTACGCACCTGTACTTTGCCTCCGTCATCGGCAGCAACGATCAACCTTCCATCAGCCCTGATCTCCGCGCTTCTTGCCACATCACTGAATCGCGTGATGGTTTTGAGCACACGATTTGTCCTCGCAGAGTAGATCTGCACCCTCGGTCCAGTCGTTACGGCGAATCTTGCCCTTGCCTGATTTGTAGCCTGGTATCCTGCTCCGGCTGGACGTGAAGTCACGCTGCTGCTGCCATTGGGATCACTAGAGCTCTCGAGCGCAGCAGCCGTGAATGCATTCGGCGCAGGAACGAAGGCGATATGTGAGATTGGGGCGTATTCCTTGATGAAAGTCGGATTGCGGAAACGACGCCAGTACAGGGCTTCTGAACTGGGCCCAGCTTTGGATGTTGATGGCCCTTGGTTGGGCACGGATGCTGATGTCGTCGCTGGGACGTAATCCATGGCGAGCCGGTCGACGACGAGATGGACTTCGAGATCGGAAGTTGCAAAGTTGAGGAGCGGACGGACAGACCATTTGGGACCGTTGCTCGTGTGGGCGGAAATTTCGACGTCGGACCGCGGCAGAGGCGGATTGGCACGCGTCCGTCAGAGCGAGTGAAGGCCTCGTAAGCGACCTCTCTACGTTCACCTATCAGTCATTCATCAGAGGGCGAATGCTGCATTACAAGTTCAACAGACAGGCTGAGGATGCGAGAGCAAGAGAAAGCGGGCTATGACGGGGCGAGATCATGGTCAAGGCTTTACAGCGTACGTCCAAGTTCCATGAAAGCAAAGATGTGGTAGCGAGCGTCCCAGGAAGCCGCGTGCTGGTCAAGCCAGTCAGTCTCGCATCGTCGCATCGATAGCAAGCAGAGAGAGTTGGTGGTGTGAGGCGAGTCGAGAGATGAGAGAGATTAGCGAGGGAAGGCCAGCCTATATGAGAGGAAGAAGGACGTCGTGGGCTGGTGCTCGGTAATGCGATCCGTGTTTGGTGATGCCTATTGTACAAGTGATTGGTCGAGGTGGGAGGCGACGGAAGTTGGCGTGAGGCGTGAGTCCGGCATGCCGGCGGTGATGCTGTCGCTGCAGCACCCTACGATAGGCAGAGCTGCACCAGCATGGCCATTGCCATGGCACCCAGCAGGCTCGCTGTCATTCCCGCCAATGGTGACGAAATGGGCCCTGCCCACTTCGGCGCCGCTCCACTGGTGCTCCCATTCGCATGCCTCTGCGCACCCCCGCTCACACTCGGCCCCGGGCTGGTGCTTGCGCCCGTCGCGCTACCTGTCCTCGTAGCATTGCGCCCCACATGCGGGTCGCTCGTCCCATTGTACTTCTGGCCAGGAGTGTCCGGCCCAGGCTGCAGCTGGTTGCTCGCAATGGTTGTGCTGTCCAGCACCCAGGTCAGCCCGCCCCAAACATGCTGCAAGAAGTCGTCCTTCTTCCAGCAGGCAGACGTGTGGCCCAGCCCTGTGTACCAGCTACGTCCCGCCCCACCGGAGCCCTGGATCCCCTTCCGAATGTCCTTTCTGAGGTTGTCCAAACCTCCGCCCAATTTCGACTTTGGCGCTGACAAGAGCTCCCCCTCTCTCCACCAACTGATAGGGTGAGGCGACCCCTGCAGCTTGGCGCGCTCCTTCAGCGGCTGAATTTCGTCCCAGTACGTAGATTCGTCCGCGGCGACGCCTACGGTAGCGCCTAGGTCCTTAGGATTTGAGAAGAAGTTGTAAAATTCATCGACCACATCCCAGCGGTCAGGGAGATGCGCCGTTGACGGGTGGTCGTGATCGAGAATGTCCATGGTGGCAGAGGACATCTCAGGGTGGTAGCTGAACTGAGCCCCTACCAATCGAAGGTACCAGGGGGTCGAAGTAGCAGCGCACGAAGCCTCGTGCACTCCAATGTACCCTCCACCGTTCTCGATGTAATTCCTCATGTGGCCTGCTCCCTTCTTGGTGAGGATGGACCCAGCTGCGTTCACAAAGGCAAGGGCATCGAACTGACTGAGGTCGAGGTCTTCAAACTCGTCGCGGTCATTGCAGTGTACCATGTCCACTTGGTTATCCTCGCCCAGCTGTTTCATGGCTCGTACAGCGGCCGGGATCGAGGGATGGTAGAACCCGTCGTTCGCCACCGCCGTGTACAGGAGGACACGCTGGTTTGCCAGGGCGACAGCGCTGGAGAGGACGAGGAGGAGCAGAGGAAGCAGGGCATGGCGTGGCGCGGGCATGATGGGCGTGTCAAGAGGGTGCGAGAAAGGTGCTGGTCTGAAGTGTGGCTGCTGGCAATGACGGTCGAAGTAGCCGCCAGGGCCAAAGTCGTCTTGTTGTGTCGTGTACGATTCAAAAAAGAGCGTGAGGTTCCGTAGAGGATGTGAGGGTCGAACGCCGCAGGTGTTAGGCGGGCTCAGTCTGCTGTCGGAGGTAACACTACAAGATGAGGGGAGGTGGGGCAAAGATGGTGAAAGGAGAGATGGTAAAGAGAAAGCGGGACCAAGGGTTCGCTAGCTCGTTGCCCCCATCCCTGCTGCCAGTGAAGAACAGTGACGATCCAAGACAGCGGCCAGCCGAGGATATGGTCGGCAGCGAGAACCAGAGCTGAGCTTGAGGTGCGGGACCAGCGCTGTCGATGCCGAGCGGCTAGCGGCATCTGTGCCTTTGTTCTTCCCCTCATTCACCGGCGTCTCCCGCTGCTGCTGCTGCTTTCTTCTCCTCTCAGCTCGTAGCTCTGCCGTCCGTCCATGTTTGTCCCGTTGCCAATGAAGTCGCGCTGACGCTGCTCGACGAGGCTGCCTTTCTTCACACATTAGCGTAGCTCCCTCTTCCTCTCCGCAAGAGCTCACTAAGCGGTGAGATGCTAGCCAGCCGGGGGGCACGCAGGCGCGCAGCAAAATGCCCGATGCTAAGCGCAGCGCGCACGCAACCTCTGGCCAGCGGGTGTTGTTTGTCTTCCTCTCTCCTATCCCCCGTTGACAAGGAACTAGGTCGCGGAATGAACCCACTTCGACAGGGCAGGGCAGCATCACAGCCCGCGCACCTCTTCGCTGTTCATTCGTGCTTGCTTGCTTGGCGGCCTGCCCTGGCGCCAGGGTGCCCTTGAGGGTAGGACGCTCGAATTAATCGGCAGCAAGCAGAGAAGCTTCGATCGAAATACGGCTTCCGCGCGGCGATCAAAAGAGAGAGCAACAAGGCGCGGAGGACGCGGAGGGGGAAAGGAGACGCACGACGCGCCCGCCCTGCCTGCCTTGCCTGCCTGCCTGCCTGCCTGCCTCCTCCTTCGCTAGACATTCTGCTCCAGCTTCAACCAAGCGAGGGTGTTGGGCGCGAGGAGCTCGAGGGGCAGATGAAGGGGTTGAAGGAGTCATGGTGATGGCGAGGAACGAAGGGGGTCACGAGCTGAGATGCACCGACAAGAGACCGTGTTTTTGGAGACGCTACGACGAGGATGAGCTCGCTGAGCCGCAGCTTTTACTCGCACGACGTCATGACTGCTGTGGAGAGGGACGTCTTGGCGGTGTTCAAAGGATTCCAATCGGCTCTATCAAAAGCCAAGTCGCCGACCAAGATGAGAAACTCTATCGTGCGACGCTGATGTGACGTACTCAAACGTGCATTGCGTGTCGTGGGGCATTAGATTGTTCGCTCGTACGGTAGCCGTTTCCGTCCTTCCTCTATTCTATGGTACAATCCAATCTTAGCTCTGTCGCGCCTCGCATCAGCATCCGCCACCGCACCCACCTCTACATCCTGCACACGACAGCGGTCTCAAGCCTGCCTGCTTGGCGAACAAGTTGATGATGCTTCCCGCACCTTCTCCCAGCACGAAGCCTGAGGCGACGATGATGATCAGTATCCTCGATGACGACGCTGATGAGCCTGCGCCGGGCATATTGCGCATCCAAAGATGGCTCACCACTCCTCCTATGAATCGTGCGATGGAGAAGTTTGGCGTGTTCAACAGCCCGACAGCGAATGCTATGCCTGAGGGAAGGTAGAATGCCCACCTCTCCCACGGTGCGACTGGATCACCCGCTGAGCGTTTGCTAGCCCTCGCCTGAGCCACGGCTTTGATGGTCCCTGTGACCGCAAAGACCGCTCCGCACCCAACCATCCACTCTGTCGAATGTCTCGGCACCTCTCCGTTGTTGACCAACCTAGCAAAGTTCAACCACATACTCGCTGCAGGAGCTGGGAAGCTCGGCGAGGGGATCGTGTAGATCTTGGTATAGAGCTGGTAGGCGTAGCTTGACACGAAAATACCCGCAAAGCTCCCCATCAATTGTCCCCAGAACTGAGAGCGTGGCGAGGTTCCCGTGAGATGTCCAGTCTTGAATGTCTGCAGTAGTTCCCCACTTTGCATTGCGCCAGCTTCACAAAGGCCGCCAGCTATCATGTTTGCTACGATGTTGTGAGGCTGGAGTATCGCGAAGACCAGCTGGGACATCTTGCCTAGGGCCGCAACCGGGTTGAGATCTGTGCTGCCTAGGGCTCGGACGGCGAGGACGGAGAGGGCGAATGCGAGGACAATAGCGACTACCGTGGTATAGGGCTCGATCCCTTCGCGGCCAAAGAGAGCGTAGAGGGTCCCGACGGCGAAGAGGGAGGAGAGGGCCAGGCCGACGATGATTGTACGCGGGGGTGGCAGACGGGAGGACGGCTCGTCTTCCTCGTCGTCACCGCTGCTTGATGTCCTGATACTCTGACTCGTCACTTCGGCGAAGAAGATGACCGCCAGGCCCACGAATGACTCAGCGGTCATGATTGCCAGTGAGATCCACAAGATCCAGCCCTTGCTCCCCGACTCTGCATCCATGGGCGGCGCGTCGGTCCACCCGCTGTTGTGAGCGAGTGGAGAGAGAAATGCCCAGCCGAAGATGGCTCCAACGAGCATGCTAGCCGTGGTATGCAACCCCATGATGATCCCCTGCCCTATGTACGAGAGCGAAGGCGTGAGATACCAGCCCCATACGCGAGCCAGATTGTGCGGTGGGAGAACATCAAAGACAGGCATGACGTAGAGGACGGGCAAGAGTGCTGAGCTGAAGGTGAAAGCGAGGGAAGCTAGGAAGGACCAGATGAGCGCCGTCCAGGCCGGTTGGCCTACCACGGCAGAGTGCGGGTCGCCATTCTCTTCGTTGACGCCGGTATTGAGCAGAGGCTGTTCGTCGTTGGCTCCATTCTCCTCTTGGCCAGGTCGCTGCTGCTGCTGCTGTTTGCTGGCGGCTAATCTATCTTCCCTCACCCCGGTCCCATGCAACACCCCCACCAAATGCGCCGTCGCCGTACCAGAGGGAAAGACGAGCTTCTCCTTGACAATGGTCCTCTTGCGCAACGGACTAGCAAAGAAGACGCCAAAGAAGCTGAGGGCCGCGCACCAAAGCAAAAGATGCCATCCGGTCAAGTAGACGGGCAGAGCACCATGGTCCCTCTCTGGCTTGAGCTGCGCAAGCGCGGGAACGATCCCGATCAGCCCGACGGTTAGGGGCATCGAGCCTAATGCGACTGCTGTTGCAGCCAGGACGACGTTTTCCTGAGGAGTGAAGCGACCTGTGCCGAAATAGCGCCAGAAGAGGGAAGACGGCGATGCCGGCGCGTCCTCGCCTTGGTCGCTGGGCAAAGCGATTGCCCCCTCTGTGTCCTCGTCCGATGTCCTAGGCAGCAGCTTGACCAGCCCGTAGCCCACAAGTGCAGACTGCATAGAGCTCATGGAGATCCATGATGACTGCAAGCCGAAGTAGCAGTTGGTAAAGCACAGGAGTGAGCCGACGATGAGGCCGATGAGGATGGCGCGACCTGTCAGCTCCGTGGACGATGAGGGCTGCGATGGCGGCGATGACGAGGGCGATGATGGGGGGGACATGATATTTGTGGGCCCCACTGCCCTTGGTGGGATGCTCTATGTAAGGGAGATTCTATGAATGAGCAAGAGGGAGTGGGGAACAGGACAACAAGTCGATGAATTCATGCGTCGGCAAAAGCGGACCTGCACAGGCCGACGCCGCTGGTGGATCAGGGTCCAAGGCGCGTCTCAGGCGGACTCAAGAACGGGCGGAAGACAACGTCTCGTCTGAGCTGATCTGACCTCTTCGCCCTCAGAAGTATTTGATGAGATTGGGATTGATTGTTTTGGGCGACGCTATATAATGATGATGATGACAAAGAGGCAATTGTTGTGATGGCGGTCGCGATACGATGTGATGATAGATAAGCGACGACCCACGTCATCGTGTATCTCTGACTCCTACCGATATCCTCCTCCACCTCCTCCTCCTTCTCGCGCCTAAGCATATGGGTTCACCGCGAATACAGTCAGGACAGGCGGACTCTTGCTCCCCACCGTCGCCGAAATGACAACCGGGATAGTCTGCAGAATGCGAACCGTCTGCACCTTATGATGCCCCGCACCAGGTTCGCTCAATCCCTCAAAGGTAAGCTTTTGACCCGACACAGTCGACTTGCTCTTGGAATGCTGCGCCGACGTAGCAGCGTCGACACGAGGACGGATGGCACCGTTGCCCTTTGCATGCGCCGAGGCGAAGCCAGCAGCGTCTCCGTCGTCGTCATCGTCGTCGTCCTCAAAGAGAGCAGAATCATCTCTCTGCGTCTGCATGGACTCATCGATAGCTGGCGCTGCGCTGTCAGACTTGCTAGTTGCCGCCGCCCTCTGCGCTGCCTGCCAAAGTGCCTTGACGCTCGCATCGTCGCTGCTCTCTGCCAGCCACTGGATAGTGTCCACCTCCTGCCTCCAGTAAACGCTGAGAGAATTGTCGTGTTCCTGATGCGTATGGTGCTGAATGGGCATCTGGTCGACATGAACGCGCTTTTCAATGCCAAACTCCGGCACAACGATGTCGAAGGCCGCGTCCAGTACGCCGACGACGGTTGCCTCGCGCACGACGGGTCCGTAACGCATCGTGAGATCGTGGATCATAAGGCAGAGGAAGAGGTGCTGAGAGGCCTCCTGAGCAGCCTTGGCCGCGTCGCGCTTGACGTTGCATTGCTGGGCGATCTTGGCCATGCCTTCGCGGTCGATGGGAAACTTGCTGATGCTCGGGCTCTCCGACGAGGATGAAGACGAGGACGCACCGCTGAGCACGGCGTCGAGCTGCCTGTGAACCATGACATCCGCGTATCTACGAATCGGGCTGGTGAAGTGCGTGTACACGGGAACATTGAGCGCGTAGTGCCCAAACTTGGAGATGTCTGTCATACCCGCGCAGAAGTACTTGGCGCGCAGCATGCCCTTGGTAGCGAGCGACTCGAGGGCGAAGCGACTCTTGCGGTCTGAGATCTTCTCCAGGCTAGCGTACAAGGCCCCGGCAGAAGAGACGTCGATATCGAAGCCCATCTGCTTGGCGCGACGAGCAAAGCCCTTGAGGCGACGCTCGATGGGTGCACCATGGCGACGCAGCAATGCCAGGTCGGGCATCCCGGCCGCGATGCGCTGAGAGACGGCTGTATTGGCTGCGAGCATGAACTCCTCGATCAGCTGGTTCGCCTCTTGGCCCTTGTGCACCGAAGCATCGATGGGAAGCCCATCGTCGTCGAGCTTGAAGTTGAGCTTGACATTGTTGATCTTGAGGGCTCCGCCGTCGAAGCGACGCTCGCGCATGATCTTGGCCAGCTGATGCAGAGTCGTGATGTCCTCAGCAACCTTCTCACGGGTGTGAGGACCCTCAATGCCAACTTCATCGGGTAGGGAGCCAGTCTCGATGACAGACTGCGCATCACTGTACGCCAGCTTGCCGCAAGACTTTATGATGGTGCGACCAAACCAGTTGCCGATGATGCGCGCGTCCTTGTTCATGACGAATACGGCCGAGAAGCAGAGACGCTCAACATTGGGGACGAGCGAGCAAAGCTCCTCGCTAAGCCTGGGCGGCAACATAGGAATAGCTCGCTGGACAAGGTAAACGGAAGTGCAGCGCTTGCGAGCTTCGCGGTCGAGGGCTGAATTCATCTTGACAAAGTGTGACACGTCAGCGATATGGACGCCGACTTCGATGAGGCCGCCATCCAGGTGTGTCACGCTCACGGCGTCGTCGAGGTCCTTGGCCGTCGATGGGTCGATGGTGAAGACGCAACTCTGGCGGAAGTCGCGTCTGACCTCATACTCGCGCTCAGGGATCGTGAAGGGAGAAGGAGGCACGCATTTGAGAGCGCTCTCCGAGAACTCTTCCGTCGCCGACGAGAGATTGTCTTGCAGGATGGCCTGCGTCTCGGCCTCGACGTTGCCCATAACGCCAATCTCTTCAATAAGCGTGCCGAAAGGATGAAGCGACGTAATAGGCCAGCGCTTGATGGCGACGCTGACCATGATTGAGGCATACTTCTCTTGTCCTCCGGGTTCCCAGAATGCCTCAGGAGCCTGGTCAGCAGGAATAGCAATGAGAGGGGTTGTCTTGTTGAGGGGTCTGTGCCACACAATCTTGGGCCTCTGCTGCGACTGTCCATCGTCGCCGGCCGCTGCACCGGGGCCCTCTCGAGCTGCCCGCTCAGCCTGCTGCTTCTCCTTGGTCGCGGCAGATGAGGGTCGAAGCAAGCCAATGGTACCGCAAAAGAGCTGGCCGGGCGTACGCTCGACGATAGCGACGACGTGACCAGCCAATGCGGGCGGAGCTTGCTCCGTATCTTCCTCATCCGTGATCAGTCCAAGCTGAGCTCCCTCGACCTCGACGTCATCCTTGGCCTTGTCAGGCTTACGACTGATAGCGCCTTGCTCTTCCTTGTACTTCTTCTTGTCCTCCTTCGCCTTCTTGCTGAGCCAGACCTCCTGCGGGTCGAGCAGCTCTACGGCTACGATGTCGCCAGATAGAGCCCGATTGCGGTCGCGCGAGCCTGAAATATAGATGTCTGATTCGAGCACCTCGGTCGATACGTATGCGTCCGAGCGGTTGCGCTTGTCGACGCGAATCTGACCGACGACGATCTTCCCTGCGGCGAGGAGCGGGGGGAGCGAAGCCTGGGGCAGATAGGATCCGAAAAGAGCCTTGCGCTGGGTAGCACCACCACCGCCTTGGTGCTGCTGCTGCTGGCCTGGAGGCATGAAGCCGCCAGCTGGGCTGAATTGGCCCATCAGATGAGGCGGGAAGCCACCTGCGCCGCTGTAAGATTGCTGCTTAGCGTGTCCGCCTCCGCCTGGTCCAGCCTGTGTACGGAACTGGTGGAGAGAGGCGAGCTGAGCTTGTGCTTGCGCGAGGTCCGCGACGGGAGCGGGGCCCGGCGCGCCATTGATGCGCCAGCTCTGACTGCCTGTACGGCCATGCCCACCTCCTCGTCCAGCGCTGAAGCCGTCGGCGAGCTCGGTGCCGGTGGTCGTGAGCGAGCTCAGATTAAGTAGGCCGCCACCAGCCATGAGGTATTCGGGAGAGAGCGTCGAGGCGAGCTGCACTGAGGGGTGGCTCACGTGCCCGATGCCTCGCTGAGAACCGGCAGCAGTAGGAAGACCAGCCGCGGGCATTTGCTGCTGCTGCTGAAGGGAGGCTGTGTTGGGGAACGAGAAGCCCATGTTGGGCTGCATCAGGGGGGCTGTGTCGAGGTTCAAAGACAAGTCGGCCGCGCCTGCTCCAGTAGCGCCGCCAGCCTTGACGACGTTGGTCGAGTGGCGGCGATTGTGGCCACGTCCAGCTGCCGGTGCTTGTTGGTTGGAGACCGAGCCAATGCTGCCAATACCGCCCGCGTTGAAATTGTGGAGAGCATTCAGCTGAGGAGCATGCGACTGGATACGACGATGGCCTGCCATGCCACTGATGCCGTGATGGCTGGGCCTGTCCACTTGCGGCTGCCCGCCCATCTGTACCGACGGATTAAACTGGACCTGCTGCTGGAGAAGCTGCTGCTGCTGAATTTGAAGCATCTCGATCTGCTGCTGGAGAGCCAGCTGCTCGGCGACGTAGTCTTGAGAGGTGGGGTATGACGGGACGCTGGCGTGGGGCATATGGCCGCGCGTGAATGACTGCCTGGTGGGATCGAAGCCTCCAGCTCCCATGAAGTCGCCCACGGAGCTGCCGTCATCAGTCGTGCCGTCCTCGTAGTCGCCTCCTGCAATCGTACCGAGATTGCCCATGGCCGCCGGAGTGTAGCCTAGCTCTGCGAATCTACCTTGAAGGCTGAGCTGTCGCTGATGAGCCAGAGAAGAGCGCATGTCTTGACTTTGGCTGCGACCTGACTGTGAGTGACGGGCCATGGCTGATTGAAAGGCGGCGTTGCCTGCGAAACGGGGTGCAGCACCACCTTGACGTCCACTACTTGGCGGCTGCTGTGTGCCCTCGTTGCCCATCTCGGCGTGCTCTCCTACGCTAGCGAGTGCGCCAGGGCGCGACGAGAGAGACTGGAGGTTGAGCTGCTGCTGAAGCTGAGTCTGGAGCTGCTCCTCTTGGGCAGCGAGGCGATCGCCAAGGGCAGATAGGCCAGCTTGAGCGTCCCTCTCGCCTGCTCTGTAGGCAGACGAGGCAGCGGCAGAGCCTCCTGGCTGCTGCTGGACCTTCATGTCCTAGCAGATGAGCGAAGGAGAGATATGAGCGCGGAGTGACAAGGCTGATAATGCGACGATGCTCTCACCTGAATGAGATGCTGAAGATGATTCATGGCTTGCGAAGGGTCAGCCTGGCCGGGCGCACTGCCTAGCGACGACTGGCTCTGATGGCCTCGTCGAGGAGGTCCAGAGGTTGCGGACGGGTTGCTGCCGCCGCGACGGCCCGCGGGTGGAGAGGCCGCATTGACGGAGCGAGAGGGAGCATGTGCTGATGCGCCAGAGCCTCGCTGCTGTTGCTGGCCGCGACCGGCATTGCTAGATTTGCTCTTTTCTGCGTCCGACATGGTGAAGTTGTGCGCGCGTCGGGTGCGGGGTCGAAGTGGTGTTGGTAGTGTTGGTGTTGGAGGAGGGGACGAGATGCCGACGAGGAGCGCGACGGTGTGGCGTCGAGATGCGTGTACTAAGTAGCTTCTCGAGTTCGGCGATGCGTCCTAAGTCGTCGTCGTCGTCACGTTGAGGCAAGAAAGGGATGGAAAGGATCGTATGGGATGATGCGGTGGTGATGCAGTGAGATTGGCGGGTCGGGCCAAGCTGCTAATCTTCGTTAACGATGCTGCTGCTGCTGTTGCGCTCAGTCGATTGAACGCTGGCTGCGGGCGTGTGTGTCACTGGGGTACAAAAGGCCTTCAAGGAGCGTAGGTGACAAGGACGAGACGATCGACGAGGCGAAGCTCGAGGTGACCTTCGCAATGCTGTGGCGAAGTCTTGGTGGTTTGGGAAGCAAAGAGAAAGGGAAGCAAGGTCTGACGATTGGGATGACGAAGCTGGATCCTGCCACCTCAGCCTCAGCCAAGCAGCGTCGAGTCCAATTCTGGCTCGTCGACGACGCGGGCCCTCCATCTTTGCGGTGGAGCTGGCGGCGGCGGCAACGGCGGTGGGGCGCAGCGCAGAGACGGACGGACGAGGACGACGCGGCCCGTCCAGTCCAGCGAGACGTTCCTGATGCTGGACCCTTTTCGCGCCCAGCCACAGGGCCGCGAGAACAACAGACACACGCCAGTGATGAGCGGGGAAAGATGTGGTAGCAAAGAGGCTGAACAAAATGAGCGTCGAGTCACGACTGAGCAGTGCCCTGCAGAGCGCCCGACGGGAATGAGGCCGACGGCCAAGGACCTGCCGCGCTACCTTCAAGATGCGAACACCACTGCAAATTATGGCAGGCGGGAGGATGGATCATATTGTGGAAGAGCGAGGTCCGCGACATAGTGAGGCTGTGCGCTCGCAGTCTTTTGCCTTAGCTCCACACGCCTACTGAAGTGGGGTTGAGTACATGTTTGGCAGCCCTCAGGGGACCGTGAGAATGGATCATGACCGAGACAAGACAAAGACGGCGAGTTGAAGTCGCCACGAAGGCTCAACGGGCCGCAGGTCAGATAAACGAGAGTGTGGTATACAATTTGCTCTACATGTGTCGGTGAAGGTGCGATGGATCCGGGAGAGCAAGTCAGGAGGCGAGGCGGGTCAAACACCACGGTAAAGTCGTCACAAGAGGGCCTAGTAGGGACGGAAGGGAGGATGCAGGGGTCCATGCCCTTGGCTGTGCGGGGCCATACCAAAGCCATTCATAGGCTGCTGATGTTGCTGATTATGCTGGTGAGGCTGCTGATGTGCATGGGACAGCGCCGGTGGTGGACCATGATGCAGCATGTAGGGGCCTTGGTGCTGGTGCTCGTGGTGATGCGTGACCGAAGGATGCGAATGATGCGCGGTAGCGGCTCGCGCGTCGTGATGACCATGAGGAGGCATCGTTCCGTCATGTGAGTGACGTTGCTGATGACCGCTGCCTGCTCCTCCTGCGCCCTCTCTGGCACTTGGCTCCGACGGCCTTGCTTGGGCGATACCCGTATAGAAGGGTTGCTCCCCTGCCAGTGCCTGCTGAGCGTACAAAGCCTGAGCAGCAGGCAAGGACATCGATGTATTCGTACCTCCGGCTCCTTTTCCTGGCTGCTTCTGCTTCATCACAGCTCGCCCCTCGAGCACGTCAATGGCCGCCTGTTGCGCCGCTGCCTGCTTCCTAGCCTTTTCTTCCTTCTTTGACTGCCTGTTGATGGAGCGCGAGAAGCGCAGACCACAGGCATTGCATAGCGTTTTCTGCCCTGTCGGGCCCTTGCGCCATTCTGGACTGTTGCTCGTCCCGCAGCTCGTGCATCGCTTCTCGCCCGTCTCCGGATTGATTTCCGCAAAGAGCGAGGCTGCTGCCGTGGCTTGCATAATTACGGGATCTGTACTGTTTGCGAGGTCAATCTCCATTGGCCTGCTGTTGCTGGATGATGTTGGTACTTGGGCCAGGACTCCATCCTTGCTATCAGTGTCCGGCGACGGCGGTCGCGGCCAGTACGGTCGTTCTGCAGGCTGCTGGTCAGCAGACGAGGTAGAGGCATCTGTGCTATGCCCGTGGCCGTGAAGGCGAGGCAGATGGCTGTGAGGAAAGTAGCTGGAGCCTTCGGCGTCATGCACTGAGCCGGAATTGCCGGCCGGCATCCAATGAGAAGGAGTCTGAAGAGAGGACGTTGACGGTACGGGCGGGGAGTGGTGTATGTCCCTCGTCTTCTTGCGAGGGGGGCCATCAGCGCCAATTGACAAGCTCTGAGGCGTCTGCGTCAAAGCATGATCCGTATGATGGGCCCAGCTCGGTGTGCTGCGGTTCTGCTGATGCTGAATCGTCTGCTGATACGTGGTCGAGAAGCACGCGAACATGATGGAGCCATAGGGGACTAGAACAGATTCGACTGCTCGCAGCATACCCTCACTCGTGAGCGTGTGTTTGGCCCTGAAGCGTCGAGTGCATGAGGTGTTGGTGCCATCTTGGATTGTACCTGGGTCACCATTTCTTGCCGTGCTGCCGTCTTCCGTCCTCGCAGAGGGCGACGCTTGAACATTGACGGCCAGCCCGGCGAAGTCGTCAGCAAAGTAGCTTCCGTCCTCGAACGCTTGGTGGAAGTGCTCCTCGTCTCGCCGGCTGCCCACTGCTGCTTCTTGACGGTACAGTCTCGGCGGCGGCCACGAGAAGAGAATCTCGGGGCTCTCGTTGGGTCGTGCAGACGATGGCGATAATGAGCCCGGCGCTGCAGTGGGGGCATGGGGCATTGACAGAATCTGGAAGACATACGGAGGCGCAGCTGGCTCGTCCTGTCTCCTCTTGTTGAGCTGCTGGGCAACGACGGAGGACCACAGCTTATTGCACTGCTCGATGTCGAAGAGCTCGCGCGCCGTACCGCACCAGTTGGTCCAATCTGTCTTGTCCGTCTCGCTATTGTCCATGATCGACTTGTTGATGATGGCATGGAAGAAGCAGAGGGCGAGGGAGTCGCCGACCATGTTGAGAACAACGTCGATGGGCAGGTACAGATCGTCCTCCACGTACATGTGGCTCTCGGGTGCTATGGGCGGATTTGGATTGCCAAAGAACTTGCGAATGGCAGGGACGCGCCAGTAACGGCATCTTGTGACGGAGCCAAAGAGTGTCCTGCTTGAGACGATGTTCTGTAGGTCGTCTTTGGCCCTGTCCTTCTCTGAGGGATGCACGAAATCGAAGAAGCTCTTACCCTGCCGGCACGGGACAGAGATGAGTGAGCATACAGCCGGCGGAAGGCGTTGATGATCTCTGCGCTGTGGCACTCACCAGCATGTGATCAGCCTCTGTACCCAGATGACTCTGGAGGACAGGATCACAATAAACGAATGTCATGTCGTATGGGTTGTCCGAGCTCGAGTGATATGACAGGAGTGCCCAGTAGCATCGCGTCTTGCCCAGAGGCGCCGGCTGAGCTCTGCCTTCTCCGAACAGTGACTTCATGACATTGGCTCCCTCGTGCTCGTCGAGCGCAGCCAGACCTCCAAGGGACCGCTTGTTAGTCGGCAGGGGAAATGGCGCGCTTGGCCCTTGGTATGGGCGCGGCTGCTCATCGCGAGGAGGCTGGTTTTGTTGATGATGACGAGCTTGGTAGCCGACAGGCATGGACGACGATGAGGTTGAGGATGAGGATGGCTGGCCCATAATCATTGATCTTCTGCCAAAGATGAACGGATCGCCTGACGAGCTGTGATGCTGCTGAGCCGGGGGCTCATGGTCGTAAGACACCATCGTCGCACGGCGAGGGCCGATGCGGTAGCTGCCTTTGACGAGCGCCGATAATGGTGACTACGAGTAGAACGACACGATGCCGAGCTGATCGCCTATCTCCCTTCGCTGGGATCAAGTGGACTAGAATGAGCTACTCGCTCCGGTGAGCGCCCGCCCAGGCGCAGATGACGATGATGACGACCGAATGTCGGCGCTATCTGGCCAGATCGATCGACGACGCGATCGGGAGTCGAGTTGCCCTCGTCACTTTGTCGGCGCCAGATGGAATCAGCACGACGCCTGATCGAGAAAGAAGGAGGGGCGCCGCAAGGTACAGTGCTCGAGACGAGATGAAGATGATGAGAATGGATAGAGAGGTGAGAGAGAAGCAAAGCGATCCACCGGACCGGTTTTTCCCCACTGGCGGGTCAAAGCGGCGTGTACGTCAAATGCGATGATGTCCGATCGATCGATGATGTCCTTGTCTTTGGCTGTCGTCGACGTCGACGTCGACGTCGCCGGGTGATTGTGCGTGAGTGCGTGCGAGAGTGCGAGCTCGAAAGCGAGCTCGAGTGCAGTGCAGGAGCGACAAGAACCAATAGAACTTGAGATCGCTCACTCGCTGCTGCTGCTGGTCGACTGCTTGTCGGCTGCTGCTGACTGCCGCTTGCTTTCCCGTTTATCTGCCCGTCGGAGGGGAAAAGAGCAGGCTCTCTCTAGCTCAGCTGGTGCTGAGCGCTGTCTGTCGTCTGTCGCCCGAGTCAAGTCGAGTCGAAGCGGGCCAAAAAGCAAGTCAGGTCAGGCCAAGGCCAAGTCAGGCGTGCGAGCGTGTGAGCTGCGATCGTCGATGTGCACGCCGATTTTCTCTCCTAGCCGCCGTCCCGCTGCCAAGGGGTGATCGTGGCTTGGGAGAGCGTCGACGACGAGGCCGTGCCCCCTCCCTCCGACTCGAGTGGCTAGGCCAGAGCAGCACATCACGGCGAGGGCGCTTCACTCTCATGCTGCTTCACGATGACCAGCGGGGATCACGGTATGGTAGCGCTACGCCCATTCAATTATCGATCAATCGCGGCATCAGGTACAGCAAGCAGTCGCTCAAATCGAATCTATCTGCTGAGAAGATGTTACGAGAAGTGGTCCGACATCTCCATCTCTCCCTCCCCGAGTTGGCTTGGCTCATCACTAGCGCAGCAGATAGCCGGCCGGTTAAGGTTACACTAGACGTCAGTTGACGGTCCAACAGGCATGCTGACCATCGACATCTGACTCGAGTGCATGATTACACCCATACAGGCTCGCGAGCGGACCTCTTGACCTCGGGAAAACGGACCTCCCCTGCTGGCTGATCCTGCTGCGTCGGCTTTACCCGGCCTCGACGGGTGGGCCAAGACGGGCGTTACGACGCGTCGCCCCACTCCGAAGACGGTCAAAACGTGAGTGGACTACATCGATGCAATGCCAATGACCATTACACAGTCAGAAGAATGAATGATAGACCCTCCCGCACTACGACCTCAACTCTAATCTCTCCACGAACGGCGTCAAGTCCTCTTTGCGAATCTCGACCGCCGTAGTATCAAACCACCCCTCGCTCCTCGCCCTCGCCCCACTCTTGCGAATCGCATCCTGGAAAGCCAGCCCAAAGCGATTACGCTGTACATCCCCGAAGTCGGGCGAGCCGATGAGCCCCACGACAAGATAGAGATCCCGTGTAGCGTTGAGGGCACAGAGGACGAAGGGGAGGGACTGAAGACCTGCGGCAGAGTTGTCCTCCTCGTCTTCGTCCCGGCTAGAAGCGCCCTTGCGTCCACTCCTCTTCTCTGCTTTGCGCGCCTTCTTCGCCTCCTGTTTCCTCCTCTCCTGCTCATTAACGATATCCCTCAATGCGTCTGTCAGCCACAGCCCCAGCCTGGTAAGCATCGCCGGCTGAGTCGAGAAGATGTCCAAATGCGGGCCGTCACGCAGGATGGCGAGGCGGAAAGATTTGAGTGAGCGAATGGACTGCTTGTCGATGAGGGAAGTTCCAACGTCCAAAATGGCTGAATGGAGGGAGCGAGCCAGGCTGAGCGAAGAGTTGAGCATCTGGAGGGAGGCAGACCGCTTTGACTCAAGTGCAGAGTAGGCAATGAAGAAGTTGCGAGACCAGGTCTCGCTTTGCGCAGCCGGGGCTGTAAGAGCTGCGTCGTCGAGACTGGCGTCCCCACCGTTGTCTGCTGATGATCCTGTGGCGCCATTTGCGCCTGGAGCGCGATTCTCCTTGCCATCGCCAGCACTGTTGCCTCCGCCGCCTACGCTCCACATCCTCTTTGCGCCAAAGAGCTCCGAAGTGATGGGCGTGCCCTGCCCGCGGTATGCTCCTCGATCCGTATTCGTTGGCGCTGCGCCGGTGAAGGTGAGCGCTTCGTCCTGCACCTCCACCCTCAGTCCTGTCGCCGCAACCAGCAATGCATTCAAGCCCTCTACGGAATCCATAGCGGAGAGCGGATTCGACCGATACCCGAAGCTGCGGACGAAAGACTTGAGGACCAGATCCGTCAGTCCATATTCGGGGGCAATGCTTTCCAATCTCTCCGTGAGACTGTTCCGCAAATCAAGCGGCATGTTGTTATAGTGCTGCCTCGAGTGAATGAGGCTGAAGCCCATCTTTGCCAGAAGCCCGCGTATCTTCGAGAGACCCTTTTCCCGCCAGATGCCTAATTTGCCAGCCACGTAGGGGGTGTGATACATAGCGCTCTCCAAGGACCAGTGACGGTAGAGGGTGAAGCGGAGTTCGTCGTTGATGACACGGATGCGGCCGTCGTCTGCCGATGCTGGCTTCGGCAGATGGGAATTGGCGGCTTGGCCAGAGGTGCTGGCCACTGGTGGGTTGAGAGCGATGACGTCCGACGCAAGGCCAGTGGCGTAGTCATCGTATAAGTCGGAAGGGATCGAATTTGTGAGGTACTGCGATGTGAGACCAAGGATGGCGAGCCAAAGACCCTCGTTCTCTGCTCTGCCTAGGGCTTCGGCCAGGACGAAGAGCATGCCTGCGACGCTCATACCTAGACCTGTGCCGCGATTGTAGTAACGAGCGAGGATGGCACGATAGATGTCCTTCTGCTCGCGAGAGACCTTCTTGCTTTCTGAAGGTGAGCGGGATACCCGTTTGCGATGTCGCCGGCGACGTGGGGGTGGAGAACGGCTAGCAGACGCGCGTGATCGTCCTCCTCCCCTCTCGTCATCGTTATCCTCATCGTCGCCCAGCTGACTGCCGTTGGCCGACATGGTGCGTACACGCCGCCTTTTGCTGCCTGAGGGGCTGTCGAGGTCGTCAGGATCGCCATCCTCGCTCTCGCTACCACTGCTGGCCTCTTGGCTGTCGTCCTCATCATCATCTTCGTCCTCCTCCTCGTCGGTGTCCACCTCGAACTCGAGCGTCTCGTACGCCTCGCGCTCCTTCTGCATTCTGGCGACAATATCTCCATCATCCCATACCCAGAGCCTGTCCATGATCTCATTGGTCGCGAAGAGGTTGTCGAGGTTCCAAGGGCGATGCGAGTCAATGAGGTGGACATTGGCTGACGGTGGGAGTGGTAGGGCTTCGGGGCCAAAGTAGGATGGAAGGGAGAGCAGAGAGCCCAGATTGAGGAGTATGAGCGAGTGGAGCTGCGAGGGAGAAAAAGAGAGAGGCAGAGGATGAGGTTATCAGCATCAGCATCAGCAGCGCCATGATGGTCATCGTGCAGCCTTGGAGCGGAGCGCACTCACATCCTCATTGCCCACAACATCCTCTTGAACGATCCGCTGAAGTGTTCTGAATCCATCTACGGGCGCAATGCGATACATGATCTCATCTTCAGATAGCAGTCTGGCCAGAGCTCTCGCAGCGCAGAGGGCGTCGACGTCAGTTGCTACGAGGATAAGAACAGCCCCCGCTGCAGCGGACGAGGTGGCTGACTGTCTTCTCGCGCATCGGAGGATGTGGTAGTAGGCGTGCGAGTAGTCCTTCGCTGTTGACGGCAGGGGCTTGCTGGAGGTTGAAGAGGTGGGAAGGTGCACGAGGACCATTCTGGGGCGAGGACCAGGGAAGCGCTTGCTTCTGTGCTAGTGAGAGGAAGGGAGTGCAGCTGGTCTATGGCGTGTCTTGGTCGAGCTGCATGTGCTGCTATGGATGTTGTGATGCCGTCTGAGGGAATGCAGGGGTAAAGGTGAATGATGGTCTGGAAACAAGCCGCGAATAGATGAAGGACTTGTAGCTGAGGAGAGAGCAACACAGCTGACGACATCTCTCAACTCGAGGATTGGATTTCGCGCGAGCTCGTCCAACCCGCTCGAAGACGCGGCTCGCGACGCGGACCGGCAAATGAGGCGGCCGCCGCTGGGCAAGGCTACGGAACGGCAGGCCGCCCAGCAGTACGTTACATTCGCAGCATCGTCGCTGCCAGCACAGGGAGAAGCTCGATATGACACGCGACGACATTGACCATAGGAAGCCGCTGAGTGGACCCGTGCTAGGTAGTGTGCTGGTGGCGATGGATCGGGACTGCAATGCTATTGACACGAAACCAGGGGACGAAGAGGAGCGGGACAACAGAAGGAATGCATGGTATCTTTGCCCATCAGAAGTAGTCGTCTTGCCCCTCGCTGAAGAAGCCAGAGTACGTCAGGACTGCATGCGATTGGGCCGGGAGAGAGACAGAGGGAGTGAGTACAACGACATGCCGCAACATTTGTCCTCGTCAGTGCTGCGACTCACTGGTACCATAGACGAGCCCGCCGCCAACCATGGACATGATGCAGGCCATCGAGTGGATGACGCCCGAGTGAGCCAGTGTGACGGGCAGCGCAAAGCCTGATACGACCATGACGGACGTGAGCCAGTTGCCAAAGTCGAGGAAGGAGCTGCGTGAGTGGAGGTCGGGCGATGGACACGGAGCGGGTAGAGGATGATTGGTGGTGAGCAGGCAATTGGCGGTGACGATGACCCTTAGGCCTCACCGACGTCTACTCACCTGTTGTAGTCTGCTGAGAAGTCATCAGCTCCTGCACACTTGGCGCAGATGCTGTTGGGCAGAGGAGCGAGGACGTAGAGGAGCGCTAGTCGAGGCGGAGGCGGGGCAAAGTGCCATTGCTGCGTTAGTTCGCTGCGGGATAAGATGGTCAGGACGATGAGACGTCGCACTCACCGACTAGCAACGGTAGCCAGTTGGCCCACAGTGCACAAGAAAGGATGACGAGGAGGAAGCCCACGGCTAGCACAAAGCTGAGCAGGATGATAGCTGCATGACATGGGGATGGTCAGCAATAGGCCTGCATTCTAGTCGCACGTCCTCTCTCTGGCATTGCGCAACTCACTCTTGAGACCTGCTGCCATCTTGGGCTTGCGCTGCTCAGGCTATCTTCGTGGTGTTGGAGATCAATCGTAGATGATGAGGACGATGTGGCTGCTGTGACTCTCGTCGGCATCCACCCCGAGTTGGTGAGCCAGTTCCGTCTGGGGGCTCAACGAGCGGCGCGCGTGGCAGGCAGGATTGACGTCGTCGTCGTCTGCCGCTTCGTCTTCTCCTCTTCCCTCCCAACGACAACACAACCTCACTTCTGCTCAATTGGTCACTGGGGCATTCATTTCCACCCAGTGACGAGCGAAGTACACCTCTCACTCTTGTCATCCTCTTTCATTCTGCATCATGGATGAGGATCCGGCAGACTTCCCCACCCGCCAATTCCAGGACGACGAGGAAGGCGGAGGCGAAGTTGAACAACCTCAATCGCCCGACTCGGCATCAGAGGCGCCTCCTCAACGTGGCTTTGAGAAGCCAAAGCGCAGGCCAGGAGATGGTGTCATCAACGACGATGAAGAGGACGAAGAAGAGGACGATGATGATGGAGTCGACCTGATGCGAGAGGGTGGTAATGTCTTTGGGTCTGGTGATGAAGGTGACTCGAGTGAGGAGGAAGAGGACGACCCTGAAGAAGCAAGGCTCATCGCTGAGGGATTCATCGTCGACGACACGGAAGACGAGGAAAAGAGCGACGATGACGAAGCGGAGAAGAGGAGAAAGAAGAAGAGGAGGGTCAAGAAGCTCAGGAAAAAGAAGAAGCAACAGCAGGAAGATGAGGATGATGGGCTCGATGAGGATGACTTGGACCTCGTCGCAGAGAACACCGGCAGGAACAGGAGGCAGCAGGTGAGAACAGCAAAGACATTGTCATATCCACCCTTTGCCCCTTTCAAGCTCACACGCTCCTCCCCACACAGCGCAAGCGCTTCCGTAGAGGATCTGCTTCGCCAGAGCCCGAGGGCTCCTCACGCAACCGACGCGATCTCGCCCGCATCTTCGAAGACGATGACGATGACGATGACGATCGCGCACCTGCTCCTTCCCGCCGCATGGCCGTCGATGACGAAGACGAGGACGAGGACATGCCCTCCGCTGCAGAAGTCATTCGCCGATCAGCCGGCCAGAAAAAGTCGGGTCCTCGCGCCGGTCAGCCGACATCAAGAGCCGCACCTCCTGGCATGTACCCTGAAGACGACATGGATGACTTCATCGACGACGATGATGACAGTGATGACGCCGAAGCCATGGCCGACATGGATGAAGAGGAGAAAGAGGAGCGCCGACGAGAGAAGAGGGAGCGAAAGAAGGCAGAGAAGGCTGCCAGGAGAGCAGGTCGTGGACGTTTCGCAGGTGGACTCGATCCCAACAAAGCGGGTATCGACGAGGACGCCTGGGAGGAGATCAACGACATCTTTGGCGATGGCCAGGACTATGCATGGGCCTTCAAGAAGGGTGATTTGTCTGAAGACGAGGCGGACCAAGACGAAGAAATGGTTGATGAAGACGGCGCACCTTTGGACGGCATGGGCAAGAAGAAGGTCGAGTTTAAGGACGTCTTCGAGCCTGCAGCAATTCAAGAGCGCATGCTCACCGAGGCAGACGAACGAGTCAAGCACATCGACTGGCCGGAGCGCTTCCAGCTCGCACTCCCTGGCGACGAAGGTCTCAAGCTCTTAGAGGCTCCCATCGAGAGCAGCGATCTCGACCGAGCCACGCTCTGGGTTTCGTCTCGAATCTCAAACCGCTGCAGCAACGAGTTCAACGCTCCTGGCGGCATGTTCTTCCACCTCCGACAGCCGTGGCTCGCAGCCATCCGTCTGGTCCTCGAATACGTCCTCTTCGATCGCCTCGAGGTGCCCTTCCTCTACTCTCATCGATCAGATCAGCTCACGCACGAGACGACTTACGTCGATCCTGCGACGGGCAGGCCCCGCCCCATCAGCTACCTCACGCGTCGAGAGCTGCACACTGTCACCAGCCTCGCCTTCCGTTGGAAGACGCTACATGGCCGGAAGGAGGCGATCCACAAGACGTTCGAGCGCATCGCCGTCGTCGACGACAGCTCCAGTCTGGGGCTGGGCGTCGCGCAGCAAGCTCAATTCGAGGTCATGCTTGACAGAGTGGCCAGCTTGGAGGAGCTTTCTGATCTCTCCGAATGGCTCACCATGCGTTACGGCGACAAGATGCGTGACGCGCAGGAGAGCTTTGCACATGATGCAGCATCTGGGGCTCTGAATGGGTCTCTCGCTGCGACGGGCGTCACCAGCTTTAAGCGACCAAGCGTCCTCGGCCGCTACGAGGCTCTCAAGAACACTGTCATCTCAGAGCTAGCGAAGCGCTTCGGCATCTCTTCAACGGAGCTCTCAGAGAACCTGGCAGCAGGCTCATCAGCTCGCCGCTACTTCTCAGACGACGACGCGCTCGCTCCTGAGGTTCTGGCCGAGCAATTCGTCAACCCCGAAGCGGGAGCACGCTCAGCAGAGCAGGCCTTGAATCTGGCCAAGGTTATCATCACTCGCGAGATTAGCCGAGAGCCAATGATGAAGCGCGAGATTCGCCAGCTCTTCAAGGATCACGCCCAAATCACTGTGAGACCTACGGAGCGTGGCTCGATCAAGATCGATGAGGAGCATCCCTTCTGGAACTTCAAGTATCTCGAGAACAAACCCGTACGCGAGTTCACTTCGAATGAGCCTCCCCCAAGAATCCCGGCGTCGTACAGCGGTCGTCAGCCGGCTCAGCCTATCGCTTCGCAGACGCAGTATCTCCTCATCCTGCAAGCAGAGGGCGACAATCTCGTCAATGTCGAGATTGAGCTTCCAGATGGGGTCTACCGCGATTTCGAAGAGCGTCTCTACCAAGCCTTCGCGTCAGAGGGTGTCAGTGAGGTCAGCCAGAAGTGGAACGCACTGCGCCGTGATGTCGTCAAGGCTGCGCTGGAGGAAGGCCTCATCAATAGCGGCCGCATCTGGGTTCGTGAGTGGCTCAAGGAGGAGTGCTCAGAATGGCTTTGCCGTACCTGCGAGAGCATCTTGGACAAGAGACTCGACGCGCGTCCCCTCGAGTCCCGTAGCATGATCGCTCGACGCAGGTTCCCCGACGAGGACGACGAGGAGGACGACAGAGAAGATGGATACGGCTCCAAGAGCACGTCGGTTCCCTCAGTCCTCGCCGTCTCCCACGGTCAGGGCGATCCTCGCAAAGACGCCGTCGCTACTGTCTTCTTCGACGCTGCCGGCCGCTTCCGATCGCACGCGACCTTTGATCACCTCAACCTGCCAACGCCAGAGCAGCAAGCGGCGATGGACACGGCCCAGCAAGCCGAGATTGCCAAGGCCGAGAGGAGGGGCGAAGAGCCGCCCGAGTTCCTCACGCCCCGTCAGCGCTTCGTCAATCTCCTGGTGCGCTTGAAGCCAGACGTAATCGTAGTCAATGGATTCAGTCCTCGTACTGTGCAGCTCAAGCAGCATCTTGAGGCTCTAGCTGAGGAGGCCAAGGCCAGGATCATCGTCGAGGAGAACTTTTCCGCAGACCAGACCGATAAGGCGGCCATCGACGTCACCTACGTCCACGACGATACCGCTCGTCTCTACCAGCATAGTGCGAGGTCCGCCGCCGAATTCCCCGAGCTCAAGACCCTGCAGCGATACTGCGTCGGTCTCGCTCGCTACGCTCAGAGCCCTTTGCTTGAATTCGCCTCCCTCGGCGACGACTTGACGGCCATCAATTTCGATGCGCACCAGCGCCTAGTCTCGAAGGATCGCCTGAGGACCTATCTCGAGCGTTCGATCGTATCGTGCGCCAACGAAGTCGGTGTCGACCTCAACAAGGCAGTGGGCGATGTGTACTATCGACAGCTGCTCCCCTTCGTCTGCGGCCTTGGCCCGCGCAAGGCGAAAGCCCTCGTCGATGCTATCAGCCAGAAGCTCGAGGGCACAGTCGTCAACCGCCGCGGCCTGCTCGACCACCAGATTCTCAGCTGGCCGATCTTCGTCAACGCTGCCGCCTTCCTCCAGCTCAAGATCACTGCTAGTGACCTCAACTTGCGTCCCGACAGGATCGAAGCGACGGAGAAAGAGAAATTGCTGCCTGACGTTCTCGACCGCACTCGCATCCACCCCGAGGACTACAAGTACGCACGCAAGATGGCAGCTGATGCTCTCAACTTGGACGAGGAGGACCTCGAGGGCGAGCACCTTTCGCATCCGTGCGCTCTGCTCCTCGAAGACCCTGATGCGGGCCGCAGACTCCGCGAGCTCGATATCGACTCGTACGCCGACGTTTTGATGAAGAAGAATGGCGAGAGGAAGCGCCTCACCCTTGAACAGTGCACCGACGAGCTGCTGAGGCCCTACGGCGATCTTCGTGGCCCCTTCAAGCTTCCCTCGCAAGACGAGATGCTCATTATCCTCACGGGCGAGACACCGCGTACGCTCGACCGCGAGTCTATCGTTAATGTCTCTGTTGCGGCCATTGCTCCGGGTCACATCGTCGTCCGTCTCGACTGTGGCATGGAAGGCACCATCAACGAGCAGTACCTCATGCCTATGGAGCTGGAAGAGTATGCTCAGATAGGACAAAAGCCTCCCAAGCCTCGCCAGCTTGTTAAGCGCGACCAGACGCTCAAGGCGCAGATCATCGACATAGACAAAGACCAGCTGCGAGTCGAGCTCACGGCCAAGCCCTCCCATCTTGCAGCGGCAGAGGCCTCCCGCCTCCAGAACGTGGCTGTGGCGGTCGACCCGCGATACTGGAACTCAGAGCGAGCAGAGAAGGACAAGCGTCAAGCCGAATTCAAACGCCAGGCGATCAAGAATCGCAGCAAGATCAGCCGTGTGATCAAGCACCCGAACTTCCGCAACTTCAAGGCTGGGCAGGCTGAGGAGTTCCTCGCCAATCAACCCCGCGGTGCTGTGCTCGTCCGCCCAAGCTCAAAGGGCAATGACCACCTCGCTGTCACATGGAAGGTCGACGAGAACGTCTACCAGCACCTGGACGTCCTCGAGCTCGAGAAGGAGAATGAGTACTCCCTTGGGCGTATTCTGCGTGTGATGAACGTGACGTACAATGATCTCGATGAGCTCATCGTCAACCATGTCAACCCAATGGCGAAGATGGTCGAAATGATGGTCAACCACGAAAAGTATAAGGGCAATGAGCAAGAGCTGGACCAATACCTCACCAATTGGTGCTTGGCCAACCCCACGCGTTCAACCTATGCGTTCGGTCTCGACCCGAGGCATCCGGGCTGCTTCAAGCTGGGATTCAAAGCCAATCGAGATGCGCCGATCCAGTACTGGCCAGTCAAGGTGTTGCCGGGAAGGTTCAAGCTGCACCAGGCTGAGCATCTGCCCGACGTTGCGTCGCTCGCTAATGCGTTCAAGACGCAGTACACTGCTATGGCTGCGGGTGCTCGTGGTGGAGCCACACCCGCTGCGGGAGGGGCAACTGCATACGGCGGCGGCGCTCGTACGCCGTACGGCATGGCGAGTGGAGCGCGCACGCCGATGCATGCTGGTGGTATGACGCCAAGCCGAATGGCAGCAGGCGGTATGACTCCCGCGGGCGGAGCATACGGTCAGCAGCCACCGCCCGGCGCATCGGTCTACGGCTCAGGCAGCATGACTCCTCGAGCAGGTGGTTACGGTGCTCAGCAGCCTCCCCCTCCGCCTGGCCCACCGCCCATGGCTGCGCGAGGTGCTGCTGCTCCTGGTCCACCGCCAGCCTTCCCTGGTCCTCCGCCGAGTCGACCGCCTGCCTTTGGTGGCTACGCTCACCCTGGGCCGCCACCAGGAGCACCGCCTCAGCCTCCTGGGAGAGCACCTCTGCCCCCTCCGGGTTGGTAGCGGTGCGACTGATTCGACACGTCTGAGTCTCATTCATCTGTACGCTCTCGCATTCGCAACTCTTGACAATTCAATAAATGATGGGCATTGACGAATGATAGCATGTTGTGAGTACGCCCCTCGCCTCCTCTCCGTCACTGCCTCTTAGTAGTGAGTCTGATTGGGCATCCATGGCGGAGGGATGATGGTCTCGTTTCGTAGGCATTTGGCAATCGTCGCGCCAAAGTGATAGTCGAGGGCTTGCCAGCCTGTACCTTGCATCCATCTCTGCGTGAGAGGGAGCGACAGAAGCAGATAACGGGGTCAATTGCGACTCGGAGCTGTCAAAAGCAGGACATCGCGCACCTTGAAGTAGTTTTGGGCTCGGCATTTCACGTCGGCCGACTCGAGCTTGATCAAAGCGGTACACCCTGCTCCCGACGAGCATCTAAGGCCGGATGGGCTCGGTCCTAGCCCGCTGAATGGCCTCTGCTTGGTCGACGTCATCGTAGCATTGAGCTCTACCGGGAGCATCATAGCCACACCAGGCGACATCGCAATGTTGCCGACGACGTCGACGGGAGTTTCGACCCCGGCGATGTTCACCTCATTGCTGGTCAAACAGTCCCACGTCGTATTATCCGCACGAATGCCGTCGAGGATGCTTTCCAGCGACGATCGACAGTCATTTTGCTCCGCAGGACCACAGGCTGCAAAGAAATAAAAAGGGGCACAAGTGCGCTGTCTCAGCGGTGGGGCCCGGCGACCGGGGCAAAAGCCTTCGAACGAAGTCTTCGGAGGCTGATGAGGTTGCAGCGTTTGTGCGTGGACGAGCGTCAGGCTGGTGCACAGCCACCATAGTACGAGGAGCCACATTGCGTGATGGGCGCGAGGAAGAAGCATAGTGGTATGATATGCAGTGAGGGATGGTAGCGGACGCCCAAGAGATTGCTTTGAGTCCGGGCAGAGCGACAGCATCCCATCATCGAGAAGGCAAGAAGGCTCAGTAGCGCCCAATCTCGAGCCGCCAATGGGCGGATGTTGACACAGAGGGCCAAAGCGCAGAAGTGATGGTCCGAGGGCCGCTGCTGTCGTGCCCTCTGGCCTGATGATGCACTGACGCGAGCTTTACGGCCCGAGGCGTCGCACTGATTGCAGTATGCTGGACATCATCAACGACGCCTCGTTGGTGAACAACAAGCACGGAGCAAGCAAACAAGCAAACAAGCAATGCCGGCATGATGAAAGAAAGGGGGGAAGACTTCCATTCAGGCACCAGCTCACGAAACGTCGGCTCATCGCTTGCTGTTCGAAGGATAAGAAGCGAAAAGGCTTGTAATGGATCTCCTTCTCTCGCGCAAGTCCCTCTCTCTGAGCAATACGCTTCTTGACCCTCGTCCTACACGCCACCTGACCAAACACCTACGCACCCATGCAGCTGTACATTTTCGTCGTCGTCGCCGCTGTAACGGCATTGGTCTCGACCGTCAGCGCCGACGTCCCGAGCCCTCGCATGGTGCCTATCGATGGGCAGCCTGCCTCTGCCCAACCCCTTTATGGTCAGCCTCCTTATCAGCCCACCGGAGCACCTCCCATTGGCTACCCTCCCTACTTCGGCGTTCCTAAGGCCGCCTGCGAGAGTAATGTCATCGCTGCACTCATTGGGTGAGCTGGTGTCGCTCTTCATTCACTCTCGCAACGTGGCTGACATTGATGAACCCCCCCCCCCCCCCCCCCCCCCCTTCCTCTCTCACCAGCGTCGGCGCCCTCAATTGCGCCAATATCAACGTGCTCTCCACCCAGCCACCCAATCACAAGCGCCGTAGCCTTGGCGACTTCCACGCTCACCACGACCCCGTGGTCGTCAGTATGCTCAAGCGCGCCCAGGTCAAGCCCCTCTGTCAGGACCCTGCCTACGACTCCATGCAGAAGGCCGGTGTCCTCGACTGCGAGAAGAGCGTGCTCAATGTCGTCGAGGGCTACAAGGCTTCCAAGGAGATCTGCGCTACGAAGACTGCTGCTCTCCTTGCTGCGATTAATGTCATAAAGTGAGTGGGGCCGCTCTCAGCGCTCGCCCCACCGTTCCGGCTCATCGTTGTCTCTGCTGCTCGTTCCCGCAGGTGCGACAATATCAAGGTCACCGAGCGCAGCACCGACTCTGAGCACGAAGATCTCTGGGTCGATGTCATGCGTCGCGGGATTGCCACCCGCCAGTGCGAGCGCGCCAACGAGGACCTCGGGGTGCGCATGATCGGTGAGCATCCCTCCTCTCCCACCGTGACCGATCGGCACGGGCGCCGTACCTGATCATTTCTTTTGATTACCATGCCCCACTTAGACTGCTCTCACCCCGCTCTCCTCCTTCCTCGCCTTGTTGGACCCCTCGGAGGTGTCGGCGACGGAGCAAGCCCGGACTGCCAAGCCAACACCATCGCTGGCCTCATCGCCGTGGGAGCTGCGGAGTGCCTCGATCTCAACATTCTCTCCAACGTGCCCGCCCGACAAGGGCGTCGCGAGCTGCCCCTCATCAATGTAGAGGCCCTAAAGGAGGCGGACCTCAATGTCCTCTCATACGTGCCTGGCTCGCAGCCCGGCGGAGAGTACTATGAGGAGGTCGAGCAGGAGGATCGCGAGGAGAAAAGCAGCATCGATGCTGCCATGGTGGGACGTCGCGACTACACTGTTCGCAAGAGGATCGCTGAGACTATTGACAAGAGCGCCTAAGCTCGGTGCTACCACTCTGTCACTGTAGCCGACGCGATGTACAACGCGCGCTTTGAGAGCTACCAGATGCGTCCGCTGTTGCTTTAGCCTCGTCATCGCTTTCGTGCCTTCGCAGAGCACTATTTACTTGTTCAGCTGCGAAATTTCTCCCCCTTATCTAAGCCACACTACCCCTTCTGTTTCGCTACTATCACGCTACCCAGCCTCGCATCTTGGAAGCCTGATGCCGAGGATGGACGCTATGCTTGATTCTTGTTCGCCCTCGCATCCGCCTGCCAAGCGCGTAGCTTCTGTTCGATTTCTCACGTGAGACGGTCTAGCGAGTAGCAGCGAAGCTCATCAGGAGCCAGTCACCCAATCGCCGATAGCATCGCTCACGCGGCCGGCTCGCACCTTCAGTATCGGCTCTTCTCCAGTTGCCCTTCCTCCGAAGTTCGACTCAGTCGGTCAGGGTTCTGTCAAAGAAACGCCACTCCTTTTTCGCGTAGCAACTCCCGACTCAACCCCTTCGCAGGGCGCTGCCTGCACACCCGCACCGCTGCAGGTCGTCCGAAAGTGTGGCGTCGTCCTCGATGAGGAGACTAGGAGGAAGGTACACTTTACATCGTGGGTCGTCGGCCATTAGTGCGAGAGTTTTGGGATGGAGCTACGAGAACGGAGAATGAGTGGACGTCTGACGATGAGGTAGGTTTTAGTAGGGCAAGGCGGGGCACAAAAAGGTCGAGCCAGTGAAAGCTTCACTCTAGCCTGCTTGCGTATCCCTCACCACGTTAAGGCAGGAGGCAAGGAGTTGGCGCATAAAGTGGTGCCGGTACGGAAGAAGCAGACGGGCGTGACGACAGGTGACGATGAGGTGGGCTGGAAGCCTAGTCTCGTATTGTCTCTCGTCTCTCACAGCGTTTCCTGGATGGTACAGATCTCCCAGGGCTGGCCCTACTGCGATGCCAATACGACAGTCGAGCTTCTTTAGTACTGCGAGCCTAGAGCGCGTTTGGGCCCCGTATATGCGCGTCAGCTGTTTCGTTCTCTCCTCGTCGTCTTCATTTCGTGGGTCGTACTTCACGACGAGACTGGACCCACGGCTTTGCCGTCGACGTGAGTTGGGTTTGGATGTCAGGCTGTCTCGTCTCTCATCGGCCTTCGGAGGCGGCAGGCAGCGGATCAGGGGGGCGTGTGGTGCGCGAGCAGCGAGAGGGAGAGAAACCGGCGACAGGCGCAGCGGAGAGCGAAAGGGGAGGGGTGGGAAGTCAAGGCGGGAGGGCAGCTCAAATGTGCGAGGCGGCAATCGCTCCCTCCTGGCCCTTGTTGCAAAGCCCTAGGCTCTGACTGCTGCCAGTCCATCCGCGTGAGCATCGTTGCTCCGTTTCTCTCATCGGCAACAACTACTTTGAACGCTCTATCTTACTTTCTCTTCGTCGTCATCGTCGTCGTCTTTCTCATCGTCATCAACCCTCT
Organism: Jaminaea rosea; assembly: GCF_003144245.1. NCBI lineage: Eukaryota > Fungi > Basidiomycota > Exobasidiomycetes > Microstromatales > Jaminaea > Jaminaea rosea. The sequence goes on along the minus strand of NW_020289979.1, from coordinate 617,018 downwards.
CCCCGGCCCCTCTGCCTCACGGCCGCCATTTGCTCAAGACGCGCTCCCGACGCCGCCCCCCCTTTGCTCGTCTCTCTCCGCCTTTTCCAGGCACCAAGCCGCGCCTCTTGTGGTGCGTGTCGTCCTCGTCGTCGACGCCGCCTCTTCTCCTCTCTGCTCCTCATCCATCCATCCAAGGGCGATTGCCGTCGCTAAATAGCGTATCAGGCAACGCCATCCTCAGCCTCCAAGAGCGGCGACGAACGAGACACTGTGTTCGTCGAAATCCTTCTCAACTACCAAATCCCCACGACCTCGCGCGCGGAAGCGACTTGCCCACCATTCTCGCCAACAATCGCCATCACGACGGGCCGGTTCTTCCACCGTCTCGCAATCCTTCTTTTTCCCTTTCTTCTTCTTCCCCTGTCCTCACTCTACCGCCACTCAAGGTTTCCATGTCATCTGCGGGGCCCAGCTCGTCGGCAACGGCAGGCACTGGGCACCATGACCACGCCCACGGCTACAACGGCCACAGCCTAGCTCCTCCTCCTCCGCCTCCTTCGCAACCATCACTCTCCTACACTCGTCATCGCTCTTCCCGTTCGCCCTCGCCAGGGGGAGGGAATGGCGGTTTTTCGCCGCCATCATCGCAGTCATCGCCATACGTCTCGCCACGCCCGCCTCACCGCGTTTCCTCTGACTCGGCCTCCGTCCCCGTGCCCAACCATACGCCACTGTTGAGGAGAGGAGCAGTCAGTGGCGCATCAGGACCACTCAGCTTCCCACCTCTGCCCTCACCTTTCAGACACGCCAGCGCGGGACCAGGAGATGGGACCAATGGCACCGGCCCGAATAATGGTCGTCCACCGTACTACGACAACGGCGCCGGCCCGCCGCCCCCACCACCACCTCCGTCTTCCTCTTCCTATTACTATCGCGAGGGCGAGTCTTCCTCGTCTACCCCTGCCTACTACGGCCAAGGCACCCGCCTCCCATCATTCAGCGCCGGCGGCCCACCAGGCATGTCAGTCCTCAACTCAACTTCTGCCGCCGCAGGGCCCAACTTTCCCATCTCCTCTTCATACTCCCTCTCCGCCACCTCTTCTCCCGTCATGGGGAGCACAGCTGGCAACACGATGTCTTCACCGGCCATAGGCGCACAACGTCGTGGCGGTCTCTCTGCGAGCTCTGGGACAGGCGTCTATGGAGCTGCAGCGCAACTGCCTCCTTCTCACCACTATGGCCCTCCGGGTCAGCCTCATCATCCTCATCACCCTCACGCGGCGCACGGCATACCTGGTCACCCGCACCCTTACTGGACCCCTTCGCCCATGGGTACCGGTGCTGGCTTGAAGCGTAAACAGACTTCTGCCAACCCGCCGCCACGCAACTATGCCTGCCCGAGCTGCCCAGCGAGCTTTTCCAGGAGGCATGATCTCAACAGGTAAGCAACGGCGTGCAGGCTGGTACAGTTGCCCAACGCAGAAGCTGACACTGGCCCACCCTCCTCTCGCTCGCAGACACTCTCGCATCCACCTTGCAGTCAAGCCATTTGGCTGTCCCAACTGTGCCAAGTCCTTCAGCCGCAAAGATGCTCTCAAGCGGCATCTCATGGTCAAAGGCTGCGGCAAAGATGCAGAGGGTAGGCCGAAGAAGCGAAGAGGGAGGAAGAGCGCAGCAGAAAAGGCTCAAATGGCTGAAGCGGCTGCTGCGCAGGCGGCCGCTGAGGCTGGGGGAGGGGCAGGAAGGAATGAACTGTGCATCGCTGTGGCTGGTGGGGCTGGGCAGTATGGAGGGGGGATGATGCCCGGGGGAGACGAGAATCGGGCGTTGCCCGCGCAGTACTCGTACGATGTGTCCGAGGAGGATGAGCATGGTGATGAGGGCGAGGAAGATGAGGATGAGGAGGAAGAGGACGAGGAGGATGAAGATGAGGAGGGCGAGGAGGGAGAAAATGGGACCGACGAGGATGGAGCTGGGCCCGCTGAGTAGTCCGGGCTGGGTGAAGCCGCCATTTTGAGAACGAGACGCCATTTCCTTTGCCTTTGATCCGACTAATGGGTGTATGATTAGATTTCAATTCAAGACCTGTCCAACTCTTCTCAGATGACTGGCCGAAGTCGTGTGCGGTACAGTGAGCCCCGATTGCAATCTGCTGCCCCAGAAGGACGCCTCTCGCTCCCTTGCTCGCACGGGCCCCAATTCGGGTGGCGCTCTCACATCGATTGCGATGTCGCTCGAGTCGATTGCGGCTGCGCTCCTCTTCCTTGCCGCTTTCCCTCCCACTGTAAATGGTCCATCATGGCCTCCTCCTCCTCGTCACCATCACCGTCCGCTCCAAACGATACGGCGACCGCGTCCAATATCCTCCAATTCTCTCCCCTCCCAACGCAGATCTCCGCAGACTTCTGGCACGCCCTCTCCACTCTCAAGCTCGACCGGCTTCGATTGAATGAAGCTCCTCTTCCGCTGCGAGGAGAGTATGGTGTTGCGAGAAGGGTCAAGGATCGAAAGACGGGGGAAGTGGTGGCTGTCCAGGGTACGCTGGCTCTGGCAGAGGGGAGTCTCGAGGCGGTCGATGCCAGGGGACAGGCAGGGTGAGCTGTGGAGCGGTCCAGGAGCGAGCATATATGCGGTCTGCTGATGGAACATCTACCTCCTCTGAGCCCTCTGAAGGCCACCATTAGAAGCTACTTCATCGTCACAGCCATTTTCAGCAAGCTCGAACCGGCCCCTCTCTGTCCCAGCATACGGAACCCTCCTCAACTACAACACAGCCGTCGCCTTCACTTCGGCAGACAAGAATGCCCTCTTCAATTCACAGGCAGATGAGGTGAGGCTGCATTCCCCATCTTTGCGATCATTCGCGCCTGTCCAGACATACTCCTGCTCACCATTCCTCCTCTGACGGCCCCTCGCTCGCAGATTCTCTCCAACCTTCTCCACTCCCCGGAACCCCTACGCGATGCCGTGTTGAGGTTCACCATCCTGGCCTACGCGGACCTCAAGAAGCACAAATTCTACCACTGGGCAGCACTTCCTGCACTCGTGGCTAAGCCCGGCTGGTCACTCCAGGGAGGAGGATGGAGTGCAATAGAGGAGGAACAAGGGGAGAAGATGAGCGAGGCATTGAGGGAGCACGTTGAAAGATATAAGGGTACTTGTGATGCCGGATTTGCACTTGTGAGGCAAAAGGAAAAAGGAGAAGGCTATCATCTCGGTCGTATTACCGACTATGTGAGCTTCTATCCTGGAGGCGTCGAGGAGAGTGAGCCCCCTACGGTCCTCTTCATCGATCCATCGTCACACGACTCTGCGCCAGGCTGGCCGTTACGCAACCTTCTCAACCTCTTTGCCGTACGGTGGGGCGTCAAGAAACTTCGTGCCGTCTGCTGGAGAGATGAGCTATCGTCCACCTCTACGGGTACTTCAGCTTCGCTCATGGGCACTGTCTTCCTTCCTACTGACAATGCCTCTTCAACAGGAGGCCTTGTCCAACCGGAGGGATCCCCGTCTCCTCTCCCACTCGCGCAGCTTGCCTCGTTCCCTGCCCGCCCAGCAGCAGTAGGATGGGAGCGCAATGCGCAGAACAAGCTCGCCCCACGGGTAGCGGACCTGGGTCCGCTAATGGACCCGCACCGCCTTGCCGACCAAGCCGTGGACCTCAACCTCAAGCTGATGCGCTGGCGCCTCCTGCCAGAGATTGATCTCGAGGTCATCTCTCGCACCCGCTGCCTGATACTCGGCGCCGGTACGCTGGGCTGCTACGTCGCTCGCTTGCTCCTCGCATGGGGCGTGAGGGAGATGACTCTGGTGGATAATGGGAAAGTCAGCTTCTCCAATCCGGTTCGGCAACCCTTGTTCGATTTTGAGGACTGCTTATCAGGAGGAAGGAGCAAGGCGGAATGTGCAGCTGAGCGACTGGGCAAAGTCTTCCCTGGGGTCAAGGCAAGGGGGGTTGAAATGGGAGTGCCAATGCCTGGGCATGGGCATACTGCCGGCAAAGGGGACAAAGCAGGCGGGGGAGGAGGCAGTGAGCGCGATGTTGCGCACTTGGAGCGACTCTTTGATGAGCATGATGCGATTTTCTTGCTCATGGATTCGAGGGAGAGCAGGTGGTTGCCGACTTTGCTCGGAGCGGCCAAGGGGAAATTGGTGATAAATGCTGCGCTGGGATTTGATACATTTTTAGTCATGAGGCATGGAGCTGGGCCTCCGACGAACGAAGCGACACAAGAGAAGGAGGGCGAGGGCAGACGATTGGGCTGCTACTTTTGCAATGATGTTGTGGCACCTACGGATGTGAGTTGCAATCATCGCGCTCCGCATCACTCCCATCCTCTCGCTGACTCCTGTTCTTCCCCATCCGCTCGCACAGAGCCTTACAGATCGCACTCTCGATCAAATGTGCACCGTCACACGGCCAGGCCTCGCAGCAATCGCCTCCGCCTCCGCCGTAGAGCTCATGATCTCACTGCTCCAACATCCACGCCGTCACAACGCACCCGCGCCACCTTCCGGTGATGACCCCGATCCACAATGCTGTCTCGGATTACTTCCCCATCAGCTACGCGGGTCCCTATCCTCCTTCTCCTCTCGCCGAGTAACAGGGCAGGCCTTCGACCGCTGTACGGCGTGCTCCGAGGTTGTGGTTCGGCAGTATAGGACAGAGGGATGGGCAATGGTACGCAAGGCGCTCGGCGAGGACCCGGCCGAGGCAGAGGGGTATCTCGAGAGGCTGACGGGGCTGGATAAGATGTACGAAGAGACGGAGCGATTGTTGATGGAAGGGGGGGATGTGGGAGAGTGGAGTGGAAGCGAGGAAGACGAGAGCGAGCTGTAAATCATTTCCACTATTTCAGTATCTCGACTGGGCGACAAATACCATCAAATCGTCATGCTGCCCTTTCCTCACTCCATCTCAATCTCAAAAGCCCCTCCAGCCTCTACGCCCTCTCCCTTCCCTATCGTCCCTTTCACATCACCCCTGACAGCCATCTTCTTGGCCTTGACTGACCTTCCGCTTCCTCGCTTCACATCCCCCGTCTCTCCATCAATACTGACACTACACCATCGATCCTTCAGCCACGTCACCCTCCACGTGCCCTGCTCGCGCGTCTGCAGTCGGTACTCTCTCGCATTTACGCCAACCACGGTACGTGTCTCGAGCACCTTAGGGTCGGAGTGTCTATCGGTGGCCTCGAGGTGCTGGTAAGTGAAATCGAAGGGCGGCTCGCCCGACAGGGAGAAGAGGATTGTGGCGAGTGTGCCTTGCCGGACATCCTGGTAGGAATGGCCGCCGTCCATGATGCGCACCCGAGGGAGCGCGTGGATCGTTTTACGCATGCCGGACTCGGTGGCCGGGTTGGTGATCTCCTTGCGACAGCTACCTCCGCCGCCACCTACAGAGTCAGCGTCAGCATCAGCGGAAGCATGCGCGACGCTCTTGATCTCCAGTACGCCAGGTTTCTCGGCAATGCGAGAGAAGCTAGTCGAGGTCTTCAAGTTGGTCGCGGTGCTGACCTTGCCCTCGAAGGAGTACACGACAGTCCACGGCGCAGTTCCCTGTAGGACGTACTGGATCCTCTCGCCGACACAGTAGTCGTCCCGTGCGCCCACAGAGGCCAGGTTGGCAGTTTCCGCCACATTGATAGAGAGTGAGGGTGGTGAGGATGCGGAAGAGGAGCCGCTGGAGGAGGAGTCTTCGCCTGGTGAAGGCGTAGAACTGCATCCATTCCCGTCCACCAGAGAGACGATGCGATACACCCATGTGCCGGTCGAGTCCAGGCGGAAAGGCTTGTCCCCTGCTTCGCCAATACTCTCCGCCTCGTTCAAGTCGAGGGCAACATTGTGCATTTGGATGCCGCGCTTCACGAAGCGTCGCGACGGCGTCGAGGGCGTGGCACCCGGATTGGATTGGCTGACCAGCTCGAACTCCAAATCGAAGGGAGGTGAGCCGCTCAACTGAACTATGGGAGCAGCACGAGCCATATCTCGACCGCTGAGCGTGTCACCTAGGCAGAAGGATTTGCGCTTGTTCGGGCCCGAGCGGCCACCTCGTCTGTGCTGTTGCTCGCTGCTGTGATGGTCCTGATCGATGAAGCGGGCTGAGGGGAGAGGGTGGACGAGCTGTTCGAGGACCAAGTCATCGCTATCGCTTCGTGAGATTGCGCCTAGCGCGTAGCTGGAATCACCTACCTCCACAAGGCGATACCTGTGCCAACCGGGCACGCTGGTGGAGAGATGTAGTGACGTGATGTTCTGTGCAGTCGAAAACGTTTCGCGTTTACGCCTTCCAGTGGGCGAAGATGACGATGAGGCGGCCTCTTCGATGGCAAAGCGATCGCCATTCTGTCCTGCGCCATCTTGCGCAGACCAGACGGGAGCTTCGTGCTCGTACGTGACTTGCACGGGCGCTTGCCCTGACAGCAGGAGCAAGTTGGCACTATCTGGTACTCCGCGGCAGACGGGTGGGCGTATGAGGGAGCTCAACTGCTGCTGCTTGCTGGACCGGCCTTGGCCGCCAACGCTTGCGGCTGATGCAGCGTCGAATGCCACGACAGGCCTGCGTCGCACCTCGACATTCCATCTTGATGATTGCTGAACGACTGACCCTTGGCAATAAGCATCGTGCACCGACACGAGCTGGAATACGCCCGGTCGGTCGACGACGATTTCCGCCTCAGGGCTATGCAGCGTCGTGGTTACAGGAACTGCGTCTCCCTCTCTTCGGTACTCAACTTTCCACGGTCCCTCACCCTCAAGACGGAGGGGCAGCTTGGCCTCCTGACCTTCGAGGATCAACGACTCGCCCTGGAGCACCGCTGTACGCTGAGCCGCCTTACTTCCAGGCACAACAAATGCCGCCGTAGGGTGGACGCGACGAATTTCGACGTTGACATCCGATGTAGTCAGGGAGCGCTCGCAGTTCTTCCCGTCGCGGATGCTGACCAGGCTAATCGTCATGGAACCTCCATGCGCATTGATTGCAGGCGGAAGCTCGATGTCCAGGGTGTGGCGCTGCCGTGTGATACCCTTGACCGTGTGCTGAATCGCTGCGGCTTGATGTGAGCTGCTTGAGCCCACAGATGAACCACTGTTTGCGGTGCGCAGAGCGTAGGTGAGGTCAAATGGACCTGTGCCCTCCAATTGAACCTCTGCTTTGGCGCGATTCCCCTCGCAGCTTCGCATGATGATCTTAGAGTCCTCGCGGCGAGAGGCACTGCTGCTCGTTGGCTTGACGAAGCTGGCGCTGGCCAGCGGGTGGACAACTTGCTCGAATGTAGGTCCATCCAGCGGCAAGCCTCTGTAATTGGCGTCCGAAAGTCCGATGAAGCGATACTGAACAGCTCCCTCTGTCGACGGTCTGAACTCAAACTCCTCTCTCGTTCTCTCAATGACACGCTCCTGGCGGAATGCGGGCTGCCCTGATCGCTTGATCTCGTACTGAAGGCGAAAAGGTGGGCTGCCGCTTAGCACCGCCATGGCATTTACGCCGACCGAGCCTGCGCAGACGTCTTCGATGGTCGAAAAGCTGATGTCGGCCGTCGGTGGAGGTACCTCGATGACGGGGCACGACCAAGGTGAACCGACTTCGCCTGAGCAGTAGGAACCGTCAATTTGCTCCAGGATGTAGTTGCCTGGCTTGGCGGCTTGGATGCGGCCAAGACCGTCGTTGCCGATGGTGACGTTCTTCGTCCAGGCATCGGTGCTGTCATCCTCGGGCTCGAAGCGGACTGACGCCGTCCATTTGGCGTCAGTCTCGACATTGGCTGCACGCAGGAGGACCTCTTTTGCTGTGCCATTGCGAAGCAGTTGGAGAGGGCGTTCTCGCGAGCACCCGACGATGGTAGCGTGTGCTCGCTCATGGACCTGGATCTCTTTGCGAGCCACTGGGTGCGACGCAGAGCTACCGCTGGCAGCGCCAATGAGCTTGCCACCCTTCGAGAATTGCGCTTTGCCGATGGAGCTCATGCTGACTTCATTGCCGCAGGCGTCCCTTACGTGGTCCAGCTCCCACGAGTAGCTGCCCGTTCTATCAAGGCGGGCAAAAATGGGCACCTTCTCGTGCTGCGGAAGCGCCCAGTCGAAGCTCCGGAAGCCAGCACCAGGAGTACTGCCGTGGCGACGGCCGAGGAGTGCGGACAGGACATCTTCTGCGTTGCTCGTGCCGTCCTCTGCACCGATCAATGGGCTCGCAACTCTGGGATCAGAGATGTGACTGATCGACTTCGTTTCGTCCTCGGCTTTTGCCCTTCCATTGCGTGCGCCAGGCGTCCACTTGCGTCTGTAAGAGACTTCCATGGGAGCCAGACCTTGGACATTGACGAAAAGCTCTGTCTGATCACCAGGGCAGGCATGCTCGATCTGATGAGCGCCACCCCTTGGCGCCGCAGCAGACTTCTTGACGAGCGCGAGCGGCGAAGATCCAGCCTCCTGCCCATCAAGCGATGGTGCAAAACTGGTAGTAGGGCATTGCACGATGATCACCTCACCCGGCGCAATGCGAGCGTCCATGCGGCTCTTGTCCATCACCCTTTCCAACCGGACACGGCCAATCGCGCTGACGGACAGGTCGAACTTCTGCTGACTGCTTTGACGCGGATGCATGTTTGAATCTTTGGCTTTCCTCGACCTTTGCCCTGCTCTTGCTGGGACATGCTGGCCCTGCCTTTGCACGACGGAGCCTGACCCCATGACCTCTGCCTCAACCTCGTCCCAATGTCCGTCCTGAATTGCCTGCTTAACGCCACCTTGGAGCATGTCTCTAGCGCTTTCCACTGTGGTGAGACTTCCCTTGGAGATCGTGACATTGTACAGGGTCGGGTAGGCGTTCTCCGAGCCAAAAGGCGTGACGCTATACTGGAGGAAGGTAGGGTCCGTATTGTTGAAGAAGATGGGAATCTCAACTCGCGACTTGCCGACACCAATGCAATGGCATGTAGGCGCCCTGGATGAGATGCTGGCTGTGCTATGAGGGAGAATGTGGATGGTGTGTTCTCCTAGGATGTGTGAGCTGGGCCGGATGAGATCGCTGATTCGCACGCGATGTTCTGAGAGGCCCATGGGCCTCGAGAAGGCATCATCCCATACGGCTGCAATCCAGCTAGTGACTGCGCCCAATCCTGCAAAGGACAGCAAAGTGTGCCATCCCCCGAGGGCGAGCCAGTCGAAGGCAGCAAGGAGGGCGCCAATGATGGCCCACTTGGCATCGATGAAGTCGAGGCGCGGGATGCGTAATCTTGAAAGGGCCAAGACGAGGGCAAGGTCAACCAGTAGCGCATGCGATAGCGATGCGTCAGGCGAGAAGAAGCTGTATAGTTTGTACGCTTGGATGGCAGCCGTCAAGCTGGCTGCCCACAGTCTCTGCGTCGGTGCGTCAACTACCGACGTGGGGATGAGAGGAGGCTGCGCGGCTGCCCTTGTAGGCGGCACTTTTGACGCAGACGTCGTCGCTGCTGCTGCTGATGATGATGATGATGAGGAGGAGGAGGACGTTGGCGGCGCCGCTGCTTGCAGCCCTCCTGCCACTACCATGAGTGAGCTTATGCGCAATCCAGCCTGCTACGAGCTGGATGGCCTTTGATGGTGGTAGTGGACGTCGATGGATCGAAAGCTTTTTGTCTAGCCAGACGCGGCCGCGACTGACTTCTCAACCTCTTTCCGACTTCAGCGAGGGGCCACGCGGGAGGGAACACGAGGGCATTGGCTGCAAGCTTTCTTGGGACCTTCTCAACGGCTCAAAGAGCAAGTGACATTGCAATGAAGATCAGCAATCCACTGTGTGGCGGTGCAATGCCCATCTATCCCATACCAGGGCTGCGCTGCGTCTTGAAATGAATAGGGTAGGGGGTCGAGATGGGCGTCGTATCGGTAGCTGCAGTGTGACGTTCGTTTGGACCCTGGCCCCCACACCTTGGCGGCAGACTCAGTTGGCACGACTGGATACAAGAGTCCAACACTGACCCACCATCCAAGGCTGCCATACCCCATCCTTCCATCTTACCCTCACATTCGCCCCTGGGGATGATAGCCTTGACATGTCGGAGAGGCTTTTCTCCAACATCCTCGCTATCCCACATAGCCGGCCCATCAATACCGCGGCGCCTCTTCTCAACATCCCGCCTACGCCGCGTAGACGTCAAGTCCACCCTACCCTCGTCTGCTGAGCCCATCAACCCCAAGCAAGCGTTCGAGAAGCTCAAACAAGAGCAGAAGAAGCGCATAGACGATGGCGACCGAGGCTACCTCGCCTTCACTAAGGCCTCCCTCTTCAAGCTCACCCTACCTCTCGCACCGCCCGATGCGGTGCAGGATCCCAACTCTCCCACGTCAAAGGCATCCTCCCCACTCGCCCGAACATTGATGGACGAAGCGCAAGCCGCGGCTCAAAGCGAAGGACAAAAGGAGGGGGATCTTCACAACGCAGAAAGCGAGAACGACAGCGGGCCCCTGGACCCGGAACCTTGGGAGTCGAGAGTGGAGAGAGGTCAGTCCGTATCTCAAGTCGAGTCCGAGTCAGCTTCGACCGAGGTCAAGAGAAAAGGAAAGGGAGGTACCACAAAGTCGTCTTCTCATTTGCATCAAGGGGAGCAAGGAGAACCATCGGAGGACATTTCGACTGAATTCGATGCCAAAGCACCAGCAAAGAGCGTCGTCTTCCTGCTGCACTCGGCACAGCCTCTCAGCTACGTTGCCTCGCTCATCAAAGCCGAACAGCCTAGCTACATCACGGCAGAGATGAACAGAGAAGCTTCTGCGGAATCGTCCTCACCTACATCCAACGAAGACCGTGACCAACAACGTCGCGACGTCTCCCTCCCCTCGTCTCAACAGTACGAGCCCTCCATCTCCTTCCACACCCGCTCAGGGGACGGGAAACGCTGGTCTCCCGCAACGGGAATTGGCGACTTTCTCCGCGATGCTGCTCGGGTAGGAACTTTCGTCGTGCGCATCGGCCATCGCAACGTAAGGGTCTCCGTTCCCAGCTTTGAGGACAGGACCAAGTTCTTGAGGGCGTCATTGTTCGCCAAGACGGGTAGGATAGAGAGCATGGCGAAGCTGAAGGCCGAGTGTGATCAGTTGGCTCAAACTGGTACGCGTAGCTTGGCCATCGGTGGGGCGTGCTTGGGGTTCGCATGGTGGTTCGTGGTCTGCTACGTTACCTTCGTCAAGGTAGAGTACGGCTGGGACCTTATGGAACCCGTCACCTACCTTGTTGGCCTTGGAGGCCTTCTTGGGACATGGAGCTGGGTGCTCATTCATAATCGCGATGTAAGCTATCGCGCCGTGCTGAGCGAGACGACCTCCCGTAGGCAGGCGAAACTCTACATGGAGAAGGGCTTCAATGCGGAGCGCTTCCGTGAGCTCGTCGATGAAGTCAGGGAGCTGAGGCGGGTCATCAAGAATGTGGCTGAGGACTATGATTTGGAGTGGGATCAAGGAGGGACGAGCAGTGGCAAGAAGCACAAGAAGGCTCTCGAGGCTGTGAGGAAGAAGGAGGCGCTCGAGGAGTCCAAGAATGATGGCAAGAAGCGTTCCAGGAAGGAAGAAGATGAGGACGAGGACGACAACGAAAAGGAAGAAGACGACCAAGATAATGAGGCTGGGCTGGACGAGGATGCGAATGGTACGCCAGACGGCAAGGATGAAGGGCCAAAAAAGCCAAAGGGCAAGGCGCACTGAGATGAGGCTGTGCGGCCAAGGAAGACGTGAACGTGGGAAAAGCTGGAGGCTTCAACTGCGTTGAGATTGTTGCTAAACGCTTGCTATCAAACATGCCCGCATCCGCGACGAGCGGAGGCCGCGGCGATGAGGATGAATGGATCGAGCGCAGCCCAGGCCAAAAGGATTAATTAGGTACCCGCAGTGACGCCCTGTCGTTGGCGATAGTCGTGTGAAGCCGAAGGGGCAATACGGGCCGTTTCGTGTGATCCAGTCTCCATCCTCCTCTCTCATGACGATAAGTGACCACTCATCCTTGCTCTATCTTGGAACTTTAACCACGAATGAGCTGCTCTCCTCGATGCGACGAGCAGGCGACAGCGAAGACACGTTGAGCACGAGGTGAGTGCAAAACATAGACCGGCTCTTTTCTTGTATGCCTACGATGCTACGCTACCGCTGCCTCTTCAGCGCTTCTTGTCAAGCTCATTTTACGAACGGGCTCTTTTGAGAGGCGCCCAGGCGAGGCTGAGATGTTGAAAGTCAGATTGCGGGGAAGCTAGAGCTGCTCTTATTGCAGACCATTACGGGGTATAGGTCCGTTCGGAGGTGGGCGGCGCCAACCTGCTTGCTTTGGATCTCACCCGCTGCTCCTATGAGCGTGGGAAACGTCCAGGGTTCAACATGTTCAGCTTGGCGACTGCCGCCTGCCTAGCTGCCCAATCGTACCTTTGTCCTCGCCTTCGCCCCCGTCCCTGTGCAGCTGTTCTCTCGCTTGAACGTGGAATAGGTGAGCGCAGGTGCAAGCTCAGCACCAGTGAACTCGGGCTCGTACGAGCTGCGATGGCACGAGGATGACGAAGATTGCGAGAGATGGTGAGCCTGCGCTAGTGTGCGGGGCGCAAGAGCTTCGTCGTCCTTGGTGGCGGCAGCAGCTGGCGGCGAGCGAGGGAGCGACGGAGTTGACGTGCGTGCTGCTCCTCGCTTGACCCCGTCGTGGGCTCCTGATTGCTTTGCTTTTGCAGCATTTTGTGTCGGGCGGGCGCAGCGACGGAGGGGCGGACACAGGGCGGACACGCAGGCGGACACACGGGCGGCACAAGGGGCTGCTGCTGCGCGTCGTCGTCGTCGTCGTCGTCCGTCCATCACATTCTCGTTTCGACATTGGCTCTCCCTCTACTACCCTTTCCTTCTCCTCATTTTGAGTCGCTGCTCCGCTGGGGGTCGCAGACAGATTACGATCACCACAACAGACCTCCTCGCATCTGGCTGACTCGGCTCCCCTCAATCCTCTCGTCCTTCGACCCCCGCCACTTGGACAGAGGACACTTCTCAAACGCAGCGAAACCCTGGATCCAAGACGTCGCGGAACCTGCACGCAGCTAAGCAGTCGTAGCTGCCAAATTCTTTCAATCCTAGTCCAGGCTGTTGTTCCGCTCAGCTTCACGCAACGTAGTCTACACCAGCTTGAGCCCCTTGGGCGCTGCGATAAGCCCAGGCGGCATACAGCGACGGGACCATGACCGACGGCGGCCAAGAGGGCAGCAATGACGAGAACCTTTCTCAGCATCGGCTGCGTCTGGCAGGAGAGTCCGAGCCATCTTCATCTTCATCGCCTTCAACCTCTTCTTCGCAATCGCCCTCATCGAAGCTAGAACCCTTTGCACCTCTGCGTATCAACACCACAGCTGGTTCTGCTGGTCATTCACCCGCTGCTTCTTCATCGCCCACTGAGACGAGACCTCTGTCTAACGGCGCGCCCGACGGTCTCAGGAGCTACTCGTCCAAGACATTCATCTCGACGTCGTCTGCTTCGACAACCACTTCAGACGCAGACTCTGCCTCAGCAGCGGCCAGTTATGCGCAAGCCCTGTCCGCCCACCATCGCGTCGGACGACGACAATCTCTGGTACAAGCAGAGGCCAAGAGCAGTCGCAGCGGCAGTGGCAGTGGTAGCAGTAGCGTAGATCAAAGCTCCTTACAGCCGCCGGAGTTCCCTCGTCTCGGGCGAGCACTGACAGGTCCGGCTCCGTCTGCATCTAGTCTCAGAACTCCACCAGACGCAGCTCCTCCCATCGGGAGCCGTAGAGGATCATTGCAAGCTGCAGCCATGCTTAAGGCAGGCTTATTCGCAGAGCAGCAAGCGGCGTCTGCAGGCAGCAGCGCCGTCGTATCACCGGCCTGCTACAGCTCGCCGTCAGAGCCCAGCGCTGCACATGATCTCGCAGAGCCGACATGGTCGCTTCCAGGTTCTGCTACGGATTCGATACATTCAGAATCACCATCGAGGCGGTCTAGCGTGCATAGAGGGCCAGGAGGCGGCACGTCTTTAAGCTCAGCAGCGGCCTCACTTCACCAGAACCAGCATAGTGGAGCAGCAGCAGCAGCGGCGGCGGCGGCGTCAGCAAATGGCAACGTAGGCGCCGGCAGCAGTGGTTTCAGTGCAATGCTCTCGCGGACCAATACGGCGAGACATTCGGGATCTGACGGCAGCAAGCAGCATTCATCCACAGTCACAACGCCGGGCTCTGCCTCACCTGTCCACAGTTCAACAGCGGCTGGCGGACCGACAAGAGGGTCGAGCAATAGTGGTTCTCTTCCTACCACGCATCCGAACTCGCCTACATCAGGCTATGCTACTCCATCAGGCATGCATCACCAGCCGCCTAAAGTGCTCGAGACGCACCATCTTCAGCTGCAGACGCACGCGCCGAGCGGCAGAAGGATGATCAACCAGTACATCATCGAGGACGAGCTTGGAAGAGGCGTTCACGGCAAGGTCAGGCTGGCTCGCGACACAGAGTCAGGAGAGCGAGTGGCGGTCAAGATTGTCGAGAGAGAAAGTAAGAAGAGGCTGGGCTTGGCTACGGGAGGCTGGCAAGCGAGGATGATGGGATCATCGTCGGCATCGGCGGTTAAGGAGAAGGAGAGACAAGCAGTCGCAGCAGCAGCAGAGGAGCAGTATGCGGAAGAAGGCGCGCCGACGGGCAAGCAGCGAGCAGTCGACTTTGCAGACCCGCCAACCCCGACCTCGTCTGGCCCTCCTGCGTCACCACGGGCTCAGATGTACGCTGCGGCTCGCTACGGTCGATGGGGCGAAGGCGCCCCCAGCAGACCTACCTTCGCCGACCTCGAGCTACAAAAGAGGAGAGAAAAGGAAGCTGCCAAGGCTAGAAAAGCACAAATGATGACGACGGATCAAAAGGTCAGACGAGAGATAGCTATTCTGAAGAAGCTCTCTCATGAGAACGTCGTGCGACTGCGCGAGGTCATCGACGATCCGCAGAGCAAGAAAATCTTCCTCGTCCTCGAATACATGGCAGGCGGAGAGGTCATCTGGAAGGACGCGCGAGGCTTTCCTACCTTGACCGTTGCCGAGACCAGAAGCATCATGCGAGACGTTGTCCTTGGACTGGAGTATCTCCACTATCAAGGCATCATCCATCGCGACATCAAGCCGGCCAACTTGCTGTGGGACGAAGAGCGTCGCGTCAAGATCTCCGACTTTGGTGTTTCTCACTTCAGCTACGCTCTGCTTCTTGCCAGTGGCGGTGTTCCTAGCAGCTCGAGCTCGAGAGATGCAAGCGTCATGGACGAGCACGAGCTGGCAAAGACGGCTGGGTCTCCCGCTTTCTTCGCGCCTGAGCTTTGCCAAGTGGGCGAGGCGTCGAATCCTTCGACCGCTTCAGCATCAGCGAGAAATACAGGTCAAAGCATTGCAGGCGGCATTGCGAGCGAGATTGGGACTCGAGAGTTCCCATGGATGGATGGTAAGAGCGGAGAGAGTGGACGAGCTTCACCTCGTCAGCTTGGTAGTCCGGCTGCCGTCACCCCTTCAGGTCGAGGGCTTCTTGGGAAGGCTGCTGCGGGCGGCAAATCGAAGCCCAAGGTCACCAAGGCCATCGACGTCTGGGCGTTGGGCGTCACGCTCTACTGTTTGCTTTTTGGTCATGTGCCTTTCACGGCAGAGAGCGAGTTCGCTCTCTTTGCTGTCGTTCCGCGCGAGGACTACAGCCTTCCCTCTACGGCTGGTGCCGATCGTCTGCTCATTGGGCCGCGCAAGCCGCGCTGGAGATCACTGCCTCAGTGGACTGACGAAGAGGCAGATGTT
The DNA here is from genome assembly GCF_003144245.1 of Jaminaea rosea. Taxonomy (NCBI): domain Eukaryota; kingdom Fungi; phylum Basidiomycota; class Exobasidiomycetes; order Microstromatales; genus Jaminaea; species Jaminaea rosea. The sequence goes on along the minus strand of NW_020289979.1, from coordinate 601,264 downwards.
CAGAACGCCGAGGAAGACTTGAGACCTGACGTCGACGAAGCTTCTCTATCGGAGGAAGCTCGAATGCTTCGCAACCTGCTCGACCGCCTACTAGACAAGAACCCGGCGACTCGAATCAAGCTTGAGGAAGTCAAGGCTCACCCCTGGATCGTACAGGATCTCGAAGACGCGCACGGCTGGCTGAAGGAGACGGATCCTGCTCAACTGCCCTCGGTCGACGTGACGCACGAAGAGGTCGAGGACGCCTTGACCGGCTTTTCGAAGATGAAGCGCCGCATCAAGCGTTGGCAGTCGAAGCTACTACATAGTCTGACGGGCACACAAGAGCATCAGCAGCAATACATGCGAACAGGTCTCGGCAGACCACGCAGCCGTTCGACAGCGGAGATCGATGCCCTTGTGCCTCCGTCACCCGGAGGCAAGTCACAAAGACGCGGCTTCCTCTCACCTGGTCAGTCAGGCGGTTTCAATCTCGCGAGTGGCACGACTCCCACGGCCGATGATCAGCACCATCACCCCCACGGAGCAGCCAATCTCTTCCGCAAAGGCTCCGCCGCCTCACGTAAGACTACGGCCGGGCGCTCAACGCGCGCTTCCTCTGGCGGTCATACCCCGTCGCGGACCGTCTCGCGCTCTCAGCCAGGAAGTCGCCCCTCATCGCCCGAGCACAAGGACGCTGCGTCTATGCTCCGCCAGATCGCTCAGAACTCTGCGCCCGCACCTCCGACATCAGCACCGGCCATGGGGTGGACCACTGCGTCCATTGTTTCGCGTGACGAGCAGCAGCAGCAGCAGCGTCGTCGTTTCTTGTGGAAGCGTCGATCGACGAGCCGACCTGTCGGGTCAGCAGGAGGAATCTCGCCCACGAGAAGTCGGCCGTCAGTGGATCGCTCTTCATCTGACGGGCACATGGGTCTCTCGCGCACCTCTACCGCTCGACCTTCTCAGCAGAGCAGCGGCATCAGTGCGCCGAACACTGTCTCTCCCACTGCTCTAAACACCGTTGACCTCCCACTTAGCGAGCCCAACACCACCACTCACTCTCCCGAAGGCAAGGGCAATGCACGCCATCGCAGCAGCCGCGGTGACTTCTGGCATCGCTTCTTCTCCGAGTCCAGCCGCCGCTCGTTGGCTACCAGCAATGGGTCGTCCGCGACTTCGAGGCCTGGAACAGCCAATTCGGACGCATCCGCTTCCGGCGGCAGACTGAAGTCGTCTCTCTCGGAGGACAAGGGCCATTTCCGCGGCTTAAAGCGAAGACAGCATCAACCGCTGTCGTTGGCTTTCGGCGAAAAGGACCAAGGCCGGAAGGCTGCCACTGCTGATAGCCTCGTTGCTACTGCTGACGGTGCTCAGGTAGCCATGCCTGCTCGCGGCGACTCGTTTGGCGTCATCGCTCTTGACGATGACGAGTCGTACGAGCATGGTCCTGCCTCTCAGGCCAAGGTGGCAGCCGGTGGGCTCGCCTCCCACCAGCAGCAGAATACCCCTCCTGCCCCTCGCCCGCAGCATATCGATGTAGACGACCTGGACGACGAGCTCGAGCTGTCCGACGATGATCTTGGCATCGACTCACGTCGTGACTCGTACATGCGCAACGATGGTCGTGGATGGACGCAGCACTACAGCATGGCCACGGGAAGCAGCAGCGAGGGCGTCAGCAACGGTGGGGCGAGCCCGGGCGCGATGGCCCCTGTCGACGGTAGCCAAGACAGGCTCGGTGTTGGAGCTCCTCGTGCTTCCTCATCCTTGACGCCTAGTGTAGAAGGAGGGTACAACCTTTTCAAACCGCCCTACAATGGCCGAGTGGATCTATTCGATGGAGTCGACCCGTTCGACGTGGCCCGACAGCACGCAGAGAATCCTGATTTCCACGACCCTCCTGACTCCGCTGCCGCCCGCGACGACCTAGCCACGACAAGTGGCGGGCCCTCCTTATCAGCCATTACGGGCGGTCTTGCATCTGCGATGCCCATCAATAGCCAGGCGAACGAAGCGGCTGCCCTCCGACGAGGGTCGGCGCAACTTGATGGGTTGGTCGGGAGCGGCGGAACGCATTCATCCGGCTTGGCAGGCGTGGACGAGGAGCACGCGGAGATTGCCGTCCAATCCGCGACGCATTCTAAGCTTGCCCCGCGGTCAAGAGGCTATGTTGAAGAGGAAGACAGTCGGTTCGCCGACGCTGATGAGAGCATCAACTCGCCTGTTGCGGATGAGGCAAAAGGAGCAATATGCGGAGCGCCGCCTCATCCTCACATCTTCAACGGAGCTGCACGCCACGGCAGCGATGATGACTGCGAGGGCGAGGACGACGACGAGCAGCCCCCTGCACCGCAGTTCAACTCCCTCTTGAATCGTTGGGGTCCTGCTGCGAAAGCCACACGTCTCCAGCAGGAGCAGCACTTCATCACCGACGACTACAGTGACGAGGAGGACGACAGTGGCGAAGAGGAGGATGAGGAGGACGATCACGATACCAGCAGACAGAGCGGCGCCACGATGCTGAATGGTACCGGGCGCCTTGCTCGTGGCCGCCGTGACGAAGATCAGGACGAAGGGGAGTGTGTGTCATTTGAGGCGAGGGCACGGCCGAGGAGCAAGTCGGTTCTGACGAACAACTGAGACGGCGGTGCTCGCAAGGTCGGGTGGACATGGCGATGATTCCAACATAGAAGACGGAGAGCAAGGCAGTCCAAAGAGAAAGTGGTGTATTGGTTCTCTATCAATGTCACTTCAGAAGATTCCTAAAGACTCCTCATCCGAGTCTTGCATAATCGTGCAAGCATTTGCTCCACATTTCATTTGTTTAGGCTGCGAAGATGTAAAGGAAAGGTATAGGTAATAGTTCGACGAGGCCAAGATATCGTGTCCTCGTCGTCAGACGTTGACGACACACTAATACAGGATGAGCGAAGCAAGAAGGATGAAAGGAAGTGTATGGTAAGATGCAGACGCTGTGCGGTGCAACGCGCAGAGCAGGCATAAAAATTGACTAGATGAAATCGACCTCTATCGATGACCGCATCTCGCTACCGCCCGTGATGCCCGTCACCACGGCTCAGTCCTACTGCACGCGGCTCCGCTGTTGCTGCTGATTCGCACCGCCGCCCATCCTGCCCGGCGCAGAAGGGCTCTGAGCCATCACTTGCCCAGCCAGCCCCGGCTGGCCTTGCTGTGCCATCCTTCTGCTCTTCTCACTAATGCTCCTCAGCATCTCTGCCTCCCTTGCCTTCTGCTGCCGGAAGAGAGCCTCGAGCGGGTCAGCCGCTGTAAGATTGGAAGGCTGGGCAAAGATCATCGAGCCGACGGAGGAGGAGCTAGACGAGTGCGAGGGCAGGAAGGTCCCGTTCGCACTGCTACTGCCGGCCGCATTGCCGCTGCGCTGGTGTGAGAGCGTCGAGGCGGAGGGCGAGACAGCAGAGGAATTGGTGGGCATGGAGGACATGCTGGATGAGGGGAGCATGCTTGCCGCTGTCGGAGGGGTGTAAAAGACTTGATTATGCCCACCCGAGCTGCGTGATGGGGTCTGGGGAGAGTGGAGGGCCGCCTCATTGGACACTGCAGAGGTGTCATGCGCTTCGCTCGTCGACATCGAGCGCGACGTGTGCAAATTGCCTGTAGTAGCAGGAGCGCCACTGCTTGCCGTAATGGCTGCTTGCAGAGAGGAGGAGGAAGACATCATCGCTCTGTTCATCGCCACGCCTGCCGGCGTGGTTGACCTCTTACGCTCGCTGGCTGTGTCGTCTCCATGAATGAGATCCGAGCGGCTGCTCCCACTACGAATGCTGGCCTGTTCGGCCCCGTGAGGTCCGGCAGTCGAGTGTGTCGCGCCCGTGCCGCCGCCGCCGCCGCTGCCTCCCCCACCGTGCCTGAAGAGGGGTGTTCCCAGTGGGCTAGGTTGAAGGGTTTCATGCTCGACCTCTAGCATCCTTGTCGCAGCCTGCGCCGAGGCCAGACTGTCGTCCCATGGGTCGCGCAGCCCGGCAGATGCTGAGGGAGAAGGTTGGAAACGATGCTGCTGCTGCTGAGGGCCGCTGTTGGGTGCAGTGCCCTCTGGCAGCAGGTCTTCGCGTGAAGAAGCCGAATCAAATTCAGCTCGGCCATCCTGATACGGCCTCTGTTGAAACTGCTCCGAGCTGATGCCCCTGCCCATCGGCGAAGACGTCCCGCTCGTGCTGCTCTTACCAACCGAGAGGCCACCAGATGACCCGCCCGGTACCAGCTTCTTGAGGGCTCCCTTGATTCCGCCGCCGTCTGCCGATGCCTGACGACTACGGATCCCCTGATGCTGCACATAGGGGCTGGCAACAGGGGCGCGGTCCCGATCGGTGCTGAACGAGGTGCGACCAGCATGTGAAGGACTTACGCCACCGCCATCGCCGTAACCGCTTCTGAGGCTTGCGCCGGGAGACTTCCTGCCGGCTTGCGACGATGACCAAAGGCGAGGTGTGCGTCGACCACTGCTCGATGCTCCGATGGCGGCGGGGGGAGCTGGCGATTGAGGGTAGTCTTGCGATGGCGAGGGGACCACGAATTCGTTGAACCGGCCACTCTCCTCTGCTGCAGCAACGTTAGTAGAAGAGGCAAAGGGCGTCGAGTTGGGCGACTGCAGGTGCAGGTGAGGAGGCGTGGATTGCATCTTGCCCATCGAGTGTCGGTTGCTCGAGAAGGAACTAACGATTTGAGCTGACGGCGTGGTCGATGAGGATGCCGCGATGGTGGTCGAAACGTCGCCCGTCCTTGAGAGAGGAGGAGACGCAGGCGTCGACCCAGCGCCTGGAACGACTGACCGACTCTGCTGACTGCCTGATCGGCTCTGGCTACGAGATCCCTCTGTCGACGTCGTGTCTTGCTCTGCGATGCCTTCGAGCTTGGGCGTTCCGCCGACTGAGACTTTACGAGGAGGAACAAAGGGCGCAGCAAGGCTCTCGTTGGCGTCATCATCCATGCCGTCCCACGGCTCAAGCTCCTCTTCGCTATGTCCTCCAGCTACCGAGCTTTGCGCCTCGTCTCGCTCGGCATGACCGCTTTGCGAGGTGAGGTCGCTCAGCAAGGCAGGACCTAGCGTTCGGTGAATCGTAGGCATGCTCTCATCTGGCGCATCGAGCCCCTTTGACTTGCCTCTGTCTCGACTGAACGATTTGCGACCCGCGGCCACCACCTCCAGCAGAGGCGTACGCTTTCCCTTGCTGCTTGGACCATTGGGAGGCGAAGAGCGCGATGCGATTGGCCTGTTCTCGATGCCACCAGAAGTGGCCTTGTCTCCCACCGCTGAAGCATCAAGGCTGAGCCCAACAGCCTCTGCCAATAAGTTCCGCCTCCAAAGCTCGTCCGGCGCTGAACTGCCGTTGACGCCTACGCCAGAATGGGTGCCTGTCGAAGATGAAGCAGACATCGACGGGCCCTTCTGTCCTGGCATAGTTGGCAAGGGGGGCGGGACGGGCGACGAAGATGACTGAGGGCTATCGCGGAAGATTTGGGATCGTGCTTTCTTGACGGACTTGATGGAGGCCAGCGATGAGACTCGTGATCTCCAGCCGCCTGCTGATGGCGTAGCAGGCCGGCTCTCGTGTACCGGACCGCTGGACCTCGAGGTCTGAGGTTCGAGAGCGTGAATGCCGAGCCCCGTGGTGCCGGCAGTATCGCAGCTGTCTGCAAGAGAGCCGCTGATGTCCACTGACTCGCCTTGTGAGCTCTGCGTGCGGTGGCTCTGGCCCATGCGCGACGACACTGATGGGCTAGCTCTGCCCCACTCAACGAGAATCTCCTTGGATGCGATGCCGTCGGTCATCGTCTGCGATCGTTCACGCTGAGAAGAGGGGGCAGCGCCTCGAGTCCAGAGGGAAGCGAGGCGATTCTTACGACCAAATGTGTCGCTCGTCCCCTCCCTGCTATGGGTGGACGCGGTTGTGTGAGCTTCTGAAGCCAAGGGCGAGGGCATCGGTGCATCCACAATGCCTCCCGTCGAGCTGACTGGCGCCGATGGACTGCGCAGGCCGGTCTTGCTAGCGATCCGAGGGAATCCAAAGCTCTTGCCGGAGTTCTCGTTGACCTCTGCGATGGGTGAAGGTGGAATGACCGGTGCCTTTGCCGCGCGATCCCGGTCAGCGCCAGACATTGAAGCGCGTGGATGGTCCGAGTCGATTTCAGTCTCTTCACCAACCAGGCTTAGCCTCGCCTTGCCGGTGTTGGCCCACAGCTTTGGGCTCTCAGTCCCGTGCTGTGGATCAACGATGCTGAAGTGGGCAGGTAGCAAAGGTACAGGCGGCGACTCGTTGCGACCATTACCGAGAAGTGCAGTCAACGATGGACGAGGAAGGTCCATGCTTTGCGTCGAGCGCGAGGCCGCAATTTGTGGACCCTGCTCAGAAACCCTTCTGTCTCTCCCTCGAGAAGAGCTCTCTTCCGCGTCCATGGCGCTGCCAATGGGTAGCGCAGAGACAGAGACATTCCCCTGCTTCGACGGCATGGCCGAATTGGTCCCGTGGCTGCCGAGCTTGAGCGATGAGAAGAATGTTCGCAGCTTGCGAGGCCCCTTCACGGACGATGTGCCTTGCTGGGATCCTCCTGCGAAACCTGAGACGGACGAATCGGCCTCAGATGCATCGTCTGGCAGCGCTGGTGTCCCTCGTGAGAAGGTGAGGAATCTAGGACGAACGCCATCGAGAGATGCGCGAACCTTGGAGCCTGCGCCGGCTGATGAGGACGCGATTCTGTTACCGCTGCCGGTCTCGGATTCGATAGGTGCGACCGCTGGCGAGAAGGTGGACCGAAGGATGTCAAAGGAGGTGCTGCGCTGACGTGGGATCGTCTTGCCTTCTGGAAGCTGGGAAGCGCCCGCACTCGTCTGCTCGTGGTTGGCCGTAGGAGCAGATGCAAGTCTGTTGGAGAGCGACGGGCGTCTTGCAGGATTGCGCGCCGGCAAGCTAGGACCTGTCCTTTGCATCTGAGAAGCCGGATTGGAAGCGATGCGAGGAGGAAGAATCTGTTCTTTCGCCGGTACTTCGGGCCCAATGCCAGCATCCCTGAGCAGCTGAACGTCAGACTGGGAGGGTTGCGGTCGTTGCCTGGCCCTCCTGCTTGGCTCAACATTTTCAAGTGGACCTGCAACGGGCTCAAGGGGCTGCGCAGGAGACTGATTCATGTATGGCATCGGCTCGAAACCTTCTGTGAGCGGCTGCGGCGGCTCTTGTTGCTGCTGAGAGAGGTCGACGTCCATCATAGGGCTGTGTAGGCTTTGGTAATTGACAGAGCTGCTGATACGTGGAGGCGGCATTGGTGGCGCTGGCGCTCTGTCCTTGTGCTTTAAGCGGTCCTTTCGCTTCTTCCTACGCCTGCGCTCAGAACCAGCCCGCTCAGCTTGTCCGTTGAGGTGGGCGCCTCCTTCGAGTGCGACCGAGGAGGATGTCCTTGCAGGTAGGGTCGCATCCTCCAAGCGCGCGTCGGCTACAGAAGATCGCTTGCGAATGCTACGGTACGGCGAAGTGGGTCGAATGGACCCAGCAGTAGCGCCTTCGTCTGCCGATGAATCAGACGAATTGGATGCGACTGGTGGCGCAGCCAGTCCTATTCTACGGCCATGAGAGTCAGCGCTGATGGAGGACCTCGTCGCGACACCAGCTGTGGATCGTGATGGCGGCATACGAGTATTGGTGGCAGCGTCGGAGGATGCGAGCGCAACATTGTCTGAGGTTTCCCTACTGCGGGCGGAGCCATTACCCAAATCAGGGCGACTGGGTTTCCTCCGGGCTGATGTGGATCCTTCGCCGCCTCCGCCCGTCGTGAGCCCTTCTGGCTTTCTTCTCCTGGAAGAGGAGGCGCCGCTTGCAAAGCTCTCGAGCCATCGCTGATGTTCTGGATGATTTGGATTGGCGGCTTGGACGACAAAGTCGTGGTCGATGGGCGCGGCTGGCGAGGCAGCCCTCGTCAGCCTGTTGGCCGCCTTCATTGAGGTTGCGCGCGCGGCGGCATCCACCGACGAAGCTGCGGCCCCTCTCGAGGGCACAGCATGAGGATAGGAAGGGGATATGGGTGACTGTCCAGAGGCAAAGGGCGAGGAAGATGGTAGCCGGCTGGAGCTGGCCAGCGCCGAAGGGCTATGACCAGGTGGTGTGGACACGACACCTCTCCCTGGCGTGGCCATCATGGCAATGGAAGGACCTGCGGCACTGATCGCTCGGTCGAAAGAGTGCTTTGGAGCAATCACAAAGGCGGTACGCGGCTCAGCCTCTTCTTCGCCCTAGCACATCGCGGGAGAATGGGACAGCGGCGGAAGGACGAAGCAACTAAAGGCTGGAGTCGGAGGTAAGGAGAAGGACGCAGAGAAGAGGAAGAAAGATGATGTCCTTGGCCAGCAGGGTAGTCGTTGAGGGCGTGCACTCGTAGCAGTAGGAGTGGTGAGGAGTTGTGGTCGCAGCTCGGCAAAGGCCCTGCAACTTTGGCGGATGAGGTGGAGAGATCGGAGGAGGAGGAGGATGGGAAGGGTGGTATCGAGGATTCGTCAGGTAATTGTGAGGGATACGAATGTGAAGAGGTGGGCGCTACGGCGTCGCAGATGGAATGGGATTAGGATGATGGTAGTGGTGGTAAGAGTATCCAATGGCTCCCCGTCCTCCTCCCTCTCTGCTGCTAGCGACTACAAAGGGACGAGCAGGGCCCACTCTCAATTCACGCTTGGGCCTCCGCCGATGAGAGGCAGTCACGCTCGCCCGCCCTCTGTCCGTCTGGCTCGCCTGGCGCTCCAATGAGATGCGCCGCCGCCGCCGCCGCTGCTGCTCCTTGCCTGCCTGCTCCTGTCTCCCCGAATCTACCTCTGTCGCTCTTACCCTCTTTTCTCAGCCCAATCGCCGCCGTCCCACGTCTCCGTCTCCCGCTCGCGTCTGGCTTTCTTCCGTTCGACGGGACAAGTCGAGATGAGTGATGCTAATCGCTGCCTGCTGTCCCTCTCCCTCGGCGGGCCATTGGCCTTCCCTGAGAACGTTATAGCCAAGCCAGCGGGAGCAAGGGAGCGCTAGTCTACTCTAGTCTACCACTAGGGCTCCTTGCTACTCTTCCTGAGCTAACCATTCTGCTCGACTCGACGCCAAGTTGCAAGCGACCGGCGACGGGCGGCAAGGGTGGCGGCGGCGGCGGAGGCGGCGGAGGCGGCGTCAACGTCGAGGACCACGAGAGGGGTTGATGCGTGAGTGCGGGCGTGCATCGGCTCGCTGACGAGAAAGGAAAGGGAGAGAGCGCGACGAGGGTTTGGCCTCCCAAATAGATCAAGAAGACTTGCAGCATAGAGCAGCAAGGCGCAACGCAAGCGCCCAATGGGGTAGCAGCAGATGTGTAGCATTGTCTCAGCTTGCACTCGTACGACGGTGAGCTAGAATGGCGCCAGAAAACCGATCTCCAACCAGCTAGAGGATATTGGCCAGAATCAAGCTCAAGCTTGTGTTGCCACGCACTGCGTCGAAAGCTCCGATGGGCCAACAAACAAACACCACATTGCGGCGATTAGGGCAACATCCAGCAAAGACAGCAGGCTAACGATCAACACTGCTGTACCATACGCTCTCGCTCAATCACTTTCACCTCAAATCCTTGACGACATCGTCTTCAACGAGCCACACACGAGAAGATCCCTTACGTACTGTTGATCCGCTCGTGCACCCGGCGTATCTCGCTTCAAACTATTCAGAAGCAGAGTATGTTCCAAGTCGAGGGAGCGACCACGAAGGCGAGGCAGCGGGTCAAATCAAGCCCACCCCTTGCCGGCCTTCAAGGGCTCACCGAATGCCCCTCTTGACAGGTGAAACTGCAGCGACGGACAGTAGAGTAAGCGCACGGACGTTGCGAATAAGCTGAGGAGCGAGGAAACAGTGGTACGTTGCACTTTTGACATTGCAGTCCGCTGAAAGCCAGGTGGGGCCAGAACGATCATGACACTGGGAAGAGAATGTCGGCAAGACTAGATGTATGATATGTTCTGCCGTCTGCGTTCCTGCCCTTCGCTTCACCGCTCATCATTAGCTGATCCTCATCCACCGCTCACCGGCGGTATGACAGCCACCTCCTCTCCACCCCTGAGCATCGTCTTATCAACCTCGTCCTCATCCACCATCGACTGCCCCACACTCCATTGTGAGCGCTTAAGCACATCCTGAAGTCGCGGCAGGTCCTTGACCTTCTCAGCGTCCTTGTCCTTCGAGCCTTGCGCCTCAAGTAGCGAGGCCAGGTCCTTCAGGGGGAAGGGCGAGGGTGAAGACGGAAGGTCAAGCCTCATCGTCGAGCGACCGGCCGCGTCTCGGGCAGCGGCAAAGAGGAGGAGTGTCACGCTGCGTGCTTCCGCTGATGCGCCGTTGGTCGTATCGCCATTGGTGATAGTCGATCCTTTCTCGTGATCATGGCCGTGCTGATTGTCCGGGTGGAAAATCTTGTTCATTGCTGTCTTGAAGTCAGAGTGGTGCTCCTGCGGCTCTGCAGAGGACATGGTAGCCGCAGGCTTGTCACCATTCGTAGCGACGGCCGGGTCACCAGCGGCCGATCCTGCTGCACCTGCTCCTGCTACGCAAGCCGCGCCAGTACCGATGGGCGCCGCATTCAGCGCGCTAAAGTGGCGATCGATCGGATTCTTGTTCACGTTCGCGCTTGGAGTCTTGAAGGCTTCTGACGGGGTGACGGCCGTGTCGGCGGTGCCCTGGTTGAAGTCGGCAGGAGTGTCGTCGGAGTGACCATTAGGCAAGGTGACGGGAGCGACGCCCGCCTTGCCCGCCTTGCCCGCCTCTGCACGCTCTTTGGAAGCGGCAATAGCCTCCTGTCGAGCTGCTGCTGGATCAGAGATCTGAGTCGTTGGCGCTTCAGCCGGTGCGTTGCTCTGCGTCCTCGCCAGGGCAGCCTTGTCTTCTGCCTCCTGCGCGATGTCCTCGATGTCCTTCTTGCCCATCTGCTCAGTTGAATCCTTGTCATTGCCGCCACGAATGACCCACTCTGACGCTCCGATCTCTGAGTTGCACTGCTCTTTGAATCGCTTCAACTGCTTTGCGCGGATCTCGTCGCATTGCTCGACCAATTTGGGCCAGTACGCATCGTGGTTGTACTTGGGGTCGACGTCGCCGCCGTACTCTGCACTGAGCTGGGCGGCAGGCACCTCGCTCTTGATTCCCTCATCGAATTTGCACTTAGACTTGGTGACCGGGTCGATGAAAGGCTGAATGGCGCTCCAGAAGGCCTTGAAGACCCATGGTACATTGATGCAGAGGGCAACGCCGAGACGCTCGACGTAGTGATTTTGGAGAATATAGAGCATGAGCTTGGCGTTGGAAATGCTGGTGGGGTTGCGGGACTTGTGGTCAAAGTTGATGAGGAGAGCCAACTGCTCGACGCCAGGTGGCATGAGGTCAATGCATCGTTCGAGAATCCAGACTGCAAATTCCATCTGCCGCGGCGTCTCCTTGGTATCGTTGCGGTGAGGATGCATGTAGTGGAGGGGCCTGGCGTTGTTGTCGAAACCGAGCACCGTCTCCTTGCCGCTCCTTGCCTCTGGCTCTACCACGTTCGGGTCGAGCTGGTCAACGCGAAACTCTCTTCTCCAAGCAATCGTATCCGTAAGCCTCTTCTTTGCTTGAGCGAGGTCCCACTTTGTCGCTCGCAGATATCTCAGCATGCTCTCCCTGCTCAGCATGCGCAGCTTCTCCCACTCTGTCGGCGCCTTCTCCTCAGCCTGCGGATCTTTGAGCGATGTTGGATATGTGTCTTTCGCTCGAAAATACTTTAGCATCTCTGCTAACTTCTCCTCCTGATCGGGCGTCAGCTTAGCTGGTGGCTTAGGACGACACCCTGGCTCCGGTGAATGGAAGACACCGGCGAAGCTCTTTGGTGCTGGTGTTGGGTCTGATGCTGCTGTGGTCTCTGAAGGAGCATCCTCATGGGAGCTGACCTTGGCGATGGTCTCTTTGAACGACTCCTTGCCCTTCTGACCGCGTGTCGACATTGAATTGTATGCTCGAGAGAGGAGCGAGGGTCGCTGCGACAGTTTGGACGAGCCGTGCATCGTGGCGCCCTTTTTGCTTGAGGCGACCGAGTCTCTTGAGCGCACCTGTGTTGCTTCGCGACCCAACGACATGATGGCACAGTGTCTTTGAGGGGTGTGTCACCTGGGGAGGGGAGAATAAGAGAAGTAATGGGAGAGACGATGTCTCTCGGGGCGATAACGGGTCCAAACGCGATTGACTCGCTGTGAGGATGAGTGGAGGAAGGAGAGGACGGCGACGCGGAAACCCCTTGGCGACAACGATGAGGCCGGGAATCGATGTGGATCGATGTGGATGATGATGACGATGATGTTACTGATAATGAAGAGCGTGGAGAGGTGGATCTGATGGAAAGCAGTGAAAGGTCTTACTCCACTCTACCATTCAATTCGTTAATGCAAAGATGTAAGACGAACTTGGCCGGCTGGGCTGCAAACAGGCGCGGGTCCACCCATCGGCTGTCGAATTCCGTCGGGTGATGTGAGGAGTCGCATTCCGGCGGCCAGGCAGGAGAGAGCGTCATTGACGAAGACTAAGCATCGTGACCGGCAAGCTGAGCACCGGTGAGCTTAGGAGCGAACAAGGTCATGCCAGCCTGCTCCTCGCCCTCTTTGATCCACCACGTCTCGTGTGCAAGACTCACGACAAGGCGATACCGAGGAGACCTTCCTGTCGCAGCAGCGGACGACCGGCAAACGGCGACCGAGCCCCCCCCGTGCTATCGGGCCACCACAAGCCCGCCGTGCCGCCAGACACTGGCTCGCTCGCCCTCCATGGTGCAATGAAAGGCCGTTGAGCAAGAATGACAAGCAGCTGAGGATGTGAACGGAGGCATCAGGTCATCCGCAGCCGCTGACCCACGTCTCGCACATGCCGCAGGCTTCTGCCTTGTCTCGTGTGCGGCATGAGACTAAACGGCCTCAAATGATCAGCGGTCGCCACGTAGTGGTGCGGAGGAACCTTGGGGCAGCGGCTTTTGATTGCAGTCGATGATGCCGATCGGCGGCTCGTATCAGGCGGCCTGACTGCGCTGGTGAGGTGAGCGAGGAGAGAGGCGGTGCTTGAGCGGCACAGCAGGTGCGAGGGCAAAGGAAGAGACGAGGCGTGGTGTTGGTGACCGTCCGCCAGCGCGCTCGTGGGTCTCCCCCCCGATGCAGCGTCCTTGATCAACTTTCATCCCTGCACCCATTCGCAACATTGCCTTTCCTCTTACCCTGCTAACCCCAGCTACCATGGTCAAATTCACGACTCTTATCCACACGTCCATCGTCGCCCTCGCCGTCTTCTTTACGGCGAGGACCAAGGCCAGTCCCGTCATCTACACCCCCACGAGGTGAGCGTTCAAGCATTTGAGGCGGATCAACAGCTTCTCCTCACACTGATCACCGTTGCTCATTCTCTATCTGCGACCTCAGCCTAGTGCAATGTCTCGCTGCCCAGATTACATGGGAAAACGCCGCGCCGCCCGTCTACATCGCGGTGAGCTGCGCTCTGCGAGGAGGTTCAAAGGTGTACTTACCGTGCTCACATCGCTTTGTCTCCCGCCTCTTGCTTTGCAGGTATATGAAGGCAGCAAGATGGAGGGTGAGCCCATCTACCGCATCGAAGCTCAGAACGCTGCAACGGGCCATTACACCTGGCAGTGAGCGCCAGCCAGGACCGTTGACACCTGTTCGTCTGGCGCGCTGATCATGATCTTTTCGCCATGCTCTTCGCCATATTGCGCAGCGTCAACGTCAAGGCAGGCACCAAGATCACCCTTCAAGTCCGTGACAACAACGGAGAGACAAACGCTTCGTCGCAGGTCGTCGTTCAGGTGAGTGGCTGAGCAATCAAGCCGGCGTGTGCTCGCTACGACACAGAGACGATGAGGTGGTGTCATGGTGTGAGAGGTCGCTGCCTTGAGCGTCAACGTCACATCATCGCTCTGACGATGTCCTCGACGACATCGCCCCCACTCGCGCACCGGGGCTACGATGCTTCAGAAGCCTCCTTCGGAAGCTGGCAACTGCTGCGAAAAGGCGAACGCCTTCCTTCGACGCGACGACGATTCTGACACCCCCTTCATGCCCATGCTTCCCAATCCCGACAACACCACCAATCGTGTCACTCCGACTACTGCCAACGGAACTTCGTTCTTCCCTTCTCAACAGGACGGCGGCAACAACGAATGTGCCGGTAGCCTCGTCGGTAGCGGCAAGAGTGATGATTCGGGAACCTCGAGCAGCAGTAGCAGCGGCGGCTCAAGCAGCTCGAGCTCTGGCTCGGGTTCAGGATCCGGCTCCAGCTCTGGCTCTGGCAGTTCCAAGAACTCGACCACCAGCTCAACGCCGAAGTCGTCCAACTCAAGCTCCTCGTCGACTACGTCTGGAGGGTCCAACAGCAGCTCCACCGGATCTGGCGGCTCAAGCAGCACCGACACAACGAGTTCATCTACGCCTAGCTCAACGTCCTCTTCTTCCAGCGAGCCCTCTTCGAGCGGCAGCGGCAGCTCGACTAATGCTTCAGGTGCTACGTGAGTTGATGTGGGGTGGACGAGAGCGCGCCGATCGCTGACCAGCTGTCCTCCTTCCCCTCGATAGAACCACCGGCCACAACGTCGCCGCCACAGTCGGCCCCAAGCTTGGCATCACCATTCCCTGCGCTGCCGCTGTTGGTCTGCTGGGCCTCCTCGCTCACGCTCTCTTCTAGACGAAAGCGACGCCTCGTTCAGGTCGAGCTTGGTTTGCCATTGAGGACGCCACGGACATCGCAGCGGGTTGATCTGGCCTCGCGTCGTCCTCGAAGACCGATCTCGTACTCAATTGTACATCTCTTCTCTTATTTCCCGCTGAGAGCCTCTCGACTCTTGAATCAAGACTTGCGCCTCTCGAAACATCTCAAATCTAGTCTTCCTTTCCTCTCACGAGAAGCCCTGCGCTCTTCGTCGTTGCCAAATGAAATCCTCTGCTTTTCCTCTCCACGCAAGGAAGACGTGAAGATGAGTGGACGAGACCCACTTTGATCATCATTGACTTTCACTTATATCCCAGAGGCTCAATCCTGCATCATGGGCCAACCACCGAGGAGCGCCCGCAGTGCCAGTCCTCTTGGCGCTCTCGTCGCTACTGCTATGATCCTCGTCCTCAATGCCCTCGTCCGGCCACCTCCTAGATCCACTTGCAGCCACGACGAGGGGCAGCAGAGGATGGAGGCTCACTGAAGCAATGGCGTCTCCTGCTAGCTTCCACGAAGCTCGACGAGCTCGTGGTCTCAGCTGTGCTTGACTCCTTCGACTCGCAGCATGTTGCCCTGCTCCTTGGTTCCCCTCATCGTCCCCGCTGGCTGTCAAGCTCCAGACGCTCACCCTGCCCGTTGTGCTGCCGGCACAAAGCCAACGACCTGCCCAGTCTATGTGGAAGAAGAGGCGTTGGGATGTTGCACGTGTCCACTCGTAATCGTCTTCGTCTTCTCCGTCTGGCCCCTCGACTCCCTCGCGATCGTAGATGGCGACAAGTGCCGCATCTGCCGGCTCGGACGAGGTAAAATCTGGGGCAGGCGAGAGATACCTGAGATCGAAGCATTTGATGCTCCCCGACTTGCGTAGCGCCACGAAGAGCAGGTAGGGCGTGGTCGGATGGAAAGCGAGCTGCATCACTCCAGCGCCCTCCCCTTCTTTCCATCCAGCAATGCATAGGCTGCTTGACACCGTGGGCTGTCTGGCAGAGTCAACCCACAGTCCCGGAGGAGCGCCGCCGCCTCGCTGGTAGATGCCGACCGTGCCAGAGAAAGTAGCCACGGCGATGAGCTCAGAGCCTGACCCGTCGTAGTGTGGTACGATTGTCAGCGCTGACACGAGTCCTCTCTGAAGCTCTGCGCCTACCGCGCGTTTCATTGGCACCAGTCGAAGGGTTGTGCATGTGTTGACCCCAGGCCTCGTAACGTCGAAGATGCTGATGCTCCCGCCATGTCCGGCGAGCAAGCTCATCCCATCGAGAGTGAAGGCGACTGCCTGTGGGCCGATAAAGCGCTCTACGTGGTCTTGAATCCCGTAGGTCGCCCTCGTCGCTCCTGTATAGGCGTCGACCAGCCGAAGGGGAACATCGCGCGCGCTGTACGCGAAGCACCAGGTTGCGGGATGGCTGGGGTGCGCGAAGGGGTACCAGGTGTAGTCGAGAAGCGGGGTTGGGGACGGAAGACGAAGGATGTGTCGGAGCGAGTGGGGCGACGAGCTCGACGACGCGGCAGCGTCGCTGTCGCTACTGCTGGATAGCTTAAAGAGGTCAAGGTGATGGCTCTCCGTTTGCGCTAGGAGATGGCTCCCGTCAGGTGACCATCTCGCTCTTCGCCAAAATTCTTGCTGGTCAGTAATGGAGGAGCTGGCTTTGCTCTTTCCCTTATTGAGCGAGTTTGATGGTCTTACAATGTCGCTCGGCCGCACCCGATGTACGAGACTCGGAAGGTGAGAGTGGTCGAATCGAAACGTTGGAGGAGTGGGCCATGCTGACTCGCTCTCGGCCGCCGCTGCCGCTGCTCCAGCTCGTGCTACCTCTGCTTCCCCATTCGCGCTTGCCATACTACCGATAAGTACCCCTAGCTCCTGAGCAACCGCGATGGCCTTCAGCTTGCGCCTTGTCCGGGTTTAGATGATGACGATGCGAGAAAGTTGCGCCGCCCTCTTCGACGCCCGGGCGTGCGTGCAGCTCAAAATGAGGCGCATGCGCAACTTGGCTGCTCAGACGAGTGGAGAGAAGTTCACGCCTCACCTCACCCACGCTCGGTCCTGTTGCGTGTAAGCTACCGCTACTCTGATTGAGATTTGAGAATGAGGGAGTCTCGACACCTCTGACAGGAGCGGAAACCACTCTCTTTTGATGCTCGTGGAGCACAGAGGTTCAATCATTGATACTGCAATTAGTGTACCTGACCGCCCATGAGAAGCCTCACGCCGATGCGCACGATCACGAGCAATGACACTGCTTGTCGCCGCCCATCTGAGCTCAGCTACCACACGCAAGGCCTTAACCTTGATCACACAGCACTCACTTTGCCCCGACATCGTCGAGCTCTCACTCGTTCCCACAGGAGTTTGGCGAGAATTCGGCGTTGAGATTGACTCTGGCTAGCCTCGACTAGCAGAGAGAGGGGAGAGCCCTTTAGCGTCCGTCGCCTCGTCGCCTCGTCGCCTCTTGGTTGTTCACCCGCCGCTGGCCTCTCTGTCTCTCCGCGGCGTGGCTTCATTTGACTTTGGCTGGCTTGCTGCTGCACCAACGACTTCTCCCTGCGCCGTGCATCCGCCGCTGTCTGCCCTGTCCGCCGTCACGCCTGCTTCTCCTCCCCCACTACAGAGCGTGGCCAACCAACAAACAGATCTTTCTTCTCCATCACTCGAGGGGTGCAAAAGGCAGCTATCATCTGCTAAGCATCGACGACACGACAGGCCAGCGCCCAACGGACGACGGCCGCGCAGATTGACTGGCCTCATTCTTACTTTCCTTCTCTCAAGTCGCCCTCCTCTGTCCCTCGCTTTGTCGTCCAACACGATTGCTGCCCCGCGGAGGCGCGCCTAGTCTATCGCCGCCCATCACCCTATGGCTGTCATCCTGCGCCTCCGTTGATACCGTCACGATCATCGTCGTCGCCATTGTCGTCACTACGCAACCGCAACCCCAAGGCCCAGCCGCCGTCCCCCCCATCGGCTCATCCCACACTCCGCTCCTGTCCAACCTATCCTACCCCGAGGGGTGCCGTCACTTGCAACGCTTGGCATCCCCGTGACATCTTCCTCGTCGCTTCTCTTTCCTGACAATGGGCGGCATCTGCTGTAAGCCAGAGGTGAGCTAAAGGGAGAGCGTAGTATGTAGATCGGGGCGTGAGTATATGCTGACCCGCCCCTTGATGATCGCGCTGCCAGGTCATCGACTTCGATGGGCCAGTCGACCTCTACCACTTTTACCTGCTGCGGGCCGTTGGCAAGGGAGCCTTTGGCAAGGTCAGAGTTGTGCAGCATAAGCAGACCAAGGTGAGCGAGGGGGCTGACTAGGATTTGTTGCACGAGACCTTCCGAGCTGACCATGCCCACCTTCTGCCGCTCAGACACTGTATGCGCTCAAATACATCAACAAAGCCAAGTGCATGAAGATGAGAGCAGTCTCAAATATCATTCAAGAAAGGCGGTTGCTGGAGGAGATCGAGAGCCCCTTCGTGTGCAACCTGCGCTACGCTTTCCAAGATGACGAGAACATGTTCATGGTCCTCGACCTGATGCTGGGCGGCGACCTGCGCTTCCACCTCGATCGTACTGGCAACATGAAGGAGGCGGTGGTACGCTTCTACGTAGCAGAGCTAGCCTGCGCATTAGACTATCTTCACAACCTACAGATCGTGAGTTCGCTGCGATGCACGGTGGAACATCGAAGCTGGCAGCTAACCACGCCTCGATGCGCTCGCGCAGGTCCATCGCGACATCAAGCCGGATAATGTCCTCCTGGATGAAAAGGGTCATGCCCATCTTACCGACTTCAACATTGCTGTCCACTTCTCGCTCAAGCGTCCACTGACTTCCATTGCCGGCTCCATGGCCTACATGGCCCCGGAGGTCCTAGGCAAGCGCGGCTACCTGAGCTCCGTCGACTGGTGGTCTTTGGGCGTGACGGCGTACGAATTGCTCTTTGGACGGAGACCCTTCAGAGGCAAGACAAATTCGGCCCTGACGCATTCGATCATGAATGACCGGTGCGGGTTCCCGGAGAATGTAGACACGATCGTCTCGAGGGAGACGATTAGCTGTATCAAGGGGATGCTGGAGCGGGATACTCGCAAGAGGATGGGTTGCAGAAACGGGCTCGAGGACTTCAAGGCTCACCCATGGTTCGCCAACCTAGACTGGGATGCTTTGATGGCAAAGCAGCTGAAGCCTCCATTCGAGCCCGACAGCAAAAAAGCCAACTTTGACGCGACACACGAGCTCGAAGAGCTCTTGCTCGAAGATAACCCGCTCAAGGCTCGGAAGCGCGACGAGAAGCGCGATATCAACAGCTTGGCGCCGGAGATGCGGCAGATGGAAGAGCATTTCCTGCCCTTCGACCATCTCAAGCAGGTGAGACGGTCCTACTTCAAGTCGCCAAAGGCACGGGAGAGGACGCTCGAGGAGCAACAACAGACTTCGTCAACCACTTACACGCTGCAGGACCAGCCGCTGGCCGACATGAGCGGGTCGGCGTCGCAGCTGAACGGGGCTCACGGTGGGCATGGCATGATGCTTGCGCCCCAGGCGACGGGCGGAAGCTCGATCACCGGACCAAGTGGGATGCTGGACCCGAGAGGGCATGACAGAGGAGAGAAGGCGTCGATGAGCCGGCAAGGGTACGGAGTGGATGATGGTAGAGGGTCGGATCTCGAAAGACTGCACAGTAACGGCGTGTCTTCATCGGGAGGAAACGGTGGGGCGCTCGGCTTCCAACCTCATCAGCAGCAGCATCCGTACGGCACGCCGAGAGTCAGTAGCTCGATGGACGGCCAGTCACGGGAGCCAAACCTGATACCGACGGCGAGCACACAACAACAGACGGGAGCTTACCCGATGAAGGATCTGGGATACGCGCGATGACGCTACGGCGACATTCTCTCTATTCTGCGGCTTCGCCGTCTCATCATTTCTCGACACCCAGCATGACCTCTTTCCCGGTCTCGATCAGCATCGCGCTACCCTGCACTGCGTTCCCTCAGCACCGCATCGTAAACCAGGGTGACGCCGTGAGCATGGCTCTACACCCCCCTGCAACGCTTTACTGCAAACACACTCATTTCTCTCTCCTAGTGTAACGCCCCGCGACACTTTCGTACCCCTTCACGCTACACTGCCTTGCCCTCATCCCCCTCTTGTCAACCAGAGCAGGCACACACACCGACCCTTCCTTCTTTCAACCCCGAGTATACCCCTCCATTGCCCGCCCGCCATTGCGAGAAATCTATTTATTTTCAATACTTGCGTTTCTTCCACGTCGATGTTGACAGAGGACTTGGCCGCCTGCCGACCGGGCGTTCGAGTGTCCAGTCACTCTGCTTTGCGGAGGCGGTCTCGCTTCTCTCTCCTTGACGACGTCCACACAACGTCTCACGAGTTTCATCCTCAGCCGCCGTCCAAGATACCGCAAGTGGCATCCACCAGCGCGTAAAGCCAGTGGCGCACCTTAATGACGACGAGCGCGAAATGAGGGTGGCTTGGCTTGCGGAGATCTCCTCTCCTTTCTCACGCTAATCTAGGCGCGTGGTGCTGCCGCGGGCATTAGGAGCATAGCGAGAGAGCGAAAGAGACACAGTGAGCGGCTGGTGAATTAAAGGTCCGTCGAAGCCCCAATGATCCAACGTCCGATGTCGACATGCCGGATGTCAGACGTCAGAAGGCCCGGACGTCGTAGAATGAATTGCGGGATCGTGACGCTTCCCTGTCGACGTCTTCGGACGCATCGACTTGACGTTGTCGTGCCCTCCTGCCCTTTCATCACTCGCGACTAACCTTATGCAGGAACACAGCTTGCAGAGGAAACAGGGAGAGGACTTACTCTCACTCTGGTTTCTGCACGCGTGCGTACGTACTGTATGCGCATGTAGGCGTGCGTCCGACTAGAGGCGATCAGCACCGGCCCCTCGTCACTCCGAGACGTCACACAGGGGGGCCGTTCCGCCGTTGGCGTTGACACGACACCGGGACAGTGAATACAGACGCAGACGATGCCGGGGCAGGGAGGAAGAGCTAATCTCGGAGTTCTTCAGATCACAGAGTTGCGATATTGCCAGCGAGAAGCAGTAATGAGTTTCTAGCGTCGATGCTGAGAAGCCAAGCAGAGCTGTACTCACGTCGTTGACGATGTCGTCAGGTCGGATTGTACCAACTATGTGGTGGGGAGAGAGGTTGCACCTTTCTCAATCCATTCCACCTACATTCATTTTCTGTCCTTCACAATCGCCTCGCCGACTTCCCCCTTGCTGGATTTTCGGCTATCGAGTGTCTCACCCGCATCGAGAGGCCACTCGCAGGCAGGACGGGACTTAGCAACAAGCTTTTTCGCAAGGTCCGCCTCCATCCCAAGACAGCGAGTGGGGCCGAGGTTGCCTGCCGGCGGGCCTGTAACTCTCCCCTCTTTTGAGACCGGCAGTCACGAGGTGTCGATCCCGTCGAAGCAAGTGCGGCGAGCAGCTCATCGTCATCGAGGTCGTCAAGAGGGCAAGCATCTCCTTCGCCCTCAAAGCCCACCTCCCCCCGGTCCCTCATCTGTCCGGTGCGGTGCGCTTGTTGCTCCTGCGTGCTGCATCCTGGCGGCGTCGTCCGTGCCCCCTGATTGCTTGAGCCCTGATTCGACCCGGCTGGCTCTTCTCCCGCGGTGTGGGAAAAACACAGGGCGAACTCATTGGCGCCGAACGGAAGTGGTGCCTGACGAGGCCGTTGGAAGCAGAATCAAGAAGAGGGGGACAGCATAGTCAGAATGTTCCTTCCTTACCAATCGCACCTCGCTGTGGCTGCTCAGCATCAGCAACTCCGATTGCAGAGGGAGAGGCAACAGCAGCAGCAGCAACAGCAGCAGCAGGCGTCGTCGTCATCGTCGTCCTCTTCCTCCTCCTCATCCACACCAAGCGCTACCTCCTCTTCTGGCAAACGGTCCAGACCCAAGACTTCCTCCGGCATCGTGCCATCTGCGTCACCTCCTCCGTTGAGCGGCAGCTTCAATCCTCATTCGCTGAGGTCGGTGCCATCAGATCATTCGCTTCATTCGTCGTCTCGAGAACCATCTACATCAACCTCGGGCGAAGGCTGGACGAGTCGCAGAGGCTCGGAAGCAACGTCTCCTCTCCTGCCCAAGTCCTCCACCCACCAGTGTGGTGGTCGAGGAGGGGCAGGCTCACGATTTGCGGCCAAGATTGTCTTGCCCGCCCGGCTCTCGTCTCGACAAGACCCTTGTACTGACGCCGGCTCATCTGGCCTTGCCCATCACGGGAAGCGTAGGTCGAGCCTTTCTCACCTCGAGCTTCCCTCGTCTTTTGGAGCTCCACCAGCCCGCGTCACTGGTAGAGGCGGCGTAGGAGCTATACCTATCATGAGCACATCTAGTGCAACATCGGGAGGCGGACTCAGTGGTGGGGCCGGTGGCTCAGGATCAGTCGTATCAAAGCTGCAGGCCAAGGTCGGTCTCAAGGCCAAGCCATCTCGAGCTCCCGACCACGTGCAAGATGCTGCGACCTCTTCATCAGCTTTCGCTGGATACTCCATGTCAAGTCACCTGGAGCAACCGGACAGACCGCCACGCTCACGATCGCGGCCTACTGGGGGCTCGGCATCGAGCTACACATCCTTGGACGACTCGGTTGTAGAACCGAGGACGATGACATCGACGAGCGGCAGCGTCGGTCCTCCAACGAGCATAGCTATGCCTGAGCTAAGGCACACAAATTCAGATGCGTCCACATCCACGATCCTCAACGGTCCTGCATCGCAGTCAGATCGATGGTCCGAATTTCAGAGGCCGTGCGAGGAAGATCCTGACATCGTAGGCCAGCCCCTTCCTGTGCGGCTTGGTATCGTACCTCCCCTCTCACGGTGCGAGCCAGGACCAATGGGCACTAGATACGTCGAAGGTTATTATCTGCATACTGCCCCGCCAGTGCGTCCCTTTTCGGCCAAGAGAAGATCCTTCTCCAATGGCTCTATAGCCATCTCAGCAGCCGCACCCTACGCGACGTCTGCAGCAGTCGCATCGTCGCCAAGCCAATCCATGCAGTCACAGTCTCCCGTTGCAGGCCTCCATCGAGTGCCTACCAACGCAAGTGAAGATGGGTCGCACGCTCGCGCAGCTAGTGCGGACCAGTCCCCATCGTCTTCTCATTTGTCAGCTAGACGGCCCACTCTCCAACGCAGCAACACTGGGTCGTCCGGCGCGCAGCCTGGCAGCTCAAGCGGCGGTCGTCGAATGAGCAGCAGTCGCACCCTCGTCACCCTAGCAAGCGATGACTCAACAGCGACGACCCCACCAGCGCTCAAGTGGGATCTGGAGTCGTACTGGACATACAAGGAGGAGCGAGCCCTCAGCGGCGGCGCTCGTCGCACACGATACCATGCCTATCCGCGCGAGAAGGTGCCCTACTTCCTCGCACACGATCAGTCTGCAACGTGCGCCGAGCTGTCCCTGCACAACATCACCTACCAAGCCCTCTCATATCGACACAGCGTGATACCTTGGGGAAATGTGAAGCCAAAACGCGTCCTCGACTTGGGCGCAGGCACTGGAGCGTGGTGTCTGGATGCAGCGAGAGAGTGGAAGGAAACTGAGTTCATAGGGCTCGACGTTGTGCCGTCTCAAACGCCTCTTGCCCAGCTCAAGTGTCTCGACCTTGAGCAACGCGTCTCGTGGGTGGTCGCCAACTTCCTCGAGGGCCTGCCCTTCCCTGATGCCAGCTTCGACTTCGTTCACATCCGCAACGTAGGCTCGAGCTCGATCAGCGAGGATCAGTGGCCTGATTTCCTGTCAGAGGTGGTGCGAGTCATGCAGCCAGGAGCAATGCTTGAGCTCCTCGAGTACAACTGGAATTTCACCGGAAATCTCCGCAATGCGGCGCTCTCTGAGATCACCACTTTCAGTGGTCAGGGCCCCCCTCGTCCCATGGGCTCAGCGCCAAACGCTGGGCCCACGCGGTCAAGTAGCGGCGCTTCTGCTACGGCTGGTTCTCAGCCTGAGGTTCCCTCCTCTACTCCGCCCAAGCCTTACGCCATGCTCGAGCAAGCATTCGAGCGCATTCTTGCTAGGCGCTTCATCAACCCGCGCGTGCTGTCAATCATTCCCCTGAATCTCACCAGCCAAGATTTGCAGGACATTCGCACGGGCAACCCTCGTCGAATACCACTCACCGCAACCAATGACGACTTCCTCATGCTGGGCAAGCTCGCCGCAGAGCGCAATCTGGCAGATCCGGCAGGCCCTTCTCCGGCAACCAACTCATCACCAGCGCCTCCAGCCTCCCCGACCGCGTCACCCAAGTCGCCTTCTGAACCAGCCTCGCTCGCGACCGCTACCACAAGCAGCAGCTCCGACCCTCTCCCTCCTCCACCCCGCCGCCAAGCAGACCGCACAGTCTTCACCTCCCGCCCACAAGTCGGTCAGCCGCTGACCGATAGTGGCTTCTGCGTCACGCCGGATACGGTCTCCCTCCTGCGCACCATGAGCCTTATCGCCCACACCGAAAAACTCTACAGCGCCCGTGCCCTTGTATGGGATGAGGCGCAGGAAGAGAAGGCCGCTCTGCTCTCCAACTCCGTCACATCTCGTGGTGGGGGGCCAGGCACGCGCGTCTCCTCCTCGGACGTGGCGGCCTCGTGGGCTCATCCCTGGAAGAATAGGCACGACTTCGAGATGGCCATGACTGCGTATCGGAGAGATATGATCGAGTATGCGAATGTGGCCGACCTGATCAGGCAGCGATTGGGTTGGGAGTCGGGGAAACTAGAGAGTGTGGCGGAGAGGAAGATGGGGGAGAGACAAAGGAAGTTGGATGAGGGATTGGCGGCGACGGCAGAGTGGCTGAAGGAAGAGGCTGGCAACGGAGCAGCGAAGGCGGCGGTGAGCCCGTCTGCGAGTGGTGGTGGTTCAGGTGGCGGATCCAACAGCCCGCAGCCTCCCCCCGCGCTTCGTTTGGACAGCGGGAGTGGGGCGAGTGGCATAAGCACCATAGGCGACGACTCGATGGAGAGCTTCAGTACGTCGAGCAGTAGCCCGGTCCACCCTCTGACCCCACTGACCCCGCTCGGCAACGCCTCGGTGTCGATGATGGAAGACGGCGCAGCGGGAGCTGGAGTGCATTGTCGAGACGGATCCAAATCAGCTCCGGCAAGCAGGCGCAACTCTGCCGTGATCGCTGTCTCCATTCTCGATGAGATGGGCGAATACGAGGACACAACTTTTGAGTCTAGATGCCCCAGCGTTGCGCCGCTGAGGACGCATGGCCACGACGCCGGTAGTAGCAGTGGTGGGCTCAGCAGCAGCAGCAGCAGCGGTCAACCTCGAAGACCATCCTCGCCAGCACTTCCTGCAAACGCCGTCGAAGCAGCTCGAGCACAGAGTGCTATGAGTGGCTATTCAAGTAGCCCGGTTTTGGATGGCTCGATATCCTTCTTTCCCGGCAGCAACAGGAGGGAGCGCTCCTCCTCTACCGCCACCTCTTCGGGCACGACCTCCTCTCTGGCCACTCCAATCACTCCAATCGGCGGCGGCGGCGGGGCAGCGCCTGTTCAGCATCAGCAGCCACACCACAAGCCGACCGCGATACCACCGTACGTTCCCATTCTGGGCATCTTTGAGACCACGGGCTTCTCAGCCAAAGCGCCTGGAGGGGACAGCAGCTGTGCGAGCGCCGATATCGTCAGCTTCGGCCGTGTGTCCCCCATGATTCCTCCTGCGGCGCCGCCAATTGCGATGTCGGCGTCGACGCAAGGCTCATTTCAATGATTCCAAGTTGGAAGGAAACAAAAGTCGACGTCTTCTAAAGTTTGTATATCACCCGTTGCAAGGATTCGAGTCACCACAAGGTAGAGTAGAGCAGTCCGAAGTAGAGAGAGAGCGTGGAGAGTGCGCTCCCACGCAGCGCGTACACGGCAGGATCGCATGTCGCATCGCAACGCACCTCAGATTCAGTTGGCCCTTGGCAGGGGCTTCTCAATACCATCTTATCGCCTCCATTTCATCATCTCCCATTACTGACCCGGGCCACGAGACGCTGCTTTTTCAAAACACTTGTTGGCTCAGCAACCTAGCTTCACACTCGCTTTACAGGCGGACCTATCTTCAGTGGCGCCAATGACCCGCTACCTTCATGACATCGTCCGACTGTTCGCTCGAGTGCGGGGCTCCAGGCGGAGCGCAGCCAGCCACTCATTTCTTCTCACGCGGGTCCACGCGCAGCTTCGACTCGCCTCGCATCGCCTCGACTCGACGTCACTCTCTGCTCCGCTGCTGCATCGTGTCTTTTTCACCCTCGTGAGCCGAATCCTCGAGTAGACGTTGGGCCCAGACCCTTATCCTCCGCTTGCAGGCAAAGTGGCAAGCAAGCCTTGAGTTACGACTGCTCAAGAGCGACGAAATGAAGCGCGATCGAGCGACTTGATACCGCGTCAGGTCAGCCCGAGAGCGAGGCGCTTGCTGCTCGAATATGACCCGAAGGAGTAGGTCGCCTCTGAGCACTTGGACGCAGCTTGCCCTCGAGTCTTGAGCAGATTCATGAGCCGCCCGCCGGTTGCTCTCAGCCGCCGCCGCGAGCATCCTCTGCTCCTTCGCTTCGCATCATGATCGTTGTTCGTGATTTAACCCCGCTGCGAAGCGTCTGAAAGTGTGCTTGCTTGCGTAGCGCGCTTGAAGGTCCCGTGTCGCGATGCGCTGACATGCCCTCGTACCCGGTTCAAGGCGTGCCGTAATCTATCACAGCTTGCGGCGATCGCGAACAGTGCGAGCAAATGGACGCAGGGTACGGGGCTTGAGGTCTGGGTGAGCGGGCACACAACCCCGCAGACGAACAACGACGAGCGCCACAGCAGTAGCGGAGCCATGGAAGCCGCCCTCGCTCGTCGTTGTCTGCTTCTTCTTCCCCATGCCGTCATCGACTGATGAGCGAGTGGTCTGAGCGACCCACGAAGGAGGAAACTGATCACCAAGCAAGCGAATGCAGACAAAGGACGAAGCACTTGGCCAGTAGTGCCATCAAACGAAGAGCACGAGTGGAGTATGAAGCACCTGGGGAGAGTGTTGCAAGTGGTCGTTGCTCAGCGTACGTGAGGAAGGTCAGTGCCGATTGAATTGATATAAGACCTTGAGGATCGCCAAACCCGCTCGGTCTGCTCGAGCAACCACTCTCAGCTTATCTGCGAATTTCAAGCCTACCTCGAAACTTCAACGCACACTCCCTTTGCAACTACACCGCCGCACACCATGCTCTCGCTCATCACTCGCCGCTCGGCCGTCCAGGCGCCCTTCCTCGCCCGCTCAGCGAGCAGCATTATCACCCGTCCCTCAACCACGACCGAGGCCCCCACACCCGCAGCCAAGGCGACTGCCTCCATCAGCACTGCTGCTCAGAAGGCCGCAAATGCAACCCAGGACTATGTCCAGAATTTGGGCCGTGTCACCTCGCTCAACCGCACTTTCCACCACACGGCCTCGTGGGAGGCTGGATCGGATGCGGACGCTATCAGCTCTATGACCCCGGCCGCGAGGAAGGTGCAGGAGAAGATGGAGCAGGCTAGGCAGAGGAGGTTCAAGGGAGCTATGGAGATGCTCTAGATGTCGCCAGATTCGTGCCTCTATCAGTTTAGGTGGGTATCGAGGCGCGCTATATCGTGAGCTGTCGATGATGGTGGCTGACGCCTTGTCCTTGACACTCTCCATTCCAGCTTCTCCAGCGCCTCATCACCCAAGAATCTTCTTTGAAGCTCCTCATATGAGCTCCCAGCATCAATACACGAGTAGACGTAGAGGAGACTGCGTTACGGCATTGTCTTCCCCGAACGCCTACATCTGGTAGACCCTTTGGCTCTTCTGTTCTCCTCGCTACATCACTGTACTTGTACCCGTGCTTGACTTTGTTGTCTCTGCCTTCCTAGTCAATGCAAGCCAGCGAGCTTTGAATCTCGTTGCTCACCAAAACTGTGGATCAGCGACTTTTCGAGTGTTACCGAAACCACATTTGATACCTGCTCGATTGCCTCAGCAGCCATCGTGGATGGTGCTGCGTCACGGCTGGATCACGATCCGCCCGCGTCGCCCTGATCAAGATGTGGCTACAGGCACTCGACGATCGTAGATCCGCCGTCGATGCTGGCAGCTTATCATCAGGCCTCGATCGTTCGCGGGTCCTTTTGTCTGGCCCGCTTTGTCTCATCTCATCATCTCGCCTCTTGTCTTGCCGTTGCCCATTGTCTCCATCGTCTCGTATTCGAGTTGGTGGACAATTCCGCGCCTTTCTCAGCCACGGCCACCGCCCAGTCGCCGGTTGCGCACGCCCGTCCACATCTCGCCCGCCTGCCGCCGCCTTCGCCACAGAGGGGAGCGAGTGAGGCTGCTGCAGGTCCAACCAAGAAACCGCTCTCGAACAGCCTGATCACGATCCCGCACACCATCACTTAAGACCGCCGTTTCTTCCCTTCCTTCTCGTCACTCTAGATACCCCCCCATTTACTTTCACGTCATTGGATTGCGGCTGAACTACGCCTCTCATCCATCTGCGCCTCGACCGTTCACCAACTGCTTTCCTGGACCCCTCTTGCTACCCCGCATCACCTGCTCTGCTCCTACTTCGCACTTCAGCTACATTGCCGTTCAAGAGTCATAGTCATCTATCCAGTGATCACTCAGCGTCGTATTCCAAGACTACGGGCAGTCGATCACCATCATGGCTCAACTTCTCCATCGCGTGCATCTTCCCTTTCTGGGAAGCAGAGGACAGGCCTCAAGCTCGACCGACCGCACCGCCACTCGCAACGACGTTGAGATGCAATCGCAGCCTTCATCATCCGCAGCACCGGCAGTAGCTGGCCCATCGGCAGACGAAGCGTCGTCTTCTGCAGAGGCTGCGGGCCCAGCAGCAGGTCAAGGCGATGCTGCTCCTGCTCCTGGCACGACACAAAACACTGCTGTCGGCGCAGGAGGCGACGAGGCAACGCCGCAGCGCCCTCGAGGGCACGGCCGCGAGATCAGTGGACGCTCTGTACTCAGTAACCTCTCGCAACGCCTCGCTGCCATGCGGGAGCGTGATCGCGACCAAGACTACTCGATGGCCTTCAATCGTCTCGCCCTCGCTGAGCAGCTCCGAGACCTGGAAGCTCAGATCACCCGCGAACGCGGGGGAGCAGGGGTCACCAATCTGGCAAATGGGTCTGCCAATGGAGTCTCATCGTCATCGGCGGCTCGGAGAAAAGAGGCGAAAGCCAAACGTGAACGGGAGGAGAATTCGACCCTTTTCGGACCTAACCTTGCACATTACTTTGGTAGCGGAAGCTCCTCTAGCGGGTCGGTGTCCGCCGCCTCAATGTCGACAGGACCGGCAGGCAACCCTACTTCCCATGCTGCGGACGGTTCGGCAGGGCCCAACGCACCAGAGACGCCCGGCTCATGGGGCCGCTCCTCTGCCAGGCTAGGCAGCCGCGGTCGTGCCCGTGGTGCGAGCCTGAGCGGCCTGACCAATTTGTCTACCATTCCCACACAGGGCGCAACAAACAGTACCAACGAGATCCCAGAGACGCCCGGCTTCACCCCCTCCGCCCTGCCTGTCGAGACTCCCGGACCCAACGACGGACCTGCTCCTCCCACGGCTGCTTCTGCTTCCGCAGTCGCGAGCAGCGTAGCCATGGCTGAAGGGATCGATATTGAGGTGCTCAAGTCGTGGATTGAGCGTTCTGTTGCGTCAAATGGAGGAGCGGTAGAGATTGATGGAGAGGGTGAGGAGGCGGTTGAGAAGGCGATGAAGACTGCTAGCTCGTGCACCACCTTGCAGAGTCTGGTCAATCTCAAGCGCAACACGATCAATTTGATGGTCAAGAGTGGAGAGCTGGGAGTTGGTGTCGGGGCCGCTGCCGGAGCTGCGCCTGGTGATCATCCGCTGAGCGGTAGCGGTGAAGGAGAGGGCGGTGGCGAGGGCCTGCACATCGTCCAAGAATCCGACCTTCGCCCTGCTCGATCTCTCAGTGCCATGCCAACCTTTGGAGCTTCGACGTCAGACGCAGGCGCGAGCATGGTGGGGACGACAACGCACAATCTACATTTCGAGTACGACTGCACGTCGTCCTCCGCCTCGATTCAGGTTTTCCTCCGCGCGTCGCGCAAGCATGGTTCTTGGGCAAGCTGGCTGCAGAGCCAGCAGGGTCGACAGAGCAAGGAGACGGAGGAGGCTGAAGATGACGAAGAGGCAGCAGCGTCACCGGCGCCAGTCGACCTACTCGCTGCGGGTGCAGGTGACTCATTATACCACAAGTGGGGAGCAGCGCCACACGTCCTGGGTTGGCCGGTGCATTCCTCGAGGGTGAGGAGAGGGTTCGCGCAGCCGGTCAAGGCTGGCCTCTCCCTGCGATTGAACCTCTACGCTCCGCCATCGAAGTCGAGCAGCTCAGCCACTGCCCCACCCTCTGCGCCCGGTGGGGCCATGTTCACCATCGATGGAGAGCAGAGCGAGGGCACCGCTCCCGCGCCAGCATCCACAGCGGCACCAGGCCTAGCCGCCATCCCTGACGACGAAACAAAGGAGCAGCGACTTGCACGAGAGAAGGCTGAGCGCGAAACGCTTAAGCTAGCCATCGTAGTCGAAGCGCTGGACGAGCATGGCAAGCCTTTCGCCGAGCCCAATCTCCAGACTACGTACTTGCGTCTCACATCTCTACCCGTCAGGCCACCCACAAACACAGCAGCGGAGGAGAGCACGACGGAAGCCTCAGCAGCTGCTCCCCCTGCCCGCATATGGGCGGCCCACGTCGAAGGTCAGGAAGCCGAAATCGGTCCGCACAGATTCCAGCTTCAAGAGCTGTACGGTCTCTCCTCGCGCCCGCCCCCTGTTGAGGTAGAGGCACCTCCCGCGGGCGAGGAAGGAGGCGACGGTACTACTGGCACAACTGCTGCTCCCTTGCTTGACCCAGACAATGGCGGGAGCTCAGGGTCGGAATGCCTCATCTGCCTCTCTTCCCCTACCAATACCCTCCTTCTACCCTGCACTCACGGTCTCTGTTTGGACTGCAGTGTTCAACTCAAGGAGAGTGTCAGGCAGCAGAGGGAGAGCGAGCGCAGGAGAGGTAAGCCGCCCAAGAAGAGATGGAACTGCCCGATGTGTCGACGAGGGTTCACTGCTATGCTTCACTTGGGGTGGGGTGTTGAGGGGGGAAGCGAGGGGAAGGAGGGAGAGCCGACGGTGGAGAGGATGGAGTAATGAGAAGAGGGAGGTAGGGGATCTCGTCACTGGTTTGGTCATGGTGGATCTGTCGTCGTTCTCTGTCCTTCTCACGCCCCGTCTGCTTACTACCCTTTCATCTCGCCTGATTACCTCCACCTATGATTCGTGTTGCGCTTCGCTGGAAGCAATGTCATTGACCCTGATGCTTTCATTGCTGCTGTGATACTCAGCGGCTGAGAGGCGGTGCATGCGCCATTGGGGGAATGACACGTACGCAGCCAGGGTCGCACTGGCATCGAGAGGTTGTGACATGGTGGATGGCATTACATGGGGTGGAGGGTGCCACAGCGATGACGTATGTACATGGATCGACACACTCTGACTTTCAGTAGAGGTGTGCTTGTGGTCTAGGTGCCGCTGTATTGTGGAGACAGAGAGAGAAATTGCTGAATGATGCGTGTATGCCATCTCAATGGTGCTGTCACGCTACGCCTTGGCTGCCGCAGAGCCTCTGGGAGAGGGATGAGGGAGCGTATTACGTCTTACGCTTCTTCTTGGCTGGCTTGTTGTCGTCAGCCTCGTCCCCACTGTCCTCTTCATCGTCCTCATCGTCGTCTCCTCCGTTGTGATTGGGCTCAGCGTCATTGCCGCCCTGTTCCTCCTCATTGTCGGTGCCTTCCCCGCTCCCCTCCTTGGCCGAGCTATCATCAACAGCGCTCTCCTCGTCACCGTCAACTTTGTCACTCGTGTCGTCCATGCTATGCGAGGCGGAGGCGGAGGCGGATCGAGTCTTGGTGCTGTTGCTTCCCTTGCTGTTGCTGCCGCCCAAGCCCTTCTTGCCACCCTTGACAGTTGCCGCCGTCTTCTTGGTAGTCGTAGCAGAGGCAGCCTTCTTACTTTTGCTTCCAATGGCACCGCTGCTGGCGCTGTCACCGTCGTCAGCCTCACGCTTGGCGGCGGCGGCGACTCCCTTGCTGCCGACGACGGTGAGGTTGATGTTGCCGATGAGGAGCTTCACATCTTCGCCCGCAATGTCAACGGTGATGGGGTCATTCTTGCTAGCGGAGAAGCTACAAGGGGCGAGTGAGAGGCGCGGATGTAGTGTTGGGATGAGTTGCATGAGCTCGTAGTAGCGCAACCTCGAGCTGAGTACTCACCCGTAGCTGCCTGACTTGTACTCCTTTTTCTCGAGCTCGATCTGGCCAATCTCCTCGTCTTTCTGCGCGGGCACGTAGGAGGGGATATGGAAGTGTGTGTTCATGATCAGAGGAGCATTCGCATTGAGCGTGGATGGATGCTGAGCATTCTCACGTGGTCGTAAATGACGAGACTGAGCGACCTGGCCTTCTTGAGGAAGACGTCCTTCTGGATGGGGACAACCTTGGTCTTGGGCATGTTTGCTGTTTTACTGATGATAGTCTATGACAAGGAAGAGGGTGAGATTGCTCGTTTGGAGGAGTGAGAGGGACGAAGGGAAGGAGCAAATGACTCTTCACTTCTGGGCCTCGATGTACGGCCGCCGAGAGCGAGAGCAATCAAATGAAAGCGCGGCCTGGCTTACCGGACGCGACGCCGCTCAAGGCAGGGCCATTTTGGGTCGGCTCTCGTCTCGCACCAGACCACCTCGAACGTCCAGGATCCAAGCTGTCGAGATGACTTCATGTTCTGTCAAAGCTACATGAGGTATTGCAAGTGTGAGTCCAGAGAGCGGTGAGTAATACACCCTTAAGCAGGACAGAGACGGCCCAGCTTTATATGTCTGTGCCCTTCTCGAGCCGTCAGCGTCGACCAGAGGTTGCCTTTGCCCTCTGCTTCGCCTCGTCCAGCTCCTTCTGTTTCTGCCAAGCCGTAGTCGTGAATGCGTCTTTGTGCTTTGCGATGACCTCACTGGAGCGGGCGAAGCTCTCGCGGGTCCGGTCCTAATGGGAGCCGAGAGAAGCAGGACGGGCCACGCTGTCAGTTACCAGACACTGGGCATGCACTCCTCAGTTGGCTGCTCACTATGTATTCGTCCCGCGTCGGCGCTCTGCGATCCGTCTTGATCGATACGCCCGAGCTGTCGAGTCGAATGCCCTTTTGCTGTTACGAGAACACGATGAAAGAGAGAGAAGTCAAAGGTACGCTACGGCCAACACCCAAAAGGCTGTCAATGCTCACCTTGAGACCTTCCTGTGCCCCTGAGATGCTCTGATTGATGCTGTCCTTTTTGACTGCGTAGACGATACCTGCGAGGATGGAGAGGACGATGAAGAGGAAGATGTCTTACAAGAGAGAGAGAGCAGCATCCCAACGCAAATTCCGTCAGCCTAACACCGCCACCACAGTGTGCCTTGAGAGAAGCTCACAGTCCCCGACAGACGCCATGTTGATCTGATTGAGGGAGACGGAGTTGACCTGTTGATGCTGAGAAGTCGTGAATAGAGGACGAGGCGTTCACACGATCGCGATCGCAGCCAGCGATGCGAGCACACAGGACGACGGCACCGACGCAGTGCTCCTCTTCTCCACTTGATTTCGACGGTCGTGCGCCGGCGGCCTGCACGTCAAAGGTGTCATTTTGGCTCAGCTACAGCGTTGACCGGAGACTCAGATCGGTAGCGATGAGGCAGAAAATCAAGGTTGAATACCGCAGCTCATCGTCCCCAATTTGGCCGTCGCCTTCGCGCTTGCTCCCTCGAGGTCAGCTGGACGAGCAATGAGCGGCTTTTGGTCCTGACCAGTAGCCAGCACTCGAGCGACGGGGCGCCTCATTGGGCGTCGAGGACGGTTGAGGCGGCCGAGGCGGATAGAGCTCAGATTGCTGCACGGCCGCCGCACGGCAATCTCGCCGACCTCAACAAACAGGTCAGCCACCAGACTTGCCTTCGTAACCATCTTTGCGACTTCACATCAGGGAGAGACATCCTTCGACGTCACTGGAGACGTCTTCTCTCTAGCCCTGTACATTCGCCATATCGCCAAAAATGGGGGCCTGACAACCAGAGCAGAGCAGCTCTCCCCACTATCAGCAAAAGTCCAACACCAGCACGCAGCAACATCGCTTCCACGCTTCCGCTGCCTCCGGGCTACACGATGGTGGCATTCTACGCACGAAGGCCAGAACTTCATCTCGTGCTTCCCGACGAGACTCCCGAGCTCACGTCATCGCTTCAAAAGAGGTACGAGCGTCGGTGAGTGTGTGCAAAGTCGACGCTGCGAGACCTCGATGGTAACTGACCCTCCACGTCTACGTCCATTCCCTCCTGACAGCGTGGCCAACGACGCCCTTTATTTGCCCAAGTCAACGAACATGGGGTTGCCCGCCTGGATGAGTACGGGAGAAAAATACAACTACGAGGATGAGGATGAGGGTGTAACGTCGAGTGAGTGACGGCCACTTCTGCGATAGATCGCGTTCACGAGTTGACGTTTTCGCCCAAACCCCGTTCCATCGCAGTCAAGACGCCTCCGCCCAGCCGCTCTGCAACCTTCAAGCGGTCCATCCCATGCTTCTTTGTCTCTCATATCCCAACCGCGCTACCATGGTATGAGGAGGTCCTGGGCTTCAAAGTCGTTGGCAAGGCGGATGCGGGCAGGGCCGAGCTGCATCGTGCGGCTCCGGGCTCATCGCCAAAGACAACAGGACAAGGCAGCGTCGATGGCGTCTCTATCTACCTACGAAGGCATCTTGACGCTGAGTCGGCGCCACCCAAAGGCTCCTTATGGATCGAGGTCGACAAGGTCGATGGTGAGCAGAGCGATCACTAATCCCACGCTGACAAGTCTTCACTCGTTGACCTACCGCCTCATCTCCTCCCTTGCTCTCACCCTCAACCACAGACCTCTACCAGGAGGTCACGCACAAGCTTGAGAAGTACGCTCAGGGCCTTGATAACTACTTCCCGCCGCGTCATTTTGGTTCGGCCAAAGTCCAGGCCAAGCCTAGAAACAGCGGCTTCGGCGAGAGAGCCATGACCGTCGTCGACGATGCAGGAAACTCTATCATCTTCTTCCAAGTCTTGGACCAGTGATTGGCAAAGGTGGGAAAGATGGCAAAGCTATGATACCCAAGTTGCTGGCCTGCATGCCTCTGCTCGTAGATGACGACGCGACGCCTGACCTGCCTCTCTACTTGCTGTTCTCTCCTCTGTACCACCACTCTTGGAACTTCAAAGCTTTCTTGATGATCTCTCCTCATTGTTGCTCTTTGCTCGTCGTCCAGCTTTGCTTTGACGCCGCGGACGCCGACGCTCCCAACTGCCGTGCTGAACGTGTCGTAGGAGCGGGAGCGGGAGTAGAGCGCGTCTCAGTCAGAGGGGCGCGATTGGAATTCGAGTCGAGCGACCCGCGTCCGCCGCTGCTGCTGCCGCCTGCCTGCTCGTCTACAGCTGGACGAGCTCGGGCTCAGTGTGGGAGCGAGCCCCACTGCCATTTCCTTTTCTCTTTTCCACACTCCATCCTCTTCACCTCCTCGCGATATAGAGAGACGACATAGAGAGGCGCCGTCCCAGGTGCGCTTCACACAATGCCGTCCGCTTCGGCCTCGACGGCTTCGTCACCACCTGGATCTTCCAAGATGAAGCAGAGCGTACGTGAGTGTCGTAAGCAGAGATCGCGAACCATGATCCCGCGCGCTCGAGCTGACCCACGCATGCCTTCTCGACACCCGCATTGCTCACCCAGTGAGCTTCAAGCCCAGAGTATCCTCTGGCCTCGCATCAGGACCTTCAACGCCAAACGACTCGCTTAGGCCTCCCATCGAGCCCATTGAGATCAGCGACATCGAGATGGCAGATGGCGACGATCAGACGCGTGGACAAGACAGCGACGAAGAGATGACGACTCCACCTCCAAACGGCGAGGAGTTCTCGACCCCTCCGGCTGCTAGCACGCCCAAAGGCACATCGTCCTCGCGCATGCAAGCGGACTCCGATGATGACGATGACGACTTGTCCGACCCACCGCCACTTGCCAAGTCGGCGTCCTCCACCACGAGCAAGCCCAAGGTACTCACCAAGAAGAGACAATCCCTCGTTGCCAACAGCCCCAATGCCAGTGGCAGCTCATCGTCCAGCAGCAGGTACACGCCAGTCGGACCCAAGGTTCCCAAGGAGAATGGAGAGATGAGGAAGACAGCTCTGCCTGGGGAGGGCCCGCTCTGTCACCAGCATAGAGCTCTTTGCGCTACTGAGCAGATCCGCTGCACCTGTGAGTAGATGATGGAAGGCTGTAGACGAGAGAGATGGCAGAGGAGGCTGACCGTGCTGATCCGCCCACCGTTCGCCGCAGATATGCGCAAACCTACCGTCCGATGCGGCCTCAAGTTCTGCGCTGCTGCCCTGAGCGTGCAGTACAACGATGATCTCGACGCCATCAAGGCGAGAGGAAGGAATGTGCCGGGTGTCGACCTCGCTGAGCACTGCGATGAGAGTGAAGCAAACTACATTTTCAAGGTGAGTGTCCCCCTCCGGCCCGTTGCACGTCGCGTCCTTTGCTACCGTGTATGCTCACTTGGTGCCGCGCCCGCGTCCCTGATTGCAGTGTCCTCGATGCCTGGGCATTTGCACGTGCAGCATCTGTCGAAAGAAGTTCGGTGTCGAGCCCGTCAGGTGAGCAAATGAGCCGCATTTTGATCCTCAACCTCCAGACTGATGATGATCAATTGGTGGGCCTCGCACAGAGTCGAGAAGCCCCCAGCTGCACCGAAGCAGAAGGCTCCCGCGAAGTCCAAAGCTAAGGCAAGTACGTCCGACGTCAAGGGCAAGGCCAAAGCAAGCAGCAGCAGCAGCAGCGGCGCCGGCGCAAGCGGCGCCAATGGTAGCCAGAGCAAGAAGGCAGCCGCAGCGCCCTCGGGAGCAGCCAAGGCCAAAGGCAAGAAAGCGACTTCTTCCCTTAAAAATGCCCTCACCAGCAAGGCGCAAGCTCTCCCCTCGACCAGCAAACCACGTCAGGCAACCTTACCTCGCCCTATTAAGCCTCCCGCACCAGTGGCAGCCCCTGAGCTTGAGGTCATCAAGACTGCCCTGCATCCGGAGAACGTGTGGGCGCGCATGTGGATCTACGAGACGCTCGTGCGATTCGACTTCATTCGAGTGCCCAAGGGCCAGCTTATCCAGCTCGACAAATTCGACCTCTGGACGCATCGCCAAGTTCAGACGCTCCTCGAGCGCATCCTCGTCGCCCTTGCCGGTATCAACAGCATCAACCAAGGTCAGCCAAAGGCGCGCGTCGCCCCGGCTATTCAAGCGTTCCGCCAATTCGGCGAGGACCTGCAGAGGGGAGAGCCCTGGCAAGCAGCGAGGGACCTGCTCGACAGCCTCGGCTTCGACATCCCTGAGCTGCCCCACGTCGAGCGCGTCTTCTCCGACGAATCCAAAGAGGCTGCGATGAGGGATGCCGATGACTCTGGGCCAACACTACTTAGCTCTCGCATGACGAGGACCAAGAGAGCCGCCGAGGTGCGCGCGTTGGAGCGAGTCAAGCAGCAAAGCCTCTACAGCTACGAGTCTCAATTCAGCGACCAGGACGAAAGCAGCGAGGAGGACGAGTTGGAGCCTGCGCGCAACGGCGACCGTGATGAGTGGGCTGGAGATGCGGAAAGTGAGGAGGACGAGATGCCTAGGCGAGGAGGCCGAAGCTCAGCCAGACAGGCCACGCGAGCTGCTCCTGCTGCTGAAGGTACCCGTCGCAGTGGGCGACAGACGGGCGCCACAAAGGCAGGCACGTCAGCATCACGAAGTAGCCGCCGCATCGTCATTGTCAATGGCAGTAGCAATGGCAGCAGCCGATCTGGCACAAGCTCGACCCTCACAGACAGCGAGAGTGGAGGAAGCGACGACGACGACACCGGAGCAGATGACACGCGCACCAGCACTACTACCCCTCCTCCGTCCACCACGACAGCTCCTGCCCCTCCCAAGCCGGCCGAGCCCCTCCCTGCACCCGAGATGGAAGAAAAGGTCGCCATCCTCTGCGTGCTCCTCGAGGCCGTGCTCCAGACTCCTGAGGTTAGCGAAGAGCTCAAAAGTGGTGCGGCCCGCATGGGCGATATCGACCGCGCTGCACGCGAGGATCTCAAGCAGTTGGAGAAGGAGTGGGAAGAAGAGAAGAAGGTCCTGGCAGCTGCGGCGCCTAGCATGGCCAAAGTGGACGACTTTGCCAAGTGGAAGAAGGACAAGGACAAGAAGGAGCGCAACCATAAGCTGCGGGTGCTCGATGTCAAAATGCAGGCCTTGAGGGAGAGTGAGGCGAACAAGATTCGCACGGGTCCGCTTGGGACTGATGCTGACGGTAGGACGTACTGGCAGCTCACTGAGTTCAATGAGGTCATGCCTCGTGACACGCATGGCAGGTGGGCATGGTGCGTCGTTGTGCACGGCGAGCCGCTAGTCAAGGACGCCCCGCCTCAGGAGGCTATGCCGGGTACAGCATCCAATGTGAGCCCTGTCAAGCCTACAATGGCGGCGCAAACGGGCGATGGCGAGAAGCAAGAGGTAGAGGACAGCCTGGACTTCAAAACGGAGGGCCGCGGCACCAGATTCGACGGAAAGGCTCGCAGCCCCATCGTCCTAATCGAGCAGCCGGACGAAGACGAAAGTAAGGGCAAGGACAAGTCGCAGCGCGCTGCTTCCTCCTCATCCACATCATCGTCCACAAGCGATCTCACTCCACCCCCACCAGCCATTCCCGCCGGTCCGGTGTTCATGGGCACAAACTATCCGCCCAGCATCAAGCAAGTCATCGCTTTCCTCCGCTATCGCGCAGCTCAGAAGGATTACGAAGAGAATAAGGCGCAGCAGGATGCAGAAATCGCTGTTGCGCAGCAGAAGGCTTCTGGAGGGGCTGGAGGGTCTACTTCGCCGACAAAGAATGGGGATTCGAGTGCCACGGCCAGCGCTACGGCGCTCGTGTCGCGCAAGGCGAAGAAGCAGCTCAAGGAGACGCAAGAGGCAAGGAAGGCGCAGGTGGAGGCGCTTTGCAAGCGCTTGGAGACGGTCAGGTGGTACTACCTGTGGCACACGGGGGAGCCGGATGACGACGTTGATTTGAGCGGAAAGACGGAGGAGGTCGCGAAGTAGAGAATGGGAGAAGCCAAATAGAGAGGCTGGCAGCGCGACGCTCGCTGTCCGTCGAATGGTCGATGAAGACAATCATCGTCGTCTCAATGTACCTACTCTCCATCATGACAGTCACAGCCACACCCAGACCACCACATTCTCCAAATAGCAATCAAAGCACCTCTTCCATCTGCATTGCTGTCTATGACGTAGAGGTAAATACAAAGGGGCACCATCATGACTCATCCTCCGCATTTGTCACGAACAGTTTTCTACCCCACAATGCCTTCTCCGCTGCCAATGCCGCCGAAGTGTCTTCATCGTCCTCGACAGGGGTGGCAGAGCCGTGCTTTGCGACTGGCTGAGCGAGAGCAGGCTGCTGCTGCTGCTGCTGCGACAGTGGAGGGGATGTAGAGTCAATGGGCGATTTCCAGTACTTTGAAGAGTCCACGCTGCGGACTGTCTCGCTGCCGGTCAGCCCTGTTGCTGACTCTGTCGGTGTTGACGCGGGATTGGGTGATGTAGCGGGCGGGGTACTCGCTGCGGATGAGCCATTTGAAGATCCTCCTGCTGGGCGCGCAGCACCAAATGCGACGTCAAGATGCCCATATCGGCTCGGCGGCCAATCAGCGCTGTGCGTGCCGGGAGGCGGGGGGGAGGCAGTTTGTTGTCTGCGAGGCTGGTACTGTGTGGAATGTCGCGGGCCGCGGGGTTGCACACCGAAGCTGGGCTCTTGCTGCTGCTGCTGCTGCTGCGGCTGCTGCTGGTTCGATGAAGGTGTGGAAGACGTGAGGGCTTGCAATTGTGCCATGCTCCCACTTCCCCAGCTGAGCGTACGGTTGCCTTTGCCGAGACGAGCAGATCCGTCTGGTCCACGAGCAAAACCTCCGCTGGGTGTGCGGTGTGGGTTGCCATTGGCTGTTGAAGGTGGTGAGCTAGCTTTCAGTGGAGGCGAGCGCCACATTGCACCATTTGGCGGCGGCGAGGTGGAGCGTTGCGGCCCTCCGAGGTTGGGACGATGCTGGCCGCCAGGAGCGACAAAGGGAGGCGAGGTAGGGCACAGAGGTGGCGATCGTGGCTGCTGTGGTCCATTTGCGTAGTAGGTTGGGCTGGTTGGCCGTGACGAGGGTATAAAGTGCAGATCCATGTTGCCGACTGAACGCGGGCGAGACAGGGTAGGGTAGTGCTGTGGCTGCTGGTGGGAGCTGCTTCCCGACCATACGGCTGGCGGCAAAGCGACCGTCGTACCTCCTGGTGTGGCTGCCTTCGGAGAGCTGGGTGGAGAGCCAAAGTGCCCAGCGTAGGAAGCTGGTCGCCCACCTACGAAAGCCATGATACTAGCATCGGCCAAGGGAGGAGACTGTGGGTCCTCGTAGGGCGTGCTGGGGTCGCTGTTACCACCTGACGGCGGCGTGACATTGTAAGGCGTTGGTGCTTTGCTACTCTCGCTGCCAGAGCGGGCAAGAAGGCCCGTGGCTGCACTGCCATTGGCTGCCGTCGTGCTGATGGACAAGGGAAAGGTAGGCGACAAAGTGGCGCCCTTTGACGCACTGCGGCCTAGGGTAGGCACGATACCATTGCCGATTTGGCCCTCGACCATTTCGTCCTCGATGTTCACTACGCCAGGCCCTGCTCCTTCCATCCCAGCCATTGCAGCCTTAGTCGATGCGCCGGAGTTGTTGCGCGAAACGCCCGCTATGGTGCGCCCATCCTCTTCATCGTCATCGCCACGGTCACCACGCATGCCGCCTGCTGATCGCCTGAAGAGCTCGTCGAGGGAGACTTGGCCCCTTTGATGTCGTCGTTTGCGAAGGCAGAAGAGGACGAGAAGGAAGAGCGCTGCGAGGGCGATCACACCTCCCACGACTCCGCCAATCACAGCGCCCTTGTGTGTCGACTTGTTGGACGCGGACGAAGAAGAACCCGCCGCCGACGTCTCAGCTGCAGCCGGGATGACGGTGGTGACGTAGACTGGCTGGGGAGAGGCGAGTGTCTGGGTGTAGGTGACGTACACGACGGACTGACGTCCACCGGCATCGCTGACAGTGGCGAGGGCAGAGGTGAGCGTCTGCGTCTTGGTGCTGCTGGTCATCCCTGTGGGGACAACGGCCGAGGTAGAGCGCGACCCTGCACCGCCTCCAGTGGCACTAGCGCTTGCGGTGGTCGAGGCGCAGGTCGGAGTGGCATAGAGGGTGCTCGTAGGGAGAAGCGCAGTAGTTGTGTAGGAGGAAGTGAAGGTGGTGAGGATCTGTCCTCCAGAATTGCCGTCATCGTTCGTGGCGGCGGGAGAAACGGTAGCCACAACAACAGTGGGAAGAACCGTGGTCCTCGTCGAATAAAGAGTGGCGGTAGCGTAGGGCTCGCCACAGCCTGACATTGTTGCGAGAGATAGTGCGGGGACAACAGGGCAGTGCTGAGTCGGTGGCAGGAAGAAAGAAAATGCGAAGACGGAGGGATGACTTGAAGAGGAAGAGGAGTGGCTCTGAAGAGGTAAGGATAGACAGGGAGAGGGAGAGCCGCAGGCGGGAAAGCCTGGAAATCGGACGAGGGGCGAGGGACTAGGGGATGAAGAGAAAAAGGAGGAAGTCTGAGATGTGTTCTGCGTGGTATCAATGCGTTGCAGCCGTGACCGTGGCCACGGTCCCAGTTGGCTGTGGGCAAGCGGGTCCAGGCTGCATGGCAGGCGGCCGGTCAAATGCCCCGACGAGAAAGATCCTCGACTCGACGGACGGAGAAGGCAGACAAGACGGAAAAGCAAGCCTCCTTCGTAAGAGCAGCCGGGCGGACCAGACGCGAACTGAGATGATGCAGGAGCAGAAAGCAGCAGCGAGGCCTCGCAGCTGCAGCCCGGGCGAGGGCCAGGGAAAGGGAAAGGGAAAGGGGAACGGACGTCAGTGGCTGCTCTTACTGCTGCTGCGTTGCTCCGAGCTTTCGGCATTGTCGTGCCTGTCGTCTTGTTCTTCGCCTCTTCGCCTCCGGTATCTCGCGCGCTTGGTTCTTTCCCTGGCCAAAGGAAGAACAGCACAAGTCGACGTCGAAGCTGAGTGCAATACGACACGTTGATTAGCGTGGCAGACCGCGAGTCAATCAATCGCCCACGCCGCTAGCGTCGTACTGTAGACCAGGATATTGATAGGCTCCGCTCGTGGGAGAATGTCCAAAGAAGGGCCCGTTGCCCGCCTTGGTGACAGAATGCGAGTGAGGGCGGAGATCGTGTCCCTTCACTTTCATCGTAAGGGTCGAGCCTCTCTTTCTGGGCGGCTCCCGAAAAAGGCGGGCAAGTGGCCTTGGCCAGGCTAGGCTCGTAGCCCTCCGCGTCTGGCGGGCTAGGCGGGTCTGCCGAGAGCTGCCTGTGGGCAGGCAAGGCGGCATGCAGCAGCCTAGCAGCCAGCCACAGACACGCGCCGGAAGACCATGGCCGCTCGTTGACCCTTGACTTGCTGAACCCTTGGCTGCTGCTGGTGGGCGCCGATCATCATCATGATGCTCCTTTTGCGATCGCAGCATAGCCTCGCGCAAGCAACTGCATTGACGTGATTCATATGATGAGAGCATAACGGATGTGCGCCAACTTATTCGCTCATCCCATCGCTTGGATTGCGAGAACGGGTCAGGAGCGATCAGATCCCTTCCTCCCCGTGCCCGTGGTACCGTCTACATCCCGCCAGGGAGCACTCCCTGTCTTCTCCTATCCTCGCCACCACGTAGCGAGTGCGCCCAAGCGTCTTGTGTAGAAAGCTATCTTCGTCCTCGTGACATCTTCTTCCTTCATGCTTGGCTGTTTTGGAAGTCTTGCCGTGGCAGATCATTCCGCGCTTCCCCACACTGCCTCCTCCCAATCACCATTCACCGCTCTGCCAAGAGTAAAGCCCCGCGAATAAGCTCTAGATACCCCGACCTTCTACTTTCTCCCGAGCAGACGGCAGCAGCAGTGCGTTTCCTAGATTCAGCCTGATTGCACCGAAGCCCACGATATGAGTCTACTGCATCGAGTCTGGGCAATGCGAATGGAGCTCGATGGGGATGCTGGTACGGAAGGCAATCGGGTGTTCCTTACCGGCTGCGCAAGCCTTTGGTGTAGGACTTGAGATCGGGCGACGGTAAAATGGCTAGCCGCGTGTTTCGTACAGACAGTCTGGTCTGGTCTTTGACAAGTCAGTCGATGATGTGGCGAGGCAAGTAGTCCCCCACACTGTCAGTCTAGCCCCGCCCCCCCTGCCTCAGGCGCACTTAGATTGAAGAGAGGTGAAGCAAAGGTGGGTTCATGATTGATGACGGACTGAGCCACGCGAGGGCGATTGGCCGGTGGGGCTGAGGTCAAGGAAGCTGCCGGCCTTAGGAAGATCTTGACCCTGAACCCCAGCACCGAGCCGGTGACCGCCTTATTTCCTACCGGTGGCCATCGATCAATGGCTGCGCAACTATTCGGCAACGAGGAGATTTAGTTCAAGGGCACCTGATCCATCGACAAAGCCATCTTCGAGTGTCAGTGCGATGGGCATCCTCGACTCGATGGCCGCGCGCCTCAAAGATCGCGAGGCCAAAGCGATGCTACGTCGTTTCTCCATCTTCCAACCT
The DNA here is from genome assembly GCF_003144245.1 of Jaminaea rosea. Classification (NCBI taxonomy): domain Eukaryota; kingdom Fungi; phylum Basidiomycota; class Exobasidiomycetes; order Microstromatales; genus Jaminaea; species Jaminaea rosea. Next base: position 557,751 of record NW_020289979.1, on the reverse strand, counting down.
TCGACGATCTCGTCCACCTCGAACCTCGCCGACTTCAGCAGCAACGACTACCTCTCCATCGCCACATCGTCTTCGCTCAAGGACGCCTTCATGCGCCGAGCATCAGCCGGGCGAGTGGGGGGAAGCACTGGCAGTCGCCTCCTCGATGGCAATAACGGTCAAGGGGAAATGGAGCACCTTGAGGCAAGGCTTTGCAGATTCTTTGATGCAGAGCATGCCTTGCTTTGCCCGTCGGGATGGGAGGCAAATGTCAGCCTCTTCTCCACTGTCCCTCAGCCTGGCGATGTCGTCCTCTACGACTCCTTGGTCCATGCAAGCGTCCACGACGGGATGCGCCGCTCCCGCGCCCACTGCGTCGCTTTCAAGCACAACGATGTGCGGGACTTCGAGAGGCAGATGGACGCCATTGTGAGCAGCGGTAGACTGAGTCCAAAGGCAAACGTCTTTCTGGCGGTGGAGACGCTGTACTCCATGGATGGAGACTACGCCCCCTTACCGCAGCTCATAGCCGCTGCTCGGCGCCACTTTCCCGCAGGCAGCGGGCGATTCTGGACACTCGTGGATGAAGCGCACTCCGTAGGCGTTCATGGGGCTACAGGAGCAGGCATCTGTCAGATGCTGGGTGTCTGCCGCGACCCCGAAGTCATGCGGGTCTGCACCTTTGGCAAGGGATTTGGCTCCTCAGGTGCAGTCATCCTTACCAGGTCGAGCGTGGCGAGGCAATACCTGATCAACTATGCGAGGCCCCTCATCTTCTCTACGGCCATGCCGCACGCTAATGTGCACCTCATCCACGCGAGTCTGGATGTGCTCGAGTCGGAGGAGGGGCCAGCAAGGAGGAGCAGGCTACATGTAAATTGTGGCATGCTGAGGGAGGAGTTGAGGGCAATCGACGGGCTGCAAGAGGATGAGGAAGGGCTGCTTTCATTGCAACCTCGTGCTGAGTCATCTCAAGCGTCAAAATTGCCTGCGGGAGGCGACCCAATGTGGCTACGAGCTGTTTGCAACGCTGCGGCAATAGGAAGCGACGACAGCGATGCGGGTGATCCACCTTCAGGCTCATCATTAACATCAACAGCGCCGTCGCCGCCAGTCCCGCTCCCCTCGCCCATCATGCCTCTTCTCACCGAGCACGCCTCAACACGCCCACTTGCCGCCTTCCTGCAATCGCGAGGCTTCCTCGTCCGGCCAATCACCTACCCGACCGTACCCCTCGGTCGGGATCGGGTGCGCATCTGCGTCCACTCGGACAACACTGAGGAGCAAGTACGTGGACTAGCCAGAGCGGTAAGGGAGTGGACGACGAGAGAGAGCCGGATGAGGGGGTCGAACAGGGGAGGTGACGAGCAGCAGCAGCAGCAGCCACCACAGACTTCGGCGAGAGCAGGCCGAGAAAGTAGGCTATAGATCCCGTAGCACGTAGGGGGAACCCACAGTGGGGTCAGCAGATCTCTTTCTTTTAAGCATTCCCTTGTACAATACCATTATTCATCGCACTCTTCTTAACTTCCCTCCTTTCTGTCCTTCGTCGTTGACCACCACTGTCCTTACATTGCACTCATACCTATACGCCCACCACCTCTTCCTCATTGGGCGCGTAGTAGCGCGGATAGACCCACGGTGTGTAAGAGAACTTCTCGCTCGGGCTCGCAAAGCGATCGATGTAGTGCGTGGGGAACCACCATTCCGGCCTGACCATAGGATGATCGTGGTTCACCAGTCTAGGCTTATCGTCTCTGCTTGGATCCAGGGGCGCTTCACCGCCTGTGATATCCGGTACACGGAACTTGGCCAGCTGCAGCTCGGTGTCAGTGAGCGTGTATCGGGACACCCTGATGTAGGCGACACGGGACAGGGACCTGAAGCCGATGTACTGGCACCAGCGCATGGAGTCGAGCGGCTCGACGTCATGGATCCGACCATCTTCGAAGAGGATTTTATATGGACTGGGTCGCTCTGCATGGGGCTTGGTGACGAGGTAGCCAAGGAAGACGAAGGGCTGGGGATAGGTCGCGCTTGCTACGCGGGCTATTGCCTTTGTCTGAAGCTCGCGGTCCACGGGCGTCTCCTCTTGCCCATTATGAGAGACCCAAACGTTGACGTGCTCCCCAAAGGCATCCAGCACTGCATGGATGGCAGGGGCGAGCTCTCCGTCTGGACTGGGAAGGAGGTGATGCGTCGTATTGACGATCGGAAACTTGCTGAGCAGCACGCACCCCCAGGTATGGCCCAATGGAGAAGGCCCGATGTCCGCGTACATACCAAGAGACTGGGCAAGGTATTGCGTCAGGTCGCGATTGCCAAAGACGCTGCGATGTAGGTCCGTCTCAAGGAGGCCGAGCACATCCAGCTGGAGGTCCGAGTAGAGGTCGGCCATTCGGCGGGATGAGTCGTGGAAGAGCTGATCGAGCCCGAAGTGAACCGTCTGGATGCCTGCGGTAAAGACACGTGAGCCGTCGTGCGCATGATGAGGAATGATGGTCGAGGTGTCGACCAGCCTGATGCGGGAGACGGCGACTGCGACCGCTACGATCGCGGCCAAAAGGGCGATGAGGCAGCGCATGATGGGTCGCGGTAGGCTGAGGTGTGAAATGGAAGCCGCAGTCTTGCTGTCACTACGCTGGGCCTGGCGCAATCCCACCCCTAGGAAGAGGAGCTGCACCGCGAGCATCGCCCACGTCTTCTCCCTGAAGGGCATTCCGCCGGGGACAAAAGCGTAGGCTACCGTCAGCACCTGGAAGAAGGTCATCAAATCGGCGACGAGCCAGATCCAGAGCATGATCCGCAGCGGATGATGGCGTAGCGCTCCTTGTACCAGTGGGAAGGCCACGAGGGGCAGGAGAAAAGCTGTGTCGATCGCAGCCAAGAAAGCGACCCAGTTGCGTGTGAGGATGAGAACAATATTGCAGAGGGCGAGGAAGAAGAGGACCGCAGGGTGATGGCCGAAGTCTGGGCGACTTGCGGCTGTGGCGATGCCAATCGACGTTGAGGCGAGGATCAGCCAGCCATGTGGGATAGCCATGGGTCTGCGAGACGCGACAGAGTAGAACGTCAGAAGGAGTCCTCGAGTTCAGCTCACACATTGCCCACTCACCCCTTGATGGGAAAGCCTGTCCAAGTCCAGGCGATCATAGTGCCCGAGTCGGTTAGGAAGGTGTGCAGCGCGAAGAGGAGGCCACCCATACCAAGAGCTGCCTGCAACTCATCCACCTTCGTCGCCTTGACGCGTGCTCGGCCGCCGGTGCCAGTGTTGGTCGAGCTCGCCGGTCTCTTCAGCAGCTCGATCAAGCTCAGACCAGCCAACGCAAGCCCAATCGGCTGCTTTCCCCCATTTCCTGAATGCATGAAAGGCCAAAGCGGATTGTTGCTGTGGTTCGCGTATTTGGCCGTAGAGCTCAGTGCCAGCCCCACCAGCCAAGACACGACTCTCCTGTGCACCTCCTTGTCTCCCTTTTGCCACGCTTCGCCCCACGAGAGGGCCTGGCTGACAGCGATGCCTCCCGCCGCCAGTCCGGTGAAGCCAAGGCGACTGAGTGGATCTGGGATCCACCACGTTGCGATTGAGGAGAGGCTTAGGGCCCAGAGGCCGATGAGGGCTGGCTTGGAACGCGGTGTCACGAGTAGGGAGGGCTCTTCGAGCAGTTTACACCTGAGGGAAGGGATGAGCGTAATGCCGAGGGCGAAGACTTGTGTGATGAGGAGGATTTCATGCCCGCCTATCGCTAGGTTGTAGACGGAGAAGAAGAAGACTGTGACGGAGGAACCAGACGTCAGCCTCCCATCACTTCGGTTCGCGAACCAGCATTCTACTCACTGCTTGGGTGGAGAGCTGTAAGCGTTGTCCACCAGAGGAAGTCAACGTAGATGTCCGAGAGGAAGGCAAACACCTGACGTCGTGGGGACAGCTCCACTGTAAGATGCCCTTTGTCGGCTTCATCGTCTGCCGAGTCGAGGATCTCGTCGACCTCTTTCGCATCTGAGGCGACGCTGTGAGCCATTGATGATTACAGGCGCGCAGATGAATGAGGAGATGAGCGTGATTCGGATATATGAAGACACCAGCTACGGCAAGACCCTCTCGTACCTTTGAGCGACAGCGGCTGATGCAGGCGAAGTGCTCCACGCCTTGTCTCGCACAGCTACTGCAGTCCCCCCAGTCCACCAGCTACCTCCCAATGTTGCTCGGGGTGACGGTTCTGTGGCTTCGACGATATGTATCTCCAGCCTGCAGAGGTCGTACACTGACCACAGGTCGAAGAGGAGGTCCTGTATAGCGGGACAGATAGGCGGTGAGACGAGGTTGGCTTCTGCTGATCCCCCTCCTTGCTCACCTGGATGATCAGATTCCATTCAAAGAACGAGTACGTCGTGTAAGCTCCCGGGATCTCCAGTACTCTATGCCGATAGTAGAAGAGGCACATGAATGGAATAGAGGCAAAGAAAGCTGCAGCGGTGTTCCTCCTTGTCTTGCGAGCACGCTCGGACAGCTTCGCGGCGGGCGAGTCGTGGGCGGTCGCCCTCGCCTCCTTCTCCGGCTGCGGTGCTAGTGACCCCCAAGAGATGAACATCCAGACGGGAGTTAGCACTAGGTAGAGGATCATCGCCACGTCGTGGATCAGGGGAAGGTCGGTCGATGTGCAATACACCCATCCCCCGCATGATAGGGTGCGCAGGATCCCTGTCGAGGCCAAGGCCTTACTTCTGAACGACTGAGGGTTGGACAGAGAGACGAGCAGAGCCGATAGAAGGACGAGGGAAATCCTCGGGCCGGACATGAGGGCGATGAAGATCTGCAAAATGGAGCGCTCCTGCGGCCAGTCGCCGATCGTCGCGCTCACGCTCGGCCACCATTCGTCTGGCCATCCCGCTACATGATTCTTGACGATCTTGTGATAGTGTAGGCATAGGCCCAGGATGAGAGCGCCAAAGAAGGCGGAGAATCCTAGTACGGTGTGAGCATAGGATATGTAGCCGGCTGAGATGGTGACGAGGGGAGGGCGAGAGCGAGGTTGCATTGTTGCTTGGCTAGGTGCGGGCTTGCTGCGAGGCTATGGGTCGTGTAGGGAGAAGAGTGAAGATGTAGACCGCCGCCTATTTCTTTGCTGCTGCCCGCGCTGACTCGTCTGGGTGAGGGAAGGCGACGGCCCGTCAGGTACGAGCGGCCCGGCTGCGCCTTTTGTGATGAGGATGCAAGCGAAGAAAAAGGCGAGGCAACAACAAGGTTGCGAAAATGGTGCGCCCCGTGCGCAACGCGAGACTCGATTCGAAAGCGCCGAAGGGCGGGGCGTGGGGTCAGACATCGGACTGACGTTGCTGCGTTGCTGACTGCGTGTTGCTTGACCCTCGCCCTCCTTTCCTTGCCTCCTCTCTTTACTGTCATTCAGGCTGTTGAGGCCTGGAAGATGGCTCCTGCTCCAACTGCTGCTTCCGCAGCGAGGTCTTCAGCATCGCAGTCGACAAAGACGCCTGTCAGAGGCAGAGTGTCGGCTTCAACGCCAAGGAAGAGCGGCGAGAAGGCAACGTGCAGCAATGGCACAACTCGCTCAACGACATCGAGGGTGGAGAGAATTAGACAGCAGACGGGCGTAGGATACGTGGGGCTGAATGTCAGCGAGGATGATCTTGAGGCTGTAAGCGATGGTGACCAGCGCAGCATCGTGTGGTTCGACATAGGTGATTGTTGCTGCATGGACTCGACTCACTTTGAGCGGGCGACTGACCCTCACTCCTCCCGCTCGCCGGCAGACAATACCCTCTACCACAAATCCACCCGAATCGCCGACTTAATGGGCGAGCGCATCCATGCCTACTTTCTCGGCCTCGGTCTACCCCCAGACGAGGCCGGCGCTCTCCACCAGCGATACTACAGCGAGCACGGCCTTGCTATCCGGGGCCTGCTCAAGAACCATTCCGGCATCGACCCGCTAGACTACGACCGACGCGTAGACGGCTCCCTTCCGCTCGATGGTCTCTTGAAACCAGAAGCAGCCCTCACCTCCCTCATCGAGGATCTGGACCGGTCAAAGTGCCGCGTCTTTGCCCTCACCAACGCATACAAGACGCATGCCCTCCGCTGCATCAAGCTTCTGGGCCTCGAGCACCTCTTCGATGGCATAGTCTACTGTGACTATGCTGCTGGACCCTTGTTCTGCTGCAAGCCAGACAAAGGGTACTTTGCAGCGGCGGCGCAGATTGTGAGGGTCAATGATGCGAGCAAATTCTTCTTCGTGGACGACAGCGCTAAGAATATCAAGGCATCTGCAGGGCTGGGCTGGGGCTCATCTGTGCTTTACAAGGAGGATGAACCGGTCGAGGTAGAGCGTGCTGTTGGTGGCAATGATGAGGGGGAAGGGAAAGCAGTGAAGGGCGTCAATGACAGCTTGATGGCCTTAGGTAATGGCGAAGCGCTAGACGAGGAGGCGATCAAGCAGAGGATCCGCTCACTTTCGCGACCGATGCGTATTAGGCTGCTGAACATCGTGTTGGATGCGGCGATGTCTGGCGACCTGCTGAGCATCAAACGCACCATCGAGGGCCAAATTGGGGTGACAAAGGACATCATCAGCAACCTGCCAGAGAGGCTGGCGGTGCTCATCTTTGAGAGGTTGGCGGTACAAGACGTGGGTTGAAGAAAGAGGGTATATCTCTCACGAGCTTGCATGCTGACCTGCTTCTTCAATTCACGTACAGCTTCTCCGCAGCGCCCTGGTCTGCAAGAGATGGCAGTCCCTCACTGCTCATCCAGACATATGGCGGTCCCACGCCCTCGCGCTGACTGAGACCGATGCAAAGGCCCTCTCTCCTCCCTCCGACCCACGGTCATGGCGCGACGTCGTGCAAAAGCTCTACATTCGCGAGCGCAACTGGTCGCGTGGGCTCGGGCAGGGCGTCCAGTTCTGCAGGGGGCACACAGGCTTTGTCACCTCGATGAAGCTGCGCGGCCGGGATACCCTCGTGACGGGCAGCCATGATGGAACTCTGCGCGTATGGGACTTGTCCGACTCAAGCGTGGCCCCTATTTGTCGTCGAGTCATAAAAGCAGACAAGATTGCTTGCCTCGACTTCCTCGTCGATTCCTCTGCCTCTTCAACGCCCAGCCTCCTTGCTGCCGGCCTCTACGACACGGGTCGCATTCTCCTCTTCGACCTGGCCACAGGCGCCCACCTACACACCCTTACGGGCCATAATCGGGGCATCCGGCATGTCGCTATTGATTCGCGACACGTCGTCTCCGTCGGACAAGACAAAGCCATCTGTGTGTGGGACCACAGTACTGGCGAACGAGTAGCGCGCTTTGGCCAGCAGGCCAACGTGAGTCTAGGCGTGTCGCTCGTGGGGGACGACAAGTTGGTGGCGGTGACTATTGATGGGGTCATTAGGTGCTTCTCTATTGCGGGAAAGAGAATGGTGGGAGAGTATCATCTGGCGAAGCTGGGTAGAGGGGACACGAAGTGGGGCGCCATGCTCAAGGATTTCACGGCTGCAGGCGGCGAGGCCGGGATACTGACGTGGTTCGCGGCGCATCGGAACTCGATAACCGTCGCAAGCAAGACGACCGTGGTTCATTTGGAGTGGGCGGAGCACATCGAGACGACAGGCTCCGAAACGCCATCAGCGCGAGGAAGGCGCGACTCCACTGAGTCGGCTGTGAGCACGACGACGACGCCAAGCAGGACGCCAAGCAGTGCGACGAGGAGGACTCGGACAACTTCCAACGCCAGCACAGCCTCCACCTCGACGGCCACAACAAGCGCATCGCTGGCTGCTAGCCCATCTGCATCGCGCCTGCGAGCTTCGCGCGCTTCGCTTGGCGGTACTGCGCCATCAACCCCCTCCTCAAGTACAACCAAGCGCAAGAGTCTCGTTGGTACAGGTAGTGGCTTGACTCCTTCGTCGTCGAGCAAGAGCCTGTCTTCCAGCCTGTCAAGTATGACGCCGTCCTCTTCAGCTGCTTCCCTTCCCTCTCCCTCGAGGCGGAACGGGAGCGGTAGCACCGCGGCTGATGCGATTGGCGAGGCAACACGTACCGACGGCCAAGTCGAGACCAAGAGTCGCTTTGCTCCCAATCTGGCCGTACCGCCCAGGATCGTGAGCGTGCTTAAAACTCCGGAGGTCGTGACGGGAGCTGTGCATCCGCAGAAGGTGAGTGATCCTCAGCAAAGACCAAATCCAATCTCCTGCGCTAACCACATGGACCCTGGTCGTCTGCAGCGTCGCGTCATCTGCTCCACCCGGTTTGCCTCGCGGGTCCCCCCTGAAGAGCGAAGCATCTACGTCAGCACCTTCGACGCCTCCTCGCCATCCGCTATCGCCGATGGCGGAGCAGCCCCCTCTGCCAAGCTTCGTGGCGCTTGGGCAAGCGCTTCAGGCGAAGAGAACCTAACAACGTCAGAGCGTAACCCTATGTGCATCGAGGTGGACGACGAGAGCGTCGTCGTAGGATGCAGTGATGGATTGGTGTACAGGTGAGTGGCACAAGAAGGAGATCAGATGAACAGGATGATACTCACGCCCGCCCTTCACGACACGTAGGGTCAGCTTCGCCGGCTCCACGTTCAATGGCTCGATCAATGGCGCCGGCAACGGGCTCACGACGGCAGTAGACGCAGCCTCAACCTCGGCGACGGCAGCGGCGGTAGCATCGACGGGCACGCAGTCAGAGGAAGTCATTGGCGATGCCACAATCAAGCATCTCGATGAGCTGCGGTACGTCGAAGGGTGGAAGGATCTGTTTGTCAGACGATGAGCAGTGGACGTTGCGGACGATGAAGAGATAGAGATGAGCTTTCTATAATGCATCGTTTTAGTCAGTCAGAAAGAGGAGGCTCGGACTGGCTCAGGCTCTTCGACTTGAGAGGTCCAAGCGCTGCGGACTGGCGAATGGTGCGCCCGAGCGGTCCGCCGGCTGGTGATGATTGATGTTTTGATCCTTTGCGGGCGAGCCTTGTGCCTGATAAGACTGCAATGAAGGGCTCAGCTGCAAAGGCGTGCAATCCTGCTGCGCTACTCTCCTCATCGCTATCAGTATGCGCGCTCGAACTTCTCACGGCAGTGACGACGAAGATGCGGCAATGATCCCGCGGTGGCAGCTTCGTGCATTACGCTCCTCGCAAGCAGTGCAAGCTTCCGTATGGCGTCTCTGGCACAACGTCTTGACCTTAGTACAGCATATCTGTCGATCACCCCTCCTTTGTTGCATTCTCGTCCTCGCGCTGCTCGCCTTCTTTCCCCTCCTGCGTCGCAGCTACATCATGTGGTACCCAGGGCGTCCTATCTCTTCTCGGCAGGACCCACATTGGTGGACTGATCCTTACACCTTGCCTCCTTGGAGATTCCCGAAAATCACAATCTATCCAGACGTGGACTGGAATCCAAGACCGGGGCTCGCCAGTACGATCCGACAGCTAGTCGGCAGGCCAAGCCCTTGGAACAGTACACGATGTGACGGTGAGAGCCATCCATTCCGCCGTAACAATCAAGCAAGCTTCTCTGGAGAGGTAGGGGGATCTTCGCCTCTGCTCTACATCGGCATCTTCTCGATGGTCACGCCGCAGAGGGAGGAGATCCGCAACGTCATTTGAAGGAGAACGCTGCCGCGATACAGAGGGACCAAAAGCGTCGACGAAGTGCTTGGCGCTGATAGGTGCGTGTTCGACTGGAGGGGCAAGTCGCCAGAGGGACCAGTCCTCCTGCTAATTGTTATGACCGTAGCTCTATGCCCTCTCACCCTCACGGTGACATGGGCATCCCTCCGGGCGTGCTAGAGGTCAACTTCATCTTGGCTTATCCGCGAGGCTGGTCGCACACGGTGGCCATGCTCAGTGATGGCACACTTCCACCGCTGCACACTCCCTCGCCAGGGTTGCAACCTGGCAAGGCAACGGCGTCGCCCTGTGGCGGTCCTTGCTGCTTCTCATCGTGCCATGGACAGGATGGGAACAGCAAAGAGCACAGACGCATATTGTGCTCATGACCAAGTTGGCTGAAGAGCAACGCAACTTCAGCGACCTGACCATTCTACCTCATGAGGAGCAGGGAATGAATAGCGGCAAAACGTTCAACTTCTTTCGCTTCATAGCCCAAAGTCGCGGTCGCAATGCTCCCAAGCAGGCCTCCTTCTCACTGCGCCCACCTCGCTTCGTGATGAAGATGGACGACGACACCTTTCCCGTCTTGCCCAATCCACTCCAAGCCTTTGCCAACCTCTCATGCTCCCAACCAGCGTACATCGGCACCTCCTGGGGTTGCACTCAGAGCTTTCCATTTCACTTCGGCGGTCTCGGCTACGCGCTCAGCTGGCCCCTCGTCGTATGGCTGGGCAACACCTCTCAGCCGCTTCCCTGGTGGCACACTCGTGGGAATGAGGACGCGAGGCTGGGAGCATACTTGCTGTCGCTGCGTGAGCCGATTGTGACGGTTGACTACGGCGTGAAGATGGGCTCTTGGTACGATGACGACACATTTCCCAAGGATGGAGGAACGATTGCGCTACATTACCTCAAGGAGGCAAAAGTGTACCGTGAGCAGTCGGAGAGGATGTGGCACATATACTCAAGGGGATGGAGGTGGGAGGGAGCAAGGCCGTGGGTGGAGAGACACAAGACCATGCGGGCGCAATGGGGGGCGAAGGGAACCTAGGATGAATGCGCACGTTTTCATTTGAGCTAGCTATAGACATGAGGGCAGTACGAGGCGCTGCGGTGCACTGTGTTTGATGGGTATGCTGGTCGACGAGCCGCGCATCGTCATGCTTGAGTACTCTGAGAGAGCCGTATTCTTTTCCTCTTCCCGTCACTGCTGCGAGGTCCTCCTTACGGCTCGACGTTGCCTCCTTGCCCACTAGCCTCATGCTCCTGTGCAGCGGCAGCAGCAGCAGCAGCAGCAGGATCGGAGCCAGCTGTCGACGGAGCTGACGCTGCTGCTTCACCGGACGTAGCGACTGCTTTTGCCAGGTCTTCGAGAATGCCCTGCGCTTTAGGATTGGCTGATTCTTCGATGCCGCCCGCTTCCGGTTTGGCCGTACTCGGTCGATTTGCTCCATTAGCGGTCGTCCCTCGCCGTGAAGTGCTTCTCCTCCCACCTGAGGCGACGTCTACAAAGTTACATCTCGCCCAAGCCGTAATAGCAGCCAAGTCCTCGACGGAGTACGGGGGAGGCTGCGGCGGCCCCGTTAGTGCTGACGCCTGCGTCGCTCCAGGTGCTGTCGAGTCTACGAGTGCAGTCGCCGAGCCTGGTGTTGGTGATGCGCCTTTCTTGCTCGGGAAAGGCTCAGCGCCTCTCGAGGTACCCGCAACGCCGCCAGCTGAGGCGCTACCTTTTCTTCCGCCGCTGGACGAGCCTAGGCCGTTACTGCTGCTACTCGCTGCGCTGCGGTCGCCGAGTAACGGTGTCGATTCTGAAGCCTGTAGCAGTAGGAGAAGTGGACAAAGCGCGTCAGTGGCTGCTTCTTGGGCGTCGGGAGTCAGATTTCAGTAGCGCAAGAACTCACATCTCCTCCACTCGTACTCCCATTCGCCCCTCTGCCTCGCGCTCTACGCCCTGGTAGACAGCATAGACAGTACGAGAAGAGCTCATGCGCCATCCTCTGGATGGGCTTGCTTGGCTTAGTGCCTGACGTTGGTCGTTGCGGGGCTGGTTCACCAAGAGGCACAGCCGGTAGAGGGCCGGTTCAATGAGGCTGAACCGACAGGCAGTACTGAGGTGAGGAAGATGTCGTGGTGTATATGCAGAAGAGCGCTGCCTCCCTCCTCAATGCGATTTCGGCCCTTGCAATGCGTGAGGAGCGGAGGACGATGGCTCTCGCGATGCCGACTTGCGAAGCTTCCTCTGCCTCCTTCTCAGGCACCGCCCGAGGGGAAAATCGCTTGAATCTGCCGGTGAGGCGTGACGTGGAGCGTGAGTAGCCCGCGAGAAGGGATTTCGCTGTCTAAAGTGCGGGATGATGTGACGGGCGCCGCCGTCGTCGTCGATCAGGAGGTGTCTTGTGTTGTTGTGGAGAAGCGGATGAATGCGAAAGCGAGGTCAGGGCAAGAAAGATGAAGAGGTGAAATCGAAGGCAGATGTTGAAGAAGGGGAAGAAGAAAGAGAGGAGCAGAGCAAGCAAGGCAACGTTCTTGAGCACGCAATCCTCTGCGTCTGGTGAAGTCGATCGATGAGGAGATTAGAGGATCGATAGGGATCAACGGGCAAAGCACAATGCACGTTATCTCGACCTTGCCCTCACGAGCCAGCGTCGTCGCTGCAGTCGGTCGTCTCGACGTCGTCACTCTCGCTCACCCTGGATCTCGGCACGGAACTGAGTCGCTTTTTGGAGCCAAAGGGCGGAGCACCAATTGACTCCACTCGCAGGCATGGCTCGAGCAAAACGGAACAAGGGCTGCCGCTTTGCCGTCGTCGATGAGGAAAAGTCGGACGGACAGAGCGGACGGAGAGGATCAAGGTCGCTGGGTCGCTATCGGCTCGCTCACCAACGAGCTCTCAAGGTTCATCAACTCCCTGCCCTCGAGTGGATATAGCATCAATTGGTCATGTATCCCTGAGTAATACACCACAAAGAGCATCGTAAAGGCCGAGACTCCAAGCATAGCAGAGCGCAACTGCGGGCAGCGACCTCCAGCGATAGACGGCTCGAAACGGAATAGACGGCTCTCAGCATCCTCTCCAGGCACACGACTAGCCAATCACTGGCCACAATAATCTCTTCGTTCAGCATGTCTCAAGCACCTTCATCATCCTCAGGCCTCGCCGCATCCTCAGCGTCCCCAATCCCCTCCCGCACCATGGCACCTACCCCATCCCCTCCGCGTGCACCGCAACCCTACCCTTTCTACCTCGGCGGCGTCGCAGCCTCAATAGCAGCCTGCTTCACCCATCCCCTGGACATGGTCAAGACGCGCATGCAGAACACCAACTCCTCTTCATCTTCCGCCCCACGGCAAGGCATGCTCCGCTTCCTCGCCCACACCTTGAAAGACGAAGGGCCCCGTGGTCTCTATGTGGGTCTCAGCGCATCCCTATGCAGACAGATGAGCTACTCCCTCGTTCGCTTCGGAGCCTATGATGCGCTCAAGGCTCAAGCACTAGCTTCGCAGCCCACGCTACCAGACGGAAGCAAGGCCAAGGTGCTTCCAGCTTGGAAGATGGGTCTGTGCGCCTCCGCAGCGGGTGCGGTAGGCGGTGTAGCGGGCAATTGGGCGGATGTCCTCCTCGTCCGTATGACGTCCGACGTGCTCAAGCCACCTCAAGAGCGCTTTGGCTACAGAAATGCCATCTCCGGTTTGTTCAGCATGGTATCGCATGAAGGGCCGGGTTCCCTCTTCCGCGGTCTGGCGCCAAACGTCACAAGAGCGGTACTGATGAATGCGAGTCAGCTGGCAACGTACGACCTCTTCAAATCTGCTTTGCTAGGCAGCGGCTACTACACTGAAGGCACTTGGTTGCACTTCTCTGCCAGCTTCCTCGCAGGCACAGTAGCGACGACGATCTGCAGTCCTGCCGACGTCATCAAGGCCAGAGTCATGGCTGCGGGCAAGGGCGGTAATTCAGAGGGGATCGTAAAGACGATCAAGACTGCGCTGGTCAAGGAAGGGCCGGGCTTCCTATTTAGGGGATGGACTCCAGCGTGGGTGAGGTTGAGTCCGAATACGATCTTGATCTTTGTGACACTGGAGAAGTTGAAGGGAGGAGTGGATTGGATGAGAGGCCAGGGCGGAGCGGGCGGCGTTGTAGAGGAGGCCAAGATGACGGTCAAGGGGGAGACACGGCGAAGCTCTTAGAATCGATAGATGACATTGCAACTTCGCAGCATACACGTTCCGTCGCGCTCATTTAGCGTCTCGGTGATCATCCTCATCCAACCGTACTCCAATCGAACGTGCTGCCCCTTGTCTTCCCACCAGGATAGACGCGCGAAGCTCCACTTCCCGCAAACGCTCGTGGAGGCGGGAAGGCCGAGGAAGGCGAAAAGGTCAAATTGCCAGACGTCGGCGGCGGTGAGGGGATCCTTCCAGTCTTGCCCGCTGCGCCGCCCGAGATCGATGTGGACGAGACACTGCGCGATGCTCCATTGCTTCCCGCACCATTGAGCGCAGGCAGGGCTGCGGCAGCAGCGCTGCGGGATGGGGGCGGTGCGGCTGGCGCTCGAGACGGTGGTGGGGTAGGAGGAGCCGCCGCGGGTGCTCGGCTCGGGGGAGGAGCGGGGGGAGCTGCAGCTGGTGCTCGCGAGGGCGGGGGTGGAGGCGGTGCGGCTGGTGCGGCTGCTGCTGATCGAGTGGGTGGTGGTGGCGGCGGTGCAGATGAGGCTGGCCGGCTGGGTGGTGGAGGTGGTGCTGAGCTGATCGGGCTGGCGCGCGCTGGTGGGGGAGGTACTGCGCCACGCGCCGGAGTTGAGGGAGGAGGGGGGGCAGGAGGTGCCGCACCTGGTCGACTGGGAGGAGCTGGAGCGCGTGAAGGAGGAGGTGGAACTCCACGCGCAGGAGCCGATGAGGATGCAGCAGGCGGCGGAGGAGGGGGAGGTGGAGCTGCTGCGCTAGGTCTGCTTGGCGGAGGGGGAGCAGCTGCAGCTGGTCGCCCTGGAGGAGGTGGCGGCGGCGGCGCAGGTGCGGCGGGGGATGCTGCTGCTGGTCGAGCCGGGGGAGGCGGTGGTGGAGGAACAGCAGGAGATGACCTGCCCGGAGGAGGAGGAGGCGGTCTAGGAGGTGCGGCTGCCGAAGGAGCTGCTGGTCTCCCTGGAGGAGGCGGGGGCGGCGGTGCTGCTGCAGATGGTCTTGAGGGCGGAGGTGGAGCTGGAGGTGCTGAAGGTCGTGTGGGAGGAGGCACCGGTCGGCCTGGAGCAGCAGGCGGCTTGGCTGGAAAGGCGAGTTCAGATGAAGGGGACTGTCAGCAATGATACCATCTCAGACCAGCCTGTGCCAAGCCTGCGCCTGTCGACTCACGTGCTGACGCTGCTGGTGGCTTTGGAGCGGCAGGAGCAGCTCCAGTTGGCTTGAGCTTTGGTATTCCCCCTGCGAGGATGCCCCCTAAACCTGCTGCTCCACCCCCACCGCTGCCTCCCCCGGTTCCCGGCACTTTAGGAGCAGATGCGAGAGTACGTGCTGCAGCTGCGGCGGCTGCAATACCTCCTGCTCCCCCTCCTCCCCCTCCTCCCCCTCCACCACCACCTCCTGCGTTGCCTGCTACAGCTGGTGCTGAGCGATCATTCGTTGTGGCCTCTGTGCGAGCGCGGCGTAGGAGAGAGCAGGGTCAGCTGTGAATGTTCAATGGCCATCAATCCACTGATGTATGTATGCACTTTTCAACCTCTGTCCGTTCTTGATGGCATCTTGCAATGCTGAGTTCATGGTATCGCAGTACCAGGCGAGTGGGAGATTGGGATGAAGCCTTACGAGTGTGGAGCAGCAAGCGGTGCACTCGACCTCCCGATGTCCCGACCCGCCTATCCGGCCACCCAAACGTCAACGCCATTGCTCCGTTCCGTCGTGACCTCGTCTTGTTCGACTCGGCGCGACAACAGCGAGAAGCGCGTGAAGAGTGGTCCAGTGCCCTTCGGCCAGTCGCCCCGCCAGCTAGCCAGACTGAGAGAGCGAGGGAGCCAAAGGCAACGAGAGAGCAACACGGCGGCCAAAGTCGCGACGGTCTCGACTTGGCTCTTGCTCTCTTCACCCCTCACCATCCCTCATCGCTCTACGTTGCTTCTGAGCGCACTTGAATACCCGCCCAACACCAACACCAACAACCACTCCACCACCCCGCCCATCTTAATCAATCAGCAATGAGAGAAGTGGGTGCAGAGCCACGTCAAACATACTCTGCGTGCTCTTCTCCCAGCCACTCACGCCCCTAATCCTTCGTTTCCTTCGTAATCAGGTCCTTTCCCTTCACGTCGGTCAGGCCGGTGTCCAGATCGGTCAGAGCTGCTGGTGAGTTGAGTCATATTTCTGATTGATGTCTTTTGCATTCCTCGTCCTATTTCTCGTCAGATACTGACCATCACCTCCCCACTCCGCTCATAGGGAGCTCTACCTCAACGAGCACGGCCTCACCCCGGACGGACGTGTCCTTGCCAACTCTCCTTCTGAGAATGACGATGGCTTCTCCACCTTCTTCTCCGAGACTGGCAGCGGCAAGTACGTGCCCCGCTCCATCTATGTCGACCTGGAGCCCAACGTCGTCGACGAGGTCCGCAACGGCCAGTACCGCTCGCTCTTCCACCCCGAGACGCTCGTCACCGGCAAGGAGGACGCCGCCAACAACTACGCCCGTGGTCATTACACGGTCGGCAAGGAGCTCATCGACCAGACCCTCGACCGTGTCCGCAAGCTCGCAGACGCCTGCTCGGGCCTGCAGGGCTTCTTCGTCTTCCACTCCTTCGGTGGTGGTACAGGTTCCGGTTTCGGATCCTTGCTCCTTGAGCGTCTCGCTCAGGACTACGGCAAGAAGGCCAAGCTCGAGTTCTCCGTCTACCCTGCCCCTATGATGAGCTCGTCCGTCGTTGAGCCTTACAACTCGGTCCTCACCACGCACACGACCCTCGAGAACTCGGACTGCTCCTTCATGGTCGACAACGAGGCCATCTACGACATCTGCAAGAAGAACCTTGGCATCCAGAGCCCTGGCTACTCCAACTTGAACCGCCTCATCGCCCAGGTCGTCTCGTCCATCACGGCCTCGCTCCGATTCGACGGCTCGCTCAACGTCGACCTCAACGAGTTCCAGACCAACTTGGTCCCCTTCCCCCGTATCCACTTCCCGCTCGCCACGTACGCACCGATCATCTCGGCAGAGAAGGCCTTCCACGAGCAGAACTCCGTCTCGGAGATGACCTTCTCGTCCTTCGAGAAGGGCAACCAGATGGTCAAGTGTGACCCCCGTGACGGCAAGTTCATGGCATGCTGCTTGCTCTACCGCGGTGACGTCGTCCCCAAGGACGTCAACTCTGCCGTCGCAGCAATCAAGACAAAGCGCACCATCCAATTCGTCGACTGGTGCCCTACCGGATTCAAGATCGGTATCTGCAACGAGCCCCCCGCTCTCGTCCCCGGCGGTGACCTCGCCAAGGTCTCGCGCTCGCTCTGCATGCTTGCCAACACGACGGCTATCGCTGCCGCCTGGTCGAGGCTGGACCGCAAGTTCGACTTGCTCTACTCGAAGCGTGCCTTCGTTCACTGGTACGTCGGTGAGGGTATGGAGGAGGGTGAGTTCTCCGAGGCCAGGGAGGACTTGGCTGCTCTTGAGAAGGACTACGAAGAGGTCGGCATGGACACGGCTGGTGAGGGCGATGAGCTCGTCGAGGAGTACTAAGCGTGCTAGGCCGAAAGGTAATGCTGCTTGCTTCCGACTCGACTCGATTGCTGTTCTCTTGCTCCCTTCACTTCATTGTAGCGATGTGGCCCGTTGGCCGCTCGCGCCCGTGCTCTTGAGCATGGGCCTCTCTTGTCGCTCTTTCTTAATCACCCGAGCTCCTTCTCCCCTTAGCACGAGCACGAGTCTGATCCTGTAAACCGTCTGCTTTTGACTGCCCTGATCGCATTACCGCCGCTGTCGCTACCACATTTCTCTATGAATCATCCTTCCCTCTACTTGCCCTCCACCGCACCCTGGGCCTCCTTGCCCAGTGCCTTGACCTTGCCCAGCACGCTCCCCGCAGCCTGCTCAACCTCCTTCTCCGCATCCTTCCCGACCACATCCTTCACTCCACCACGCGCCGCATCCCAGATCATTCCACCGGCGCCACCAAGGCCGAGGCCGCCACCAAGCACACCATTGATCAGCCCCGCTGGGCGCAACAGGATGGCTGGTGTGAGCAAGGCGCCCAGGACACCCCCGATCAGGTAGACGTCATCTCGGCGCACGGCTGCAGCGTCCTGACGGTATTGCGCCGAGGTGCTTGATGAGCGAGCCGCAGGAAGCGTGGCAGAGTAGCCTGCGCCGGCTACGGCACCACCGACGGATGAGAGGAGGGGCGTGGTCCAGCTGCAACAAAGGAAGTCAAGGGAGTGGGCGGTAAGCGTCAGTCTTCTTCAGAAGGCGAAAGAGGGAAGAACCCCACTCACTTAGCTCGTACCAGTCTCTTAAAAGTGAAGGTTCCCTTCCTCAGCGAGTTGATCAAGTAGAGCGGAGTTGCAGCTACAGCACCCACTTGCAAACCATTCATGGCCCACCTCCCGGTAATATAGGCGCGATCCTCTGCCTCCCTACCCCCAACAGCTCCTCCAGCTGCACCGACGCCACTTTGAGCCTTGTGCACCAAATTGTCCACGAAGCCCTTGCCCTCCTCGATGACCGAGTGTGCAGCAATGGTGGAGGAGGCCTGTGAGTAGTTGCGAGTAGGCTGCATCTGCTGAAACTGGGCTTCACGCTCTTGATTGGCGAGGAGATCGGCTTCGCGTTGACGCTGGGCTTTCTTGGCGGCCTGGCGAGCCTCGTCACGTTCTACTCCTTTGTACATTGTCTGCGCGAATGGAAGGGGAAAGAGATAGGGTGGTGGATGTCAGCACGGCGAGGAGATCATGTAGGCGGCCGAGGGTTTGGCGCACCTCTCTCTCCTTGATCTGCATGAAATGGACACCCCAAACTGTTAGGCCAGATACGAGCGTGGAGCCGACTAGGAAGGCTTTTGCGTTGCGGGACATAGATTGACGGCGAAGTCCCCCGATTCGAGGTATTGAGGGGCCGACGTGGGTGGAGGTGAAGATGAGAGCAGAGGAGGAGCTGCAGAGACTGAAAGTTCTGAGGGATCCGATGGTATCGATCGCGTCTGCTCGCGTGCGTACTTGCTAAGTGCGGCTGCGTGGCCTTCTCGTGTGGGTGTTGATTGAGAAGCAAGAGAGCAACGTAGGCTAGTCGCTCCTTTCCCCGCTCCTCGTCGTCGTCGTCGTTGTCGCCGTGGCCGGTGCTTGGCCCGGTTCAGTCCGCGAGCTGGCCAACCCCGCACGCATCCATCGACTCGAGGCGAGAAGAAGCCGCGACGTGTGAGAAGAAAAGCAACAGCGAAAGCAACACGGCGGGCTAAGCGGAGAAAGAGGAAGAGCAGAGAGAGCATCACAAAAGTCGATCGATTCAAGGCAAGGTCGGTGATTGACTTTGACTGCGATGCTCATCTTCAACACAAGGCGATTCATGTGATAGGCTATAGGCTGGAACTCTATATGACTTCCTCCATGTCCTCATCACCCTCGCCAGCATCATCTCCATCACCACCTCCCTCATCACCCTGCTCACCCATCGCTTGTCCACCCATCTGTTGCTGCTGCTGCTGCTGCTGCTGCTGCTGCTGAGCCTGCGCAGCTCCCTCAGCCTGTTGTCTTCTCTGCTGCTCAACATATTCGCCCTTCAGACTCCACTGCCCCACATACGGACCGCGCTTGTGCTGATCAGCAATGCTCGCCAAGACGTCTCTGAGGTACGCCTCGGGCTGGCGCGTCTCTTCACGTAGAGCCTTGAGCGTCCAATAAGTGTAGCGCTCGTAGCAGTGGAAGAGGAGGTCGAGGAGCTCGTTCTTTGGCAGGCGGACGAACTTGTCGCGAGACGACGAGGCAGCCGATGATGAGCCAGCCTTGCCGCCACGACCAGCGGCTCCTGCTGCTCCAGCGCCTCCCTGCCCCACGATGAAAGATGCAGGCTGGCCCTTGACGCCGCGTACGTGACCCTGCCCCAAACCAGCCATGAGCATATTAGCTGCGCCCGACTCGCTCTCGTCCAGCATCTTGACTGCCCTCTTCGGTCGGGTGGCCTCCTCCTTTCGACGACGGAGAATGTCTCGATACTCCGGGGTAAACGAGGCTTTGCGGTCTGTATGGGCCGAGCTGAGACCGAGGGCTGTCTTTGAATCAGTGGATGAGGATGCTGAGGGGGCGGCGAGGGAGGGGCTTGCGGAGCGAGAGGTCGAGGCGACGCCACTACCTGAGGCGCTGCCCATTGATGCTAGGAGCGGTTTGACGGCCGCTTCGTTTGTGATCTTGCCCGCAAAGGCTGTTGTGACTGGGCACGAGTAGATGGGGACAGCAATGTGAGCACCACTTCATGGGAGTGGCTGCGGCTAAGCGCCGCTCCCCTCCTGTACTCACTCTTTGGTCTCTTCTTCCTATATCTCGACTGCTGAGGCTGTCGTCGTTTCCCGCCCTGCTGCTTCCCATTGCCCCTACCACCCATCGCCTGATCATCATCACTATCATCTTCGTCTCCTCCGCCGACTGAATCGTCCGCATCCTCAACATCCATCTCCCCCTCAGTACCCTCTGCAGCATCTTCATCCTCCTCCTCGGCCATCTCCTTGAAAGCAAAGAGATTGCGCTTCACCGTCTCATTTGCATCACTGCTCAACTTGACATCGTACTGCCGCGGTATCCTCTTGACGTTTCGTCCTGCTTGGGCTGGGTCGTACTCGGGGAGAGGGATGGGAGCATCTGGCGCTGAAGGGAGGATGAGCTCGATACGCTGCTTGCCGCGATGGTCGGCGCTGCGGGCGAAGGCAATGTTAGCCGCTGTACACTTGAGGGGAAGTCTCTGTATGCTAGGCGCGGGCTGCTACGCACTCATACACTCGGACCTTTCCCAAATTCAAATCATCCTGCGTGATCTGACTCCACCCCTCGTACAAGAAGCGTGGCACCTTGACCAGCCAAGCAGTGGGCTGCTCGTCCATGCGGAAGTCCTCATCTGGTTCTGGTGACCTCTCGCGTTCGGCCTCGGCGAGCGCTTGGAGGGCAGCCTTATTGGTGGCAGAAGATGAAGGGGCAGCCGTGTTGGGTGTGTTGCTGCGCGAGGCTGAGGATGGGCCGCCACTGCCACTGCCACTGCCAGAGGCGAGGCGGGACATGCTGCTTGATGAGGCCATATCCGACATCTCTGCTAGCTCACAGCGAGCGAAATCTCTCAGTGAGTGGAGAGGACAAGGAAGAATGGCAGCCGCGACAGGAGATGGTGCAGATGTAAAAGTGGCAGAAGGAGAAGAGACGAGACGAGACGAGTCCAACTCATCCTCCACTGCTTCTCCGCTCCCGTCGACGGCGAATTGAGGCAAGGCGTCCCGCCGACGTCGAGGCATAGGGGAAACTGGATCAGTTTCAAGCTACGAGCCAGTCGCTTTCGCAATCCTCGGCGATCAGGAGTGGCTCAGAACATGAAGCATTGCTTCGACTGGTGAAGTTGCTGCCGCAGGGGATAGCCCGGCCGCCCAAATGCTGCAGCTTCTGCTCCTCGCCCACTTCATCGCGCTTCAGGGATCTTCAATACTGCTCAAAGATCATATGTATTGCTTCACAGCTGTATCTACGGTCGCCGCCCGGGCAGGAGCGAATGCTCGCAAGGCAGACAGAGTCTTCTCCATGGCCTCAAGGCATCGCGATCCGGCTGAGAGTGCTGCTCCCTTTTTTTTCCCTCCGTCGAAAGCGAGTAGATTAGAAGGGCTTGTCGCTGTCAGGGGTCTCGTCTGTGATGGATGTGAAGAAGGTAGCCGTCAGTACAGGTGCTCTTGAGGCAGTGGGATGAGCGGTGATGGCAGTAGGCGATGGCAATGGAGATCATGGCGATCTTCTTGTCATGCTCCTTCTCCCAACTTGCTCCCCTCCTAGCTTTCGCTCGACTGCTTCCAGGGGCGCGGAGACCTTGTGATCGACGCATGGTGGCTGCAGACGTCTGCCCTAGCCAGCAGACGGGTCTCACGCTGCACTTCATACCACCGACCTCTCACGAGCACTCCCAACCCAACCAATGGCATCCTTGGCTCCCCTTTTCCTTCAGACTGTCCTTTCCTTCACCACCTCTAGAGCATGGCCCCTTTCTCAATTCTCTTCCTTCTACTCACCCTTGAAGAAAGCCCCAACGAAGGGCACCTTGTCGAGGACATCACGCTGGAAGATGGGAACCTTCTGCATGAACAGAGCAACGGCGCCTCCCGCAGCTGCACCCCAGATACCGAGAGTCATGGCCCACCTAATTACGAGCGAGGACGGCAGAAGAGGGAGAGAGGGATATCATGAGCGGTCGTCCATTGAGATTTGCTGGCATCTTCGCGCTCCAACTCACTTCATGACATTCTCCTGCGAAAAGCTTCCAACATGCGGTTGGAACTGGGGTTGCGGGCGGCTGCTCGAGGACGCAAAGCGCATGAGCCCGACCTGGCCGACACGAGGGCGGACGAGAGCTCGGGCAGTAGGGACGATTGGGCGGATCATTGTTTGTGCTGATATGATGGTGAGGTGAGGAGGTGGGATTGGAAATGGAAATGAGGACGACGAAGTTGCTGCTGGTTCCGAGTCGACTTCGAGACAGGACGGCTCGTGGCCTGGCCTGGCCAGGCAAGGCAACGCAAGCCCGCCCCGTTGGTCCGCCTTCTGCCGACGGCCAAGGTTGCAGCTTGGCCGCGCAGGCTACCTCGACGTCGAGAAGGCCCATAATACGATAGGGAGCAGCTCAGGCTTCGCATAGAGCAGACCATCAAATGTATGCAATCTCGAAAGGGTTAGATGTGGGAAAGAAGGCTTTGCGAAAGTACAAGGAGAGTGCTAGGGACGGAGGTGAGGGGAGTAGAAGGCCCACGAGGGCAGCACTTTCAGCTGTGACAGGCCACGTCGACTGGCAAATGCTCCCTGCCGAGAGATCATCGAGAGCAACCTTGCCGATATCTGGACAGCTTCTCAGCATCCATTCATGAATGATCTATCGACCCCGATACGGCCCCTCAGTGTCCATGACCTCTCCGTCTCCCGCTCGCAGGCCAGCTGTCGACTTCGAGACTCCAACCCCTCTGTCAATCACGCCACGACCCAACGACCGTCTAGCAGCATCCTCCCTGGCTCTGGGCCTGCACATTCTGGCCCTGGCCGACCTTGAGTGTCGACTTGCCCGGTCCGGCATTGCTGACGTTCGAGGATCCCATGCTGTCGAGAGAGAGGGGAGGGGGGTCATGTGCGCGTCAATAGATGCTACCTCCTTTTGTAGGGTTGCACGCCCACTTACCGGTCCTTGATCTGCTTCGCCATAGTCAAGAAAGCCTGCTCGACATTGGTCGCGCTCTTAGCTGACGTCTCCAAGAAGGGGATGTTGAGCTGGTCTGCGAACTCCTTTGCCGTGTTGTACTCGACTTGCTTCTTGCCCGTCAAGTCCGACTTGTTGCCTACAAGGAGCTTGTTGACCCCTTCAGTGGCATATCGGTCGATCTCTTGGAGCCATTGCTTGACGTTGGAGAAGGTGTCCGGGTCGGTGACGTCGTAGACTACAATGATTCCGTGGGCACCGCGGTAGTACGACGAGGTGATCGTGCGGAATCGCTCTTGCCCGGCGGTGTCCCACTGCAAGGCGTGAAAGGGGCGACGAGGAGGAGGTCAGTCTTCCTAGACAAGATGCGTGCGGATTTGAAAGGTGCGGCTGCTCACGATCTGGAGCTTGACCGTCTTGCCTTCGAGCTCAATGGTCCTGATCTTGAAGTCGACGCCAATTGCTGAGCGAGTGACGAGGGGCAGAAAACAGATGAGCGTCTCGCTCCAGATGCGATGACCTGCTTTATCACCCTCCACTCACTGGAAATGTACGACTCTGTATAGGTATCATCGGCGAAACGCAAGAGGAGACATGACTTGCCTACGCCAGAGTCTCCAATGAGGAGAAGCTGCGTGCACGAGGGCGAATGTGAGTGGGAATAGGTGAGCAAAGCGGGACTAGACGTTACTCCCGAATCCTTCTTTACAGCGCCTCACCTTGAAGAGAAGATCGTACTCTGGGTTCATGATGGTCGAGAGGGCGTCGAGGGAGTAGGATAGGAGTCGTAGAGGAGCTGTGGAGGAGGCGGCGTTAAGATGAGGCTAGTCGTCTGCAGCTGCGCGCTCGATGGCGACTTTGGCGTGACTGTTTTGAATGCTAAAGCGTTGCGCTGAAGCTGCAATGTCTGTCACTGGCTGTGTCTCTGGTCTGAGAGGATGGCGAGACCGGGCTATTGGTTGGTTGATAGGAATTGATGGACAAGCTGTGAGGTTGACTTGACGTGGTCGCAGCGCGGGCTGAGCCCGAGCCAGCAGCAGCCAAACGGCGGCGGCGGCGGAGGCGGAGGCGGCAAGGGCAGCAAGCAAGCAGGTCCAGTGGCGCTGGGCAGTTGAGTCGAGCGAGCGAGCGACAAAGACGAGGCGGCCAAGTCGAGATCAAGCGGGAGTGTGTGGGTGGGCCTGAGCGGGGCGAACGCATCGACGGGTTGCGCTTCTCCAACCAACACTTCTGACACAACCCAACCCATCTCATACAATCGCGGATCGCGGCTCCCTCGCCGTCATGTCGCAGCCCATTCGACTTCACTCGCGTGTCGTCGTCGTCAAGGTAGGGCTGGGCACTGTCCTCTTTGTCGGACAAACGTCCTTTGCGCCTGGGCTGTGGGTCGGCGTCGTCCTCGATCCTGACGTCGTGGGAGGCAAGAACGATGGCAGCGTTCAGGGCAAGCGCTACTTTGATGCGGATCCAGGCCAGGGCATCTTCGTACGCAGCAGTCAGATTGAGGTGTTAGAAGACGAGCCGGAGGAGGAGTACAACAGCGGCGACGATATCCTCATGGACGATGAGCCGATGATGCAGACGCCGCGAACGACGACGATGAGGATGCCGCCTCCAGCTTCCACTTCAAGGTCATCTTCCTCCCTCTCTCAAACGACTGTCCCGAGAGCAGGGCTTCGAGCTCCAGCCAGCCGCACCACAAGTCCAGACAAGCCGTCAGCTGGTGCGCCGCGAACAGTTCCAAGGCCTAGCCTAGCCTCGCGAACCTCTGCAGTCTCGTCGACATCGGCCACGAGCTCCGCAGCTTCCTCTCGCAGACCATCAGCTACGCCGTCTACGAGTGGCCGCATCTCAGCAGCATCTCCGAGCAAGCCTGCGTCATTGGCCACGCCTGCAAGGCCAGGGATGTCTCGTGCCGGGACCAGCGTCAGCGCTACGTCAGGTAGAGTGTCAGCCTCATCTTCGTCAGCAGCATCGACGCGTCCACCCAGCTCAGCAGCGGCTCTCTCACGCACAGCAAGTCCCAGCAAGGCTACAGCGCGAGGTGTCAGACCAGCTAGCGGCATCACAGGCGCACTGACCTCAGCTCGTCCCACGGCCGAAGATGCTCAGAGCACAGCCGCTCGTACCGGGCTGCGGCCTGTAGCCAAGGCGCGGCCTAGCATGGCTGCTCCGTCAGCGTCCGCTGCTACGCCAAAGCGCACCATACCACGTCCTGGTGCGGCTATCACTGGACCGTCAAAGCCTGCCGCGCCTGCAGCCGCTACCATTACTACACCGAGACGGCTCAGCACTGCTGGCAGCCACAAGGACCAGCAAGAGGATTCGTCGTCTGACCCAAACGTGACCAGCCCGAGTGCAGACGCTCGTCAACGACTCGACGCTGCTCGCTCCCGCGTAGAAGCCGCGAGGAAACAGCACACGCAACCGCAGACGACGTCAGCAAGAGACAGGCCATCTCAGGAGACGTCGGATCCGATCTCATTTGCGGGCGATGAGGACGGCGATGATCTCGTCAACATGTCACTCGAAGGAGGGCAAGAGGAAGCTCTCAACCCCGCACACGTTGTACGCTCACCGCCGATCAGTCAAGGTCCGCCGGGTATGTCGAACGTAGAGGCCCAAGCTCTGAAGCGCGAAGTCGAGGAGCTCCGTGTCAGGAATCGCCTCAACGAGAAGCGCAGAGAAGAAGAGCGCGCCCGCGTCAAGGAGCTCGAAAAGTGGAAGGAAGAGGTGACAGAGAAGCTGAGATCGGCGGATACGGCTACAGAGAAGGCGCAGAGCCTCTCCACGCAGCTGCTGGCAATTCAGACGACGGAAAAGGAGCTCTCGATGGAGAAAAGTGACCTCGAGGCTCGCGTCGAAGACCTGACTGAGCAGCTCGAAATGGCTGCGCTAGACCGCGAAGTGGCAGAAGAGAAGGCAGAAGCAGCCATCACCGAGTTGGATTCGCTCAAGCAGATTCAGGAGGAGCTCACCCTCGAGGTCGAGGTGCTTCGCGAAGAGAACGCAGCCTACGAGCACGGCCCTGTCGATGAAGAGGAGCGATCCTCCGTTGGCTGGCTGCAGATGGAGAAGCAAAATGAGCGTCTCAAGGAGGCTCTCATTCGACTGCGCGACGTCACGTCGGAGTCGGACCACGATCAAAAGCGCAAGATCTCCGACCTGGAGAAGGAGCTTTCTGCGCTTGCTGACCTGCAAGACTCGCGCGACTCCCTTGCCGCCAAGCTGGAAGCCAGTGAGGCGCAGCTTGAGGACGTGAAAGTGCAACTCGACGATGCCTTAGGAGCTGAAGAGATGTTGGAGCAGCTGACAGAGCGCAATCTCTTCCTTGGGGAGCGCCTGAACGAGATGGCGGCAACAATTGAAGAGCTCGAGTCACTCAAGGAGCTGAACGAGGAGCTGGACGAGGTACACGTCGAGACAGAGAAGCAGCTTCAAGAGGAGGTCGACCTGAAGGACATGGCTCTGCGGGAGCGCGATGCCCGTGTGGAAGCTCTAGAGACGAATGCGAACGAGTACGAGGCCACATTTGCCCAATTCAGGGAGCTCGTTCTCAACCTACAGAGCGACGTCGAGGCCCTGCGTGCCGAGAGGGATGGGCTGGTCGAGGAGGGCCAGAACGCCAATTTGAACAGCCAGAGTCGCGAGATGCTCAACCTCAATCTCAAGCTGCAGTCCTCTGCGCTCAAGTCACAGGCGAGGACTATTGAGGCCGAGCTAGCTAGGATGAGGGCCGACCAGGCTTCCACGCAGTTGGAGATGACGCAGCCGTACCTGCCACAAGCATTCGCGCAGGAAGGCGATCGCGACGCTGTTGCAAGCCTACTGTTCTTCAAGCGCATGTCGACAAAGGCGGAACTAATCAAGTCTGTCGTCGAGAATACGCACGAGATCTCCCAGGCAATCGGGTCGCTCGCCCAGGACGACAGTGGAGCAGATCAGCAGCAGCAGCACCTTTCTGCGTCGACATCGACTACCACGGGCGGTACCAGCAGCACTCGCTCCGAGCATCTGGTCAACATCTGTCAACTTCGCCACTCCCTCGCCCACTTCAGCGCCGTCTGCTCCTCCGTGGTCGCGATGCTTCGTCTCGCGCCTCCGGGTACCTTCCTTAGATGCGGGCGCACGTTCAAGGAGATGCAGGCCGTCGTTGAACCGCGCGTCGATGCCTTTGTGGAGGCGTTGCGCAAGGAAGAACTCAAGGAGGCCGACTGCGGTGCTGAGTTCAAGCGCTTTGTGAGGCAATTTGAAGAGATGAGCTTCGCACTCATGATGGCGCAGGAGGAGGAGATTGGGCAGCTCGTTCAACAGCAGCAGCAACAGCTCCAGGATGGCACCATGCCGGCAACGCCGCCGCAGTCGTTACCCTCGGGCGAAGGCGACTTGGCTGCAAAGGAAGTGGGAAGCGCAACTCTGCTCGACCTCGACCTCGATACGCTCTGTGCTTCCCTCTCCAGTGCCCGGCACACGGTGCTGCAAGCCCAAGCCGCCGAGGGGGCCATCGAGTGGCAACTGCAGGGCGAGACAATGGAGCAGCGCTACTTCGTCCCTCTGCACCAGATCGTCAACGATGTCCGTGCGGCGAAGGTGCTGGCGCGTAAGCTCTTGCGCAGGCTGTCCAGTCTTGCAGACAACGACGAGGCCGTATCCATGGACGCCATAGGAGAGCTTCCTCTGCTTGGCAGGCTGAGCTCCAGACTCGTCGCCTTTGCGACGACCTTGAGCTCTGGCATGACCGCGTACGTCGATGAAGTGCGAAATGCTTCTTCGCCCTTCACTCTGCAAGGCTTCACTGAAGTCGTCAGGCAAGCAACAGGCGAGCTACGTCTCGACGATGGTTCAGCGCCGTACACATCACCCACGACCACAGTAGACGACGCTGCCTCTTCGCCCGCATCCTCAGACCTCTGGCGCGAAGCCCTCTCGGCAACCTCACACCTCACGACAACAATACAAGCGCTCATGGCCTCGGCGGTGGACCAGTCGCACGTAATCAAACTCTCTGGTCCGCACCCTTGGCACCCTCGTTCCCACCAGATCCATCTGCTCGCAAAGCACGATCCGGCCATGGAGTCCCAGATGGCCAAGCTCGGCGAAGATCTGCGTGATCTCTACCAGCAGATCAAAGCGCGCGATGCTGCTCTGGCAGAGGGTCAGATCAAGATGGAGAGGTTGCATAGACAGGTGGCGAAGAGCAAAGGAGAAGGGGACGCCCTTGAGGAGGTGAAGGCGGGACTTGGCGAGGCGAGACGAGAGGCCAAGGCATACCAGGACGCGAACGAGAGCTTGCAGGCTGAGCTTGAGGCGCTCGAGAAGGCGAACGAGGAGCTGAAGAGTAAAGCAGCCGCAAGCATCGCAGCGACGGGTGCAGCTGGTTCTGCAGGGCAAGTGGCCGCTGAAGCAGGGTCTGGCGTAACGCCGACCTCGTCCACCTTGGCGACGTCCGGCGCCCTTGCCGGCCTCCAGCCCGCAGCCAACTTGGACACGCACCATCTTATCGACCAATTGGACGCCACACGTTGCTCACTGCGCTACCTTCGCGAGGAGAATGCACTGCTTCGCTCCAAGGG
This sequence comes from Jaminaea rosea, assembly GCF_003144245.1. Taxonomy (NCBI): domain Eukaryota; kingdom Fungi; phylum Basidiomycota; class Exobasidiomycetes; order Microstromatales; genus Jaminaea; species Jaminaea rosea. The sequence continues at coordinate 529,204 of NW_020289979.1, read as the reverse complement.
GTATCAGGCTCAGCTGGACTCGCTTGCCCCGCTACCAACTCTGCGAGTACGACCACGAGACGACGAAACAGGCAAGGTCGATGAGCAGGAAGCGGCCGGAGGAGCTGGTCTGCCACGCAAAGCACGCCCTGACGCTCCCCGCGATGAGGAGTTGCGCTCGGTGCGTAGCGAAGCGAGGAGTCTCTATGGCGCCCTGCTGCACTTCGCGGCCACGCCTAGGCTGGTCAAGCTCGCTGATGGTGGCGCGAATTCTTCAGCTGACGTCAAGGCGGAGGGAGACGGCGACGAGAAGAGCGAGATCCCCACCGCAGCAGTGTCTGCTGCTCGCCAGCGCCCTCGCGCTACGGTCGGATGGCAGCGCCAAGCTGACCAGCCTGCCTGGCAGTACGAGGCGCAGAAGGCCGTCGCTGCTGAGCTTGGCTTGCGCTTCGAGAAGTTGATGGAGAGAAGAAGCGGTGCAGGAGTGAGCAAGAGCCCCGCCGGCAGTCGTCAAGCGATGACATTGCCGAAGATGCCCCGCCTTGCTGTCGTCGTGGGAGGGGAGGGGCGATGAGGCGATGAGTGAGCGACACTGCTGTGCTTTGGCTGCTCCTCTGCCCTGTTTCCCTTATAATGAACTAGTAGATCAATCGATATACCATTTTCACGAGCGCGCAGCTGTCCTGACTTGAGTGTCGTCAACCACAAGTGCCTCTTCACGCTCACTCTCGACTTCTTGAGAGGCAGTGCAAGCAGATGTAGTATTCCTCAACGATGCTGCGGTCGTGTACAGATGCAAATTATGCTCGCCGCTCTCGATATCTCAGCTCAAATACGATACGCTTCCACCTCAGCCTCCTTGACCTTCTTTCCTTCGCCTCGACCGATACTGCCGCCGTTGCTGCTCGGCAGCGGTGCAGACACGATACTACTACGGCGCAGCGGCTGTCGCTCAGAGCGCAAATGGCTGAGCGAGCTGCGATGTGACGAGTGGCGATGATGGTGGTGGTGATGATGATGCGAGTCTTCGCCTGCAGTCGCACGCTTGTGCGAATCCGGTAGTACGAAGTCTGGTACGGCCAAGGCGAGAGGAAGAGTCGGCACCAATATCACCGTCGCCACCACGCACAGATGCTTCATCGTCTCGGTCCACGCCTCAACGATTGCGCTCCTCTCTGGCGATCCCATGGGGAAGCTGGTCGCCTTGCTCAAGCTCCCGTAGATCTCGCGAAGCTCAGCCTCTGGTATGCCCGGCCCCAAGGTCTCGCGCAACTTCGCGGGTAGCAGTGTCGAGAAGATGAGCCCAGCAGCCGCACTGCCCATTGCTGCGCCTATCTCCGTCGTGAGAAGCTCGAGAGCGGTCACGATGGCCACATCCGCGTGTCGGACGCAGACTTGGGCCGCGATCTGCATCGTGATGGCTACACTTCCGCCTCCTATCCCTTGGAGGAGCTGGCAGAGCACGAGCATCACGGTGGGGTCGTGGCTGTTGCGGTAGCGAATCATGAGCGCCACACCCACGAAGCGCACCACCACTCCGCCAACGAGGAAGAGCTTGAACCGTCTTGTACAGGCCATCAGCGACCCCACGATGATCCCGACGATGGTGGAGGTGACGTTTTGAGTGGTGGCGAAATAGCCAGTCTGCGTCTGGCCCCAATCCTTGACGATCTGCACAAAGGCAGAGAGGTACGTCCAGCTGAGGTAGAAGGAGGCGAAGTCCAGAACTCCGATGAGACAGATGCAGACAACGGCCCCATTCCCCAGGAAGCGCAGCGGCATGATAGGGTTGGAAGCTCGGCGTTCCCACCAGGTGAAGGCTATGAGGAGTAGGCAGCCAATGCACATCGAGGCAATGGCTGCTGTGCGGGACGTCGAGGCGGAAGCTCCGTGGCCGGCGAGTGTGAGCGGGCCAAGCAGGAGAGTCCAGGCTAGGGTGAAGAGGGCGAGACCTAGTGCATCGATCTCCCTTGAGATGTGGGTGACTGCGGCGCCACAGCCGCGACCGAAAACCCGGCGTTGCTCTAGCAGCCCTGCATCTCGAGCCTGTTTCTGCCCAACGGCGAGCACAATGACGAGCGGAGCGGCTGCCATGGGCACCACGAGGCTCCACATTCCGTACCCGACCCTCCAGCCGTAACTCTGCATCACTGCGTCCACCAAAGGTCCCGCGACCGCAAAGTTGATGAGATACGGTAGGTTGACCAGACTGATGACCAGGCCGCGCCACTTCGCGGTCGTGAGGTCTGCAATGACGATACTCTGCAACACCTGCACTCCCGTGTTTCCCGCACTCTGCAGCACGATTCCACCTATCAAGCCTTGCAAGCTATTCGCGCTAGCCACAACTGCGTACCCGCTCGAGTACATGGCCAGCGCGAACAAGAAAGCCTCCGCACGACCGAAGACGTCGGAAAGCTTGGCAATGGGTGGTTTCGCAATGGCGAAGACCATCTGCTGGCAAATGGCTACGGTGCTGAAGGAAGCGAGGGCGCCAAACTCTGAGCAGGCAAAGTTGAGGTAGAGGTAGCCTGTGTTGGCGTCGAGGGAGGTGACGTATGCGATAGCAAATATGGCTGAGTAGATGAGGAGGTACCGCCGTCGTCGACCTGCGACGGATATGCTGGGTGTCGAGGGTTGCCGGGAGAGGCGATGCGATTCTACATCGCTGTCATCAAGAGCGGTGGTGGTAGCAGCATCGTCGCTGTCATGGCCATCAAGTGATCCGTCTGCGTACCCTCCCTGAATGTCGGCATGCCATGAGACGCCGCGAGGTCGACGTTGATCACGCAGTTTGCTTCGACTACGGCTGCGGCTGATCATTGTACCTCCACTGCTGCTTGCCACTCGAGGTCGCCCAGGTGAGGTGACCATGTCCGGGAAGACGAGGCGTGGGGGTTGCTGCCCGTCCGACTCTTCGTCCTCATCGTCGTCGTACTCGTCGTCACTATGGTGCGCATCCTTGTCTGCGCTGCCATGTGCAAGTGCACTTGCAAGCAGAGGCGCTGACTCCGCATCTCTACGACTGCCGTGCCCATTGCTATTTGAATCAGAACGCGCCGCTGCCTGCTCTTGGATCTCCTCGCTTGCTCTGAATTCCGAAGGTAATGAGAGAGGCATCGCAGGGAGATGTTGCCCCTCAAAGGGAGCCATGGGCCGACGAGGAATGGAGCGTTCAGTCTGAGTACTGCCTGCTGGTCCTCCGCCACCTGCGTTGATGCCGCTGCTACTACCGCTTGTGCTGCTCCCCCCTGCTCTGATCGAGGCGTTTAGCACGTCTGGTGGGGGTGCTATGCCGGGGGACGACGCAGGTGGAGCACGAGGAGACGTTGCGAGCGCTGGCTGCTGCGGCTGCATTGCAATGCTTTCGGCGGTCCTAAGCCCCGGGGGCGGTCCCGCTCGTCTTGCTCCCCTCGTCTGCTTGAACCATACCCCTGACGGCGGCATGACTACTTGGAAAGTTCCTGCCCCACATTTGCCCCCTGAAGCGACCAGATGGTGCTCGAGGAGGTAGAGGATGTACAAGTTTGACTAGCAGATTCACGAAAGAAGAGGATATCAGTCATGATGCGGTCAAATGCGTAAAGGGGTCCACGCAGCCTCGCCTCACCTTAAAAGCAACATCCAGAGCATCTCCCACTAATGGTACTGCGCCTACGAGTGTATCGAGCGTCACGAGGAGCAGCATGATGCCCACCAACCTGATTGGCAACCCAAAGAGTGCTACGATGCCCACCAAGTACACCCCAATGATTGCACCCGCTATATCTCCCAGCCCGGGCACTAGTCCAATGATTGAGTCCACCCCTACATTGAAGGGTAAGAATCGCCAAGTCTCCAGCAACGGTAGACTATCCGCATACCAAGCTACGGTGCGGGCATGATTGTACAGCCTTTGCGCCTCTACGGAGGTGTGAGGTCGCTTCCAAAGAGGTGGGGGCAAGTAAGTTGGTTGAAAGCCCACGTCCGGGGAGAAGGCGAGGGATTCCGCTTCGAGAGGAGGAGGAGGAGGATCTGCAGAGGAGGCCGAGGCAAAAGGGTTGCGTATCCTGCTCGTCCTGGTTGGGGGAGCATTGGCGGCCACATCGAGGTCTTGCAACGTCGTCTTTCCCGAGATCCTTGCACCGCGCTCTGGGGTTTGCACTATTGAGTCTACGCAGCGTTGGACGGCGTACTGGATCGGATGAAGGAGGAAGGCCATGACTGTGCCCACGCCAGCCCAGCGTGCAGTCTCTCTGTGGAAGAGGTGTTTCGCAGGCGTGCGAGGAACCAAAGTCGAATGTCGTATTCGCTCCTTTGCCTGACCTCCTGTCTTCCGCGGCGCAGCTTGACGGTAGTTGCTATTCTAGGAGAGCAAGCAAGTGGGAACACCAGGGGCAAAGGCAGAGCATTTACGAAGGAGCAAGGTCCATGTGAAGGGAGGATGAAGGGCAAGTCGGGATGCACGGTGCTGATGAGGTAGCAGTACAACGGCGAGGAGCGGAGGAAACGCCGCACGGCCGGTCCATCGATTCCCTTGTGCCTGAGGTCATCGGAGCGCCCCTCTTGTCCGTCCGCGGTATCTGACAAGCTCAACTCCCACGTGGACAGGCTACTCGAATCAGAGGACAGACAATCCCCGTGATGTGCTGCAGAGATGATGGCTTGGATTTGGTATTCAAGATAGTGTGGTGGTGGTGCGAGACGAAAGCGTTCAACGAATTACATGGTGTACATAGAGGGACAAACATTTTGTGGCGCACGAGGGAGGCGGTTCAAGGAAGGAAGAGGGAGCTACGATTCTGTCGCCCTGCGCTCACCCGATGGTGATGCACTTGACATCGAACACGAGGACGCTGTTGCCCGGGATGTCAGGCGGAGCACCCCTGCTGCCATACGCAGTAGCAGGCGGGCAGGTCAATCTGCGCTCCTCACCAGCCTGCATGCCGACAATTCCCTCGTCCCACGCCTTGATCACCTCACCACGGCCGAGCTTGAAAGTGAAGGGCTTGCCCTTGGTGTTCTGGTCAAAGACCTTGCCGTTCTTGGCCAGCTTGCCAATGTAACGCATCCCGATCTTTTGGCCCTTCTTTGCTGCGGGGCCTGAGCCCGTCTTCTTGACCTCGACGACGACACCGTTGGGGAGCTTCGTCTTGCTGGATGTCTACAGATGATGACGAGGGGCGCGAGAGACGTCAGTCGGACAATTTCATCGGTAATTGATGTCGCACGTCGTTGCCGTCGCCGCCATCGCCATTGCTGCCGCTGCGCTGAAATCAGAACGAGTAGGCAATAATTGGTTGTTCCACAACCTCGAGATAGAGGCAGGCTCTGCCCGTGAGGGCGAGCCATTCGGATCAGGTCTGTGTTGAATTTGTTTCATCCTCTTTGCGCGCGGCGAAGCGGCAATGGCGATATGATGGCGACGACGACTGCACTGTCCTGTGACTGAGTCTTCCACTGGTACTCACCGTCTTGCCGTTCTCAGCAGTGGTCTCCTTAGCAGCTGTCTTGGCCTTGCCGTTCTCCACAATGGTGGCCTTCTTCGACTCCTTGGTAGAAGTAGCGGGCTTGGCGCTTGAGGCCGAAGCAGCAGAGACCGCAGAGACGTCACCAGCGTCGCCGGCAGCCTTGAGCTTCTTGTTGAGACGCTTGCGCTGCGACTTGCTGAGCTTGGACACGTCAATGCCCTCGGCGGCGGCAGCGCCCTCGAGCTCGGCGTCTGTGACGGCGGCGGCAGTCATGGAGACGTCCTCGTCCTCTTCGGCCTCGGCGGCAGCCTTGCGCTTCTTGGCTGACTTGGTCATCTCAACGGGGACGTCGGCGACCTCCTCAATGCGCGACTCGTCCGACTCCTCCTCGTCGTCGTCGTCCTCATCTTCGTCCTCGTCATCTTCGTCTTCATCCTCAAGCCCAGAGTCCTCCTCGGCGAGGATGGCCTCGAGACCATCGGCGTCGAAGTCATCAGAGTCGTACTCATCTGAGTCGATCTCCTCGTCGTCCTCGTCGTACTCGCCAGGGTAGTTGATGGGCATGCCATCGCTGTCGTAGTCGTCCGAGTCGTCCTCCTCGTCGCTCATCTCCTCGTCAGAGTAAGGGGGCTCGTTGATGCCGACGGGAGAGGTGTAGTTCCCGAGGAGGTCGACCTCGTTGTCGCCGGTAACGGAGAATCCAATGTCCTCATCCTCAGAGAAGGCGATGTCGACGGATGCCTGTGTGGGGCAAGGGTGGATGGAGTCGGTCAGTGTCTGAGCTGTAGATGACGATGTGATGCCCTCCTCGCATGCACTTACCTGCTCGATCTTGCCAGGCGTAAGGGTGCAGAGCACAAATGTGCGCTCAGTGTAAGCCTTCTCAGCCCTGGCGAGGTCCTTTGCGTCCTGTGCCTCCTCATCGTCCTCGTCATCTTCGTCGTCCTCCTCATCCTCCTCGTCCTCGTCGGCGACTGCCGGGTGGCCGTAGTGAGGGATGTGGTGGACCTTGATGACAGCGCGCTTGTTGCCAGTGACGCTCTCACCGAATGAGACGTTGGTGATCTTGAACTCGTTGAAGACCATGGAGACGCGGTGCACCTGAAGCGATGAGAGTAGGTGGAGATGATGGTCAGGATACGCTACATTGGGCTCAGCTCATCGTACCTGCTCGTGCTCACCTCTCCAGGCTTGAGCTTGAGACCAAAGAGACCGACTGCTTGCGACATGATGGAAGATGAAGTCAAGCTGTAGGGTTATTGGGGTGGATAGGGAGGAAAGGAAGACAAGATGTGGATCGACGCAACCCTGACTTTTCTATGTGGATCTTCGCTCGGCCAGAGCCAGAAAAATTCCTTCGCGTGGCTGGCCGACCCGCGAGTCGTGCCGCGCGACTCAGGTCAAAGAGGCAAGAGCGCCGCCTGTCAACCTGCAAGCAAGCGCTGGCCAGAAGCTAAGGCTTGGGCTCGGGCTACGAGGCGTCGCCGCCGTCTTGCATCATGAGATGGTCGTGCAGCGACGCCGATGCGCGATCTTCAAGGCTCGCACGTCCACGATCATCATGGTGTCACGCTTGGTGCGCAGAGGATTGGATAAAGCCACATCGTGATTGCAGAGTATGGTACCGGCCAGCTGGCTCCAACGCAGATCGCACTGGATACGACGGTGCGAGGAGCTGTGTCGGCGGCCTCGTACGCGTACATTCGAGTCTGCCGGAGTTTTCTCGCAATCGCTATCGGTACAGAAATGGAATCAGGATCGTATCAAAGAGACAGGAATGACAAGAAGAGACGTCGTGACTCGAGCACGCCGCGCATCGCCTTGGATGGACGACGAACTGCCGTGGAGTCACCGACAGTGCGTGTGGATATGGGGGTCGAGTCGGGATCGCGGCGATGGGTGATAGCCTCTACGACTAGCGTCTACCCTTGCGACATGCGGCATGCGGCACGCTTACGAGCGCTCACCGCGAAGACGGCGGGCGAGGGCGATGTCCTTGGGCTGGATGGTGACACGGCGAGCGTGAATGGCAGCCAAGTTGGTGTCCTCGAAGAGAGAGACGAGGTAGGCCTCGGAAGCCTCCTGAAGAGCGCCAATGGCAGAGCTCTGGAAGCGGAGGTCCGTCTTGAAGTCCTGAGCAATCTCACGGACAAGACGCTGGAAGGGCAGCTTGCGGATGAGAAGCTCCGTCGACTTCTGGTAGCGACGAATCTCACGGAGAGCGACGGTACCGGGCTTGTAGCGGTGAGGCTTCTTGACTGTGAGAGGGCAAGGTGTAGAGATGAAAGTCAGTACGCGTGTCGACCTAGTTGTGATTCGGTGCTGAAGTCGGGCGCAGGTGATGACGAGGAGGGCGGGTGGCGAGAGGCGGCTGCTGCGCACGATTGAGCGACACAACCCACCTATTTGCCACCCGCTCTCCTCGCCCGTCCCCGCATCCTGATCGCAACATGCGTTCATCTACTCACCACCTCCGGCGGCGGGCGCCGACTTGCGGGCAGCCTTGGTGGCGAGCTGCTTGCGGGGAGCCTTTCCTCCGGTGGACTTGCGGGCGGTCTGAGAACGGCGAGAGGGTGAAGAGTGGAGCAGATGTCAGTGTTTGGTCGAGGAGGGGCAAGGCAACGCGAGTACTCACCTGCTTAGTGCGGGCCATCTTGCTGGTAGCGAGCAGACACGTTGTCAACGAGATGAGAGTAAAGGGAGTAGTGTGATCGAAGGTTGTTGTAAGACGTTGAGTGGTTGTACGATGTTTCGCGTCGTCGTTGTCGTTGTGTGTAATCGCGTTGAGTGGGGTCGAGTTGCAACACCGGTGAGTCGCGATACGGAAGCGACGATGGTAGCCAGCAGATCAGTGGCGCGGTGCGGATTGCGGCGGCGCGGGGGCGTGGAGCGGATGGATGCGGAGACAGGGATGCGAATGGTGGGGAGAACGTGGTAGCGAGCTCGATGGTCAGTGGATGATTCGACGATGGTTGCTGAGGTGATGATGCTCAGTTACTCACGTTTGTGGTGGGTTGTAGTGGTGGTTGTGAAGGGAAGAGGTGAACTGAGCACCAGGGGGGACGATATCTCGATGGCTCGTCGAACTCGTCGAGACCCCCAAATGCAACGACTTGTGCTCGCCTCGTTTCGTCGACGTCGACTAACTCCAATCTGCCAGCACCGAGAGCGGGGCGAGCGAGCGGCAGCAAAGTGTCGCACATTCCCCCTCGACCTCGCCCACGTCGCCCGCCTCGCCACTGACACACAGATGAGCCAAGTCTGACCCTCGAATCAGGCCACCTGGCATCTACGACCTGATCGCACGGCGTTTCATTGGCCAGCTTCGGTCCCCCGCCCCGCTCGGAGCGGTGGGAGGTAGATGTCTGGTCGCCGAGTCGATGCTGAGTCGACGCCAAGGTAATGGTGCAAGGACAGGCATGGTATTGCGCATCCTGGAGAAGAACAGGATGACTTGAGGCAGTCGCAGCGCTTCGAGTCAGTACCGGCCGTCAGGTTGGACCATTGTTCACGATGGGGTGAGGCTGTGCCCTTTGTTGATCATCCTTCTCCGCGAAACGGGGCGGGCGAGCGAGCTAGCCAGGGCAGACGCGGGCCGAGGTAGACGGTCGGCCACGTGGTGCGCTCTCGACCTTGTCGCCACGGTGGAGAGCTCGTCGAGGCTGCTAACTCACTCGGGACTCGACGAAGAGCACGATCAACGACATCACAGCGTTCTCATTGTATACCTTCCATGATCAATTTCAGCTCAGACAGTAGGTACGAATAGGGACCGCAAAGACGCAGGCTCAACTACTTGGCTTTGGGCCCAAACTCCTTGTACACGCCCGGCAAGATCGAGGCGAGATGGGTCATTTCCTGCTGGTCGTGAGTGAACTGCTCATGGGCAAGGTGACGGCCAACAATGAGATTCTTGAAGCCTGTGAGGTCTCCGAGCTGATCGACTGGAATGAGATCACCCAACACGGGGATATCGAGGTGGCTGTGTAACGGTGAGGCGTCAGCGCAACATCCTGTACTCCCCACCACCCGCCCCATGTCGTCGCTGCCGTACACTCACACATTGTTCGCCAGGAAGTAGCGACTCCTCTGCTCCAGCCCATCCTCTACCTGATACCATAGATGGATCATGTCGACCGCCTTCAATGGGCCTCCTTTTGGCACATAGATCTCACCAAACCCCCAAGCCACGATGCCCGCGTCCTTGAACTTGCTCTCGTCCAGGCCAAAGACGCTTCCATTCTTCCAGTGAATGGAGATATCCATTGACGTATCTCCAATTATTTCAGTGATGTCGTGGACCGAGCCGACAAGCTTGTCGAAATTGGAGAGCGACGAGTCATTGAATTTGCTGGCGTAGCTCGAAGATACGCTTACATGCGCCCAGGCTGCCGAGGAAACGGAGTGGTTGAGGGTGGAGGCTTGTCAGTCTCCCTGTCCTAGGCTGCGGGCTACCAGACACTCACGATGCCAAAGAGAGTACCGCTCAGACGAAGCGCTATGCCACCAGAGCCACCACTGGATCATCTCAGCCGTGACGCCCGGAAAATGCGTGCGCGAGGCGACGTATCCCTGCCCAGTCTTGTAGGCACACCATGCATTCTCATGGGGCAGCTGCTGCGAGATTGGCGTGTAGAGCTGGGCTACGTCGGAGTGATCGCGTTTCATGGCTTCAGTATCGCAATCGATTGACAGACGTCCCGGCTCGATCATCTCCGGGTAGACGTAAAGCTCAGGGTCATAGTGAGACTCGAGTCCGGAGCCTTTGATCTTGTTTGCGGTGTTGACTAGGTTATCTTGATATTCGAGAGAGTAGTAGCTGACCGGCTGCTGACCCTTTGGGGGACTGAGGCGGCGGATCATGAAGAACAGAATGGATCAGCAACGGCTCTTGAGGAGTCACACGAGCAGCAGGAGGCGTGCTTACTTGGTTGGCGCAGCACGCACTGAAAGCGAAGCCACGATGGCAGACAGGCTGGTAACGAGAAGCACCTTCATGATCGACAGATTTCTGATGATATGATCTGCTGGCATGGATGACGACGACAGCTTGGATCACAAACATCATCACTCCTTAGTCTCCTCGACGGATCCTTTGCTCTCTTCCACACTCAGCACCTGGCCTCCCTGGCGGACCGTGGCGGCGGCAGCGGCAGCGGCTCGAGACGAAGTTGACCGTCATAGAGACTGTCCATAGGCAGGTCAAGCTACTGCAGAGAAGCCTTCTCGCGGCCCGTCTTCATTTCTCAGGCCACCCAGATGACCCAAGGTCATATGCACCCCACACACCCATCCTGCTCGCTCTCAAAGGGATTGAAGCCTGTGTCAAGCTAGTGACCGTCGGCTGTACGCTCGCTTTTTGGCGTCCCGCATACATTGGACGGCATATTGTGCTGGCTTTCCACACGGCCGAGAAGACGCCCTCGAGGTCTGAGTGATCACACATGCTCCAGAGCAGCCTTCGTAGGTTTCCAATCGAGGCAGATCAACGAGACGAGGGCGCAGAAGAGACGGGGCCGCTGGACACCTTCAGCTCGTGGCGATCCCACGCCATGATCTCGCGAGGTCATCGACACAACTTAATACGGATGAGCGTCAGTGATCGCTTTCGCTGAAGGATAGACAGCTGAGAATGTTGGGGGACAGCATCAAATTTGACGTCCTCAGCAAGATAGATGGCGGCTGCCTATTAAGGCTGGGCCAATGTCTTGTGCTGTCCCCGAACTCATTCACGGTGGGCATCAGAGCTCTCAGCGGCCAGCGCGAGCTGTTGAGCATCGAGCACACAGACGAATACACTTTGTCACGTACTTAAAGGAGCCAGGAATGTCACTCGAACCTCCAGAAGTCATGACTGTACGATTGGGGGGCGTCGATGGGTGGCCGAGCAGTCACGTGACTCGCGGCTGCATCGATCTCGAGTCCGCTACCATCGGGTACCTCTCTCGCCTGCTTCCTACCGAAGCCTTCTCACCATTATCCTCATTTGAGGCCGTATACCCGGCAGCACTACGCTCAGCAAGGCGAGATCGCCATCCGCCTGCTGCCACGCCGCTCCTTGCGACGCCCGGGGCATGGAGCTCGGCCATCCGTCGAGGGATTCAACGACGGCAGGAGATGCATCCGGTTCGCAACGACCAGCACCGAATCAGACCTCTGCCGCCAACAACGGCGTGTCATCTTCAACATCAGCGGCAGATCCATCTCAGCACCCGCCTCGCTCTGATGCCAAACCACCACGACCGATGCCTTCACTCGCCGAAAGACTCGGCCTCGGAGGTGGCCCAGGGTCAGCGGCCGCAAGAGGAGATGAAGCGGGTGCCGAGCCAGGCTCTTCATCGAGCTTAGCATCCGCCCCAGCCCCTCCCCGTCAGCAGGCTATCGCCGGCTCTGTATCGCAATCGATCGCCGCAATGCCGCCGTCGAGGTCCGCTGCCTCGCCCTCCAAGGCGAGCTCGACGAGCGATGAAGAGGGCATGATCAAGGAGGACGACGCTGAGTCAGAGGAAGAAGGTGAACTTGACCAGAACGACGCTCAGCAACCACACGCAAGATCATCGAGCGGCCATCACAGTCGCAGCGAGCGCTCATCGCCTCGACCCGCCGGCTTCAACAACGAGCAGAACGCCTCCTCGTCCTCATCATCATCCACGCCAACATCACGGCGTTGGGGCAACCCCGCAACCGGCATGAGAAACGACTCTTTTGCCCCGCCGCATCCACCGCTGCACACCGAGAGGGAGCGAGACAGAGACAGGCAGAGGGAGCGCTCTGGACCATCAATGTGGCCGCCTAGCCGCTACGACGATGTCCGCCCTCCTTTGGAACGAGATGGTTATCATCGACCAGAGGGACCAAGCCCCTTCCGCCAACATAGCGCGTCGTTCAGGCAACGCTCAGTACAAGAAGACCGCCCAAGCTGGCCTCGTCCGAGCGAGCGAAGGTCTATGTCACCCGACCGCCGCGTTGACAGGGATCGACGCTTGGAGAGGAGGCAGCCTTCACCCACCGCACCCCTATCTGGACCCAACTCCATCGGCGCTCGACCTAGCTTGCATTCTTCCCACAGCTACCGCGATGAAGGGACGGAGCGTCCAAGTCGATTATGGGGATCCGGGCCTGCATCTGCTGGTCCACCTACCCGCTGGAATCGTCGGAATGGAGGGAGGGAGAGAGAGCGCAGCGAGATGGAAGAAAGCAGAGGCGGTGATCCCTGGCATCCTGCTTCCAGGGGTATCGATGATCGCGCTTACAGGCGGGGTAGCGAAAGAAGAACAATGGACGATGGCTTTGTACGCTCGAGGACGCCCTCACTGCAGCAGTCCAAGCGCCCGGACGCTGCCGCGGACGCTTGGAGGCGAAGTCCTGAGCTTTCTCGCAGCGAGACTGCTCAGCCATTTGAAAGGAGCCGCTCCTCGACCAGCAACCTCGGCCCTCCCTCCTCACCACCGCCACCACCTCCTCTGCCACCTGTTAGAGCTGCCTCACCGGGTTCTGCACGTGCAGCGAGGCCGAATTGGGGTCCCGGTTTCGAGCCGCCAGCGAGAGATGCTGGATGGGGCGGCAAAGCAAGGCGTGAGTCGCAACAAACTGTGCAGGCGGCTGAGAGCCAGACGGCGGGCGACTCAGCATCGGCGGGCGAGCCTGCCACGGCAATCGAAAGCGAGGCGCAGGATAGCATGGATCACCGCAGGGCTGAGCCACAGACGCAGGACAGTGCAGCTTCGAAAGAGGATGGAAGCGCCGCCCGGCCTCTTGCATCCGAGGACACCGGCGCAGTCCAAGACTACGTGGCTGCAGAGGTCAAGGAGCTAGCCAACCAAGAAATGCCAGAGGCAGCTAGCCTTCCAACACCACAGCCTCCTCCTGTGGATCCTCTTAGCCTTAAGCAGGAGATAGAGAGCGCTGCGCCTCATCCGAAAGAGCCTCTTATCACGCCAGCTGCGGACGAGGAGAGCAATGCCCCACCATTCTCAGAGTCTGCGGCTCCCACGTTGCCTGCTGAGGCGCAGATGCAAGCACCTGCGATCGCAGGTGAAGAGATGCCTGCAACGGCCCCCGCTCTTGCAGTCGTGACGGAGCCAGCTGCTGATGCGACCCGCGTCGAAACGCCCATCGAAGGCCCTAGCACCCAGCTTGTCTCTGAACTAGCTACGACCTCTGAAGCAGGACGATCGATGAGCGACGATGTTCAAATGGCAGGTGCTGAGGAAGCAGAGACGAAGGCGGCGGTTCCCCTCGCGCAGCAAGCGGAAGTCGCGCAGGTTGCCAAGGCCGCTGACGAAGGGCAAGAGGAGCTGGACGCCGTCCTCAAAGAGGCCGTTGCCGTCGCTGCCGCCAGTGCCGAGGGTAAGCCAGAGGCAGAGGTCGAAGCAGACATAGCAGGCGACGTTGTCATGAAGACGCCTGAGTCGGGCGAGAATGATGGAGAGCGCGGCGAAGATGCCGACTCTTCGCCGCAGCCACCTCAGAAGACCGACGAGGAACTGGCCGAAGCCAAGCGAGCGACCATCCTGCGCTTGATCACCAATGGCAAGCAGCCAGACTCGGACGTGACGATCGATAAGCTGATGGCGATCAATCAGCGAATGGCAGAGCAGACGACCAATTCGCTTATGGAATCTGCCGTGCATGGCCCGCCGCCTCCTAAGCTCGAGGTGGACATTGACGTGTACGAGGAGACGGAGAAGACTCAGCGAATGCGCGCTATCCTCACCGAGCGGATCAAGGCTTCCAACCAGCGCCTCGCGGCCAAGACGGAGCGCCTCAAAAGCCAATACAAGGCTCTCAATACCGACTGGCAGGCTCATTGCGCGAGGCTCGATAGAGCGGCAGAGGCTCGCGAGAATGCTCGCAAGGCAGCTGCAGGCACTAATACGCCACAAGGAGCAGGCGGCACCTTCGCGTCAGGCGACGATGCTGGCACTCCCCAGCACCAGCAGTCCGCCTCTCAATCGCAGCCTCTGATGACGCCGAGCATCGGCGGTCGTTCCAATCGTCGCGGCACCCAATCAGGTGCCCTAGGCTTCGGGGACGCCGTCCGCTCCGAAGCTGAGTTCCTCGAGATCCTTGCCTCCCTGGAAACCGCCGACATGCAAGACCCAGAAGCCCGCGCAGCTCGCACAGCCACTACGGTCCCCGACCAGCTCATCAATCCCGACAGGGACGCTCTACTCAAGTACGAGGTCGACGAGCGCAATCACTTTGTTGCGAACCCCGTGAGCTACTACCTAGATGAGTTCGACCCTGACTTCTGGTCTGCAGAGGAGAAGGCCATCTTTGCCCGCAAGTACGCCCTGTGGCCCAAGCAGTTCGGGAGGATTGCTACTGCTTTGCCGAACAAGACGGCGTCGCAGTGTGTGTACTACTACTACCTCACGAAGCATCAGCCCGGCCATGACTACAAGGCGATCACGGCGGCGAGGAACAGGAACCAGAAGCGCAAGAGTAGGGTGATGAAGCCTAAGAAGGGACGCGGCAGTGCTCTAATGGCGGATCTGAAATCGGCCAAGGGGGACGAGGCGGTAGGAGACGATGAGGCTGCTGGAGGTGATACGCCGATGAGTCCTATGGATGAGAGGACAAGATTGATGGGCGATGGTGGGCTGCTACCGCCGGTCGAGGAAGAGGAAGGCCAGGCAGCGACGGGGGCTACGACGCCTGGTGGATCAGCGGCGAGGAAAGTCGGCGAGCCCTCAGCCAAGCCCAAGAGCGGACGAGGTGGCAAGAGGGTCAAAGGCCAAAGCAAGGCCAAGGCATCCGCAGCAGCCATTGCGGCGGGCGAGCTCATAGACAGCCAGACCATCGACACACCCTCTGGCGCTGCCACGCCCGCCGAGGAAGCGTCAGCAGACAGCGACCTGGCAGCCGCGGAAGCTCTTGGGGCCCTATCGGGAATGCTGCCCATCCCACCGGCCAGCGGAAAAGGCGCAGGCGGTAAGAAGCGCAAGCACCTCGACCCCTCCGCCTCATCTCCCTCTGGCATGGCAGTCGGTGAAGACGGCGCTGCTCAACAGCCGCAACGCAAGCAACGCCCTGCCACCTCTTCCTACTGGTCAGTCCAAGAGCGCGGCGAGTTCCTGCGCGGCATCGCTATTCATGGCAAAGACTGGAAGCTCGTTGCGACCCGTCTCAATGCCAAGTCTGCGGCCCAGGCTCGCAACTTCTTTGCTCGAAACGCCGAGCTGCCAGACTTCGTGGAGGCGGCGACTTTCGGAGAGAAGCAGGCTGAGCAGCCGCTGAGTGTCAGGGAGCAAATGGCTACGGAGTGGGCGCGGGAGAGACTTGGGCTTGGGACCGGGGTTGAAGGAGGGCAGAGCCAGCAGACGGGTAGCGGAGCTTCCTCCGCTCGGCCGGGACCGTCGCCTGTCATCAGCAAAGAGTCCTCACCTGAGCTCGGGGGAGGGATGGCTCCCCCTCCTCGCCGACCCGGTGGGATGGGCATCATGTCCCTGCTGAACGACGATCGGCCAAGCACGGCCTCCTCGTCCTCATCTCAAGAACGCCCTCCCGCCCCCATGGCAAGGAAGCCAGCCATGCACGAGTGGTTCCCCTCTGAGCACGGCAGCCAGCCCATGTCCTCTTCTTCTGCCCCCTCGTCAGACAGGGAGGGTGAATCGACCGACTCGGAGAGTTTTGCGTTCAGCTCCTCTGCTCGTCCTTCCCCAGCGACGCATCATGCGTACTTGTCGAGGCCCTCTTACCATCAATCGCAGCCGCAGCCGCCTCAGCAGCCACACGCAGGGTATGAGCCTCGCCCTTACCTGCCTGGCGCACGCGAGAGCGGAAGTGCAGCATCATCGACGACCAACGCTCCTCCTCTACCTCCTTCGTCGCTGCCTAGCCTGCCGCGCCTCTCAACACCCAATGGGCTAGGATCAGGCAGTGGGCTACGCACCAGCTACGCAGGTGGAGGCGAGTACCCAGCGACAGGCAACTCATCCACTGCTCGCTTTGCTCGTCCACCAGTATACAATAGCAGCAGCGTGCGCGAGCAGCTCTCGCCGCTATTGCCTGAGAGGAGCCCTGTTGAGCAGCGCAGCAGCCATGACGCCGGGAGAGGCAGCATGCCACCCCCTTCATCATTGAGCAGTCGTCCATCGTATGGGTCTGCGCACGGGCTTCATCCTCAACAGCAGCCACGCCACTCGTCCTGGTCCGCAGGTCATCCTACGGTATCAGGCTCATCTGCCTCGCCCGCTCCGCCTCCACCACTGCCGCCCTCGTCGAATTACCGCGACTATGGTCATTCGCCTTCATATGGGGATCGACTGGCGCCTCCCGGCTCATCGCATCGCAGCCTGGCCCCACCTCCGCCGCTACCCTCGCGATTCTCTCCTGGCGGTGGCGCCGGAGGTCTCAGTCCAGGTGCAGCTGCAGGAGCGAATGGCAGTCGCTCAGCGTCCCCTGGTGGCTCGGCCTTGCCGCCCTACCGTGGAGATTCCTGGTCCTCGTCGTCTCGCAACGTCGCGCCCCCATCGACAGCGGGGAGCTCTTACCATCCGTATGGCTCACGTCCGTCTTCGTCGCCCGTGGGCCCAGGCGGCGGAAGTGATGGACGCAGGCTTCCCCCACCGCCGCTTCCGCCCATGCAGCAGCACCCATCTCCACAGCATAGGCCGAGGAGCAGTCAGAGCCATAGTAGTCAGGGAGGGGAGGAGTGAAGTCAAGTCAGAAGTGCAGTAGAGGGGGAGACCAATTTCGTAAGAGGAAGGGACTAGCCGGGCAGCGAAAGGAGATGGTGGCGGAGCGAAGTAGTAGGAGGATCTTGGTTCGTCTGATTGTGTACTTGTAAAGTAGTCTCTCTGTCATCTTCTACAATTACCCGCAGTTTCTCACGACCCACATCGCTCCTGTCTTTGAGCGCCCTCCCACATTACCTCGCCGTCATGCCTTCCTCCCAACCTTTGCTTTGATCAACCCACTGGGATCAGCCTGCGGCAGGAACACCTCTGCTTCGTCTTCCTTCATATTCTCCAATCCTGCCCACTTGAGGTCAATAGGTACGTAGTGCTTGTTCGGCAAAGCATACTCGATACTGTCAACGGCGGCGTTCTCGGGGGCTGACAGAGCCGTAGTTGCCATCAAGTGCAGAGTGGCTTGAACACTAGCTGCTGCTGCTCCTGTGTCCGTATGTGAGAAGATGCGCAGTGTGGATTGACGGATGGAAGATGCGATGCCGTCGAAATCGTGAGAAGCGATCAGGGAGTCGACGATGCCCGCAGAGGAGGCGGCGGGCAGGGCGTAGTCGTACCGACAGTCCACGGCGGTCGAGAAGATGCGATCATTCACCTCACGCAGCGTGGTGAATTCGTCTCGCAGGAAAGAATGGAATGCTGATCCTCCTGATTTGAGGAGGAGCAGGTCCTTGAGGCCTGATTGAAGCTTAGTGATCGCTATGGCCTTATCGCTGCCCTGCTGCTCGGCCACGACTTGCACTGTGCGCTTCTCCTCGCCATCGCGAACAAAGGAGTGCTCCTCCTCATTCGCTCCTGCTTCGTCGAGTTTGATTCTTGACCACTTATGCGACACAACTTCAACCTCGCACTTCTCAATATGGGCGTACTTGGTAGGGAAGTGAGCCGCAATCCTCAGCGCAAACTTTTCTGGGCACAAGACCTCTTCGGGCGGTAGAGTCTTTGCTAGGAAGTGGACCGTATTCTTCTGCGAGTCCGTAGCCACGACTAGGGAGTTGTCCCCTTCAGTGTAGCTGCTGGCAAGAGATGGGCCTGAGAGGAGCGTCGCAACAGTGTACTCTACGATATGGTGGTGAGTCGGGGTATGGCGAACCACCCGTAGGAGGCGGACGAGGGATTTGCCATAGGAAAAGGATTGGAGAGCAAAGGGCGAGGAATCTCTAGTGGGGCCGGAGGAGGTCATGACTGGAGTGAGAGGCGCGGACGAGGGTAGTGGGAGGATAGGAACACGGAACGATGACTTACTCGGCGCCAAGAGCAGAACTTGTGGCTCACTTGGGAGATAAGGCGGCGCTGCATGCAACCTTGAACCTCTCTTTCCGCCGCCGGCTCTTCGGAGATTGGCTTGGCGCAGCCCCGTGGAGAGAGGCACAGGCGTGCGTGCGGGAAGGAGACGCGGCAACGCGGCAACGCGGCAACGACAGGACGGGGGGAAATGCAGCCGCCGGATGACCAAGGGTCCAGGGCGAGCATCTACGGTAAAAAGGGCCAAGAAGCAAGCGAGTCGGCGTGGAACAAGCCAATATCTTGTTTCCTTTACCACCTCAGTTGCGTCTTGCATCTCATCTGGACAGATTGATCTAGTCAGGCCAGTCAGTCAGCATGGCGCCCCATACGGTCTTGGACCTCCTTGACGCCATTTATCCCATCAGCCACTGGATTGGCCACCGCACACCTACCATCATCGATTCTCTTCAGCCAGGTGACGAAGGATATCGCCGCTTCGATGCTCGCTTCCACTACGTGACCAGCTTGAGCTGGCTCGACTTCGCATCCAAGAGCACTCCAGATCGAGTAGCGCCAAATGCAGCCGGTGCTAATGCGAGCGCCAACGAAAAGGAAAAGGGTGGCGGGTTCTCGTCATCCTCATCTTCCCAAGATGACAGCAGCAAAGTACCCTGGTATCGCTCCCAGACGGCCATGGCAGCCTGGACGCGTTTCAAACTTGTCGTCCATTCTTCCATTGGCTCATTCGCCGTCCTATGCTGGATTGCCCTCATCGCCCGCACGCCCTACTTTCGCGACCATAATACGCCCATCGTCCTCGCCAGCTACGGCACCGAGGCAGTCCTCGTCTTCTGCCTCCCTCATCTACCCTCTTCTCAGCCCGCCTCCATCGTCATTGGGAACACTGTCAGCGCTATCGTGGCTACGGCCATTGCCAAAGGGTTCGAGAATCATCAGCGCACATTCACGATTGGGGGAATAGATGGAGTCAACTGGGCTGCTCCCGCCGTAGCACAAATGACGGCGCAAGCGGTCATGCAGGTCGTAGGTATCACGCACCCGCCAGGCGCTGCGATCTCAGTATTGGCCACGACGAACCCCAAAATCCAGACTGGCGTGGCATGGGAGCTTCCAGGGCAAGTTCTGCTCATATCCCTCCTCTTCGTCGCCTGGGGCCTCATAGTCAATAACGTTGGTGGGCGACGCTGGCCAATGACCTGGTGGTGGGCTCCCTTCTATCCCACACCTGCGCCGCCGGATTCCATCGCTGACAGGGTGAAGGGGAGGGGAAGGGAGTGGCGACACAATAGGGCGAGGAGTGGCTCGCAGCATCAGGCGCAGGGGTCGTCTAGCGGGTCAGCAGCGGAGCAGCAACAAGGTGTGACACACAGAACGCCACAGACAAGCCAGAGCAGTAATTGATGGTAGAGATGGTGGTCTAGATGTATTATAGAGTCGCTTCCCTTTTCGTTTCGTCTGATATTCGTGTAATGTCACGTCGCTCTATCGCTACTCTGCTTCACTCGTGTCCTCGTCTATCCAAGCGCTTACGCATCTATGTCCTCGACTGCGGACCAAAGAGCCCTTTAAGCAGCTCCCAACTTCCCGCTTTCACGTCCGGCTCCTTCCCATTCACCATCCTCGCCATCTGCATGGCATGGTACAGCGTCGTCCAACCCGCTCCGGCAAGCTTAAGCGGCAGGAGCGACATGAGAGCGGGAGGCTTCTCCGCCAGCTTTGGGATTGGCACGGCAGCCCTTTCGTCCGAAAGGGAAGCATCGCAGAACTTGAGGGGCAGCTTCGGGTCCAAGGCAGAAGCGCGGGCCATGCCGCAGAGTGAAACGGAGCTCTGCTCAATCGCCTGCGCACACCCTCGTCGTGATCTCAAACCTCCGGTCACCATGAGCGCCATAGGAGCCTTTCCTCCCTCTTGACCCTTCGGCAGCATCCCAGCAGCCCGATTCGCAAAGCCGGCAAAGAATGCCTCCCTCTTCTTGGTCGACTCCTTCACCTCTTTGGGCTTCACGGCGGCCTCCCCGCCATTGTCCTGCTGGCTCAACTTGCGCGTCTCCCCCTCGGCGTCAAAGTCGTGCATCATGAATGAAGGGTTCTCGTAGTTGCCTCCACTGATCTCCACGAAATCACAGCCGCCCATTTCGGCCAGCCACTGCACGTTCTGGAGCGCATCCTCCTCCGTCAGGCCTCCTTGGACGTAGTCTGCCGAGTTGAGCTTGATACCCACCACGAAGCTTGAGGGCACACGGCTGCGGACCTCTTTGATGATCTCTTCCACAATGCGGAATCGGTTGCGGGCCGAGCCGCCATACTGATCTGTACGCTGGTTGGTGCGCGGGGAAAGGAAGGCGGCAAGCATGTATCCGTGGCTACCGTGAAGCTCTACACCGTCGAAGCCCGCATCATGGCAGAGTACTGCACTGTCCGCAAAGCGCTTGATGAGCTGCTGAACTTCGCTGGTCGTCATAGCGCGACAGGGACCCCAGAGCGCCCAGTCGAAGACGCTGCTGATCGGCCAGGGCAGAGCACCCTTGGCCGTTGCCATGGGGACAGCAGAAGGGGCGATTGCGGGGACCCAAGGGTAGCGCCCTGACCCTCTACTGGACTGGCGCCCGGCGTGAACCAGCTGAACGATAGCCAATGGCTTCTCTGCACTTGCTCCTCCTCCTGCAGCGCGCCCACTCTTGCACACGGCAGCGTAGCGCTTGAACTGCTCCATGTGCTCTGACGGGACGGACTGCTTGAAGTTGACGTCCCAGGGCGTACCAAGGTGGGTCTCGTCGATAGCAATATTGCCTGTAATGATCATGCCCCATCCTCCTTCTGCCCACTCTTCGTAGATGCGCAACTCCTTGTCGCCCAAGGGTCCGCCGCCAAGGGGAGCCTGCATTTCCACCATGGGAGCTTTGCAGAGCCGATTGGGTACGACACGCCCGCAGGGCAGAGGGACCGGTGTGGACAGTAGCTGGGCTGATGATGAGCTTGAGGCCATGTTGAGGATTGATATCTTGTTCTTGCTTGGTCGAGAAGATCCAAAGCTAAGCTCGTTGCTTCCCGCTCATCTAACTTTACGCGACCGCCTCGTCAGTGAGCGTGCGTGAGTGCGGGGTTGCCACGTGGGGAGTGGCGCTCTTACTCGGGCGTGGCCGGCGGATGAGCAGTCGAGGCGAGCGGCCCAGCCGGCACAGAGGATGAGGGGCGACTGAAGGCAGCGGCGACGACGACGTCGAGTGGCTGGATTGGTCATCGCTACCACCACTCCTCCCCCCGGTCGTCTTCCTCACCACCACTCCTCCCACACCGCCCATCATGTCGCTCTACAGAGCCACTCCCACTGCCCGCCTCATGGCGAGGTCCTTCGCCCGCTCCTCCCTCGCCTCGTCATCATCCTCAACACCGCTGAGGATGGTCGCTCGTGGTGCCGCGACGAAGCCCAACTCGAAGCCCGCTACGACTTCTCTTACGCCGGATGACAGCTTGAGGATCTTGAACGAGCAGAGGAGCGTTAGGCCCAGCTCGCCGCATTTCACCATTTACCAGCCGCAGCTTACTTGGCTTGGGTCGATTGCAAACCGTATCACCGGGACTGGGCTTTCCGTTGGTGAGTAGCAGCGTGAGGGTTTCTGCGCATGGCGTGCGGGGACAGGGGAAGAAGGTGCGAAAGAGGAGGAAAGGAGGAGAAAGAAGAGGATGAGGATTGGGAGGGTAGCATGGGAAGGGTGCGACAAGACTTCATGGTCTCCGGGCGGACTAGTCTTGCAGGGCCCATGGGACACGCTCTCCGATGGCTGGGAGCGATGCCAACAGACGGAGCTTCGCAGCTATGTCGATTTGCCATGTAGATGCGAGGACAAGTGCTCACCCTCTTACCCGTCGCCGACACTCGCGCTCGCAGGCATGTACGCATACGCTATCGCCTACTTTGGCGCCCTTCACACCGGATACGGCGAGCTGGTCTCGTCTGGCTACCTGACTTCGCTCGTCGCCAGCTTCCCCTTCTGGCTCAAGCTCTCCCTCAAGGCTCCCATTGCTGCTGCTTTCAACTTCCACACCTGGAATGGTATCCGTCACTTGGCCTGGGACATGGGCTACTGTAAGCATCGCTGCTTTAGAGGAGACAGCGAGATCGATAACTGACCACGTGTTGCCCTGCCTTCCTCGTACGCACAGTCATCTCGGTCAAGGGATGCTATCAGTCGGGTTACGCTGTTCTCGGAGTCACTGCTTTGGGCACCGTGGGTTTGTGCATGCTCTGAGCGAGGGACATGAGGCGCGATCTTAGTAGCCTCAGCGCGTCTTCTCCGAGCCACTGTTCGTAATGCTAGCCTATATCATCATGTTCGATTGCACCACGTCTGTCCCGCCCCCCCCCTCCCCCCCACCATCAAGAGCTTGGGCCTCCCCTCATCGTCACGTTGCGTGTTCTCATGTTTGTATGCCGCCCGCCTGTCCGCCTGTTGTGTCGGGCGTTGGTCTGGGCGGGCGGGTGGAGCGCAGGCGGGCGCATCTGCCTCTGTTTCCATCCGCCCTCTACTCCTTTGTCTCCTCAACCATCCGTCCTTCTCTCATCACCAACCCCATCTCGATACGCAAAGTGAAGGCGAGTGGGCTGGCTGGCCACTCGACCTCTCTGTCCTCATCCCGTCATCCCTACATTTCGAAGAAGGCCCCGTTATCCCCGACTTCATCCCAACAGCTACGCCCCCCCCTTTTCGAAAGTCCAGCCCGCCACCTAAAGATCGATTCTCCATCGCCTTTCTACTCGACGACTAGCCAAGCGTCATCAACTGCACAAATCAGAACATCTGCACATTCACAATATCAGACATCCTCCTCACACACAGGGCAACAAGAGCTCCTTCTGGCCCGTCTTTGTCTTCGCCTCTCATAGTGTTGCAACGTGCATACAAGCTTCACCCTCTCAACGCTCAGGATGTACCAAAGCGAGTTTGGGAGACGATTGAGGGATCAGTCTGGCGCAGCCAAGCCAAGCGGCAGCGCAAGCTCTCCTAATGGCAGGCACTCACCCACAAAGAGATTCTCTCGCAATGTTGATGGTAGCCAGGCTGCACCCAGAACAGAGTCTCTCGCTGAGCTGCTGAGCGGAGGCGGCCCTTCTTCGAGCTCTTCCTCTTCACTCCATGACGAATCACCGCGACGTGGGGCCACGGGCGTCAACGGTAGCTCTAGCAGTAGGCATCAGCTAGACTCTCCCCGCACACCGAGCAAGCGCAACAAGCAAGTGCAAGCCGACCGGTGAGTCGGCGATCCTGGCGAGCTCTGTAATGTCACTGTATGCTGACCCTTTCACCCCTCTCGCAGCTATGTACCATTGCGCGAAGGCTCAGAAGCACAGGTGGCGGCATTCCAGCTCATGGAGACCGAGGCCAGCACGCCGGGCCGTCACAAGCGTAAGATGGCGCCAGACATGGATGCGACGAAGGAGGAGGCGAACGAGACTTTCAATACGCTTCTGAGCACAGAGATATTCGGTACGGCCGCAGCACAGTCACCTCAACATTACAGCGCATCCCCCTCGAGCAGCGCAGGCGCAGCAAGCTCGAGCTCGCGAGCATCATATACCGCCCCGAGTACACCCACTAAGCGCAACTTGCTCGCATTCAGCTCGCCCTCATCTTCACGTTCGAGGTCATTGGGAGGCAGTGGAGGAAGCAGCGGCAGCAGGCGGGGAGTAGGCGACGATACGATGAGAGTGGGCTCGAATACTACGCCTAGAAGGAGAGGCAGCGGCAGTGGCGGCAGCGGCAGCGGCGGTGGGAGCGGAAGCCTCTTTGCTGGCAAGAAGGCGGGCGTCAACGGCTCCAGCGAGACGCTCAACTCACCAACACATCGAGGCTACGATACGAGTCCGGTTAGGCTCGAGTCGCAGCGCATGCTCCTCAGCCCCAGACGGCCAGCGAGAACGGTGAGCAAGGTACCCTTCAAGGTCCTGGACGCCCCAGACCTCGCAGATGATTTCTACCTCAATCTCGTCGACTGGTCCTCCAACAACACCCTTGGCGTTGGGCTAGGCAAGTCCGTCTACCTCTGGTCGGCGAAAGACTCCATGGTGCAGAAGCTCGTCGACTATGAGCCTGCGGAGGACAAGGTCACCTCGCTCAGCTGGGCAGGCAGAGGCAACCACATCGCCGTCGGTACAGCAAATGGACTCGTCCAGATCTACGACGCAGAGAAGCTCAAGCTACTTCGCACCATGCGCGGTCACACCTCTCGCGTTGGGTCCCTAGCATGGAATGAGCACATCCTCACCTCTGGCTCGCGCGACCGCCTCATATACCATCGCGACGTCCGTGTCCCTGAGCAGCATATTCGAGAGCTTCGCGGCCATAAGCAAGAAGTATGCGGTCTCAAGTGGAACACGGAGACGAATCAGCTTGCTAGCGGAGGGAATGACAACAAGCTCTTCGTCTGGGACTCTCTCAACGCTACGCCCCTGCACCGCTTCAGCGAGCACACGGCTGCCGTCAAGGCTATCGCGTGGTCTCCTCACCAACATGGCTTGCTCGCCTCGGGTGGCGGTACGGCAGACATGAAGATTCGCTACTGGAACACAACGAACGGCTCTCTCCTCTCCGAGGTGGACACGGGCTCGCAGGTCTGCAACCTCATGTGGTCACGCACGGCCAACGAGGTGGTATCCACGCACGGCTACTCGGCGGGCAAAGTGCAGAACCAGATTCAAGTCTGGCGCTACCCTGGTATGCAACAGATCGCCACTTTGACGGGCCACACGATGCGTGTCCTCTACTTGGCGATGAGCCCCGATGGGGAGACCATAGTCACAGGAGCAGGGGATGAGACGTTGAGATTCTGGGATCTTAACACGCCCGCGGCGAGTAAGCGGAAAGAAGGCCTGGCTCAGAGTAGCGTGTTGAGCCCGTTTGCCAAGTTGCGGTAAAGGAAGGTGCGGTTGGCCACAAGTTGATACCCCTACCAGTGCCCATCACCTCGTCGAGTCGTTTGTACCGGCTCGTGCGGATCCTACGCCGCTTTCCCTTCCTATATCTCGCTCCCTGTCTTCCCAACCCGTTTTCTCGTCACTCGCGTTGTCTTTTGCACATCTGTACTCTTTCTCTTCTGCACTCAATACGCCATTCTTCAGACTCATCGTCGGATGTGCTTGACGTGACGGTGGCGTTGGTGAGCTTCTCGCTCTTCATCCTCTGAAAAAGACGCCGCAGTTGCGCGGGTACAAGCATGGTTGATACTGTGGATCTGCACTCCTTCGTGCCCTGGCACAGGTGTTGATCGCCGTCATCATTGATCCTCCGCCATGCTTGGCTGCCTAGCTCCTTGCTTGTTTCCCAATCCCGCCCTGCCTGCCTCTCTGCCTCGTGGAAGCGTCGTTTCCCTGCCTTTCTCTCAGCGCGGGCCAAAGCCAGGGTCAAGTCGAGTTGAGTCTCAAGTCTGAGTCGAGTCGAGTCGAGTCGGGCTTGATCATCGCCCGCCCTCGCTGCCTGCCCGCTCGCTCGACCTGGCCACCGACTCGACTCGGGAAGCAGGGCGGCGGCGTTGGCGCCCTTGTGTCCTCGGCTCTCCACTAACCAACTTCTTGCCAACCAAACCACACCGACACTCGACTACCCACCACGTCGTCTGACCGTTACTAGCGTCGTCTCCACGAAGACCAGTGCAGCAAGCAGAGATCGTCCTTCGTCCTCTTTCCACACCTAGCATCGTCACTGAGCCCATACATCGATTCGAGTTGAAGTAGCATTCCGTGAGTAGGGAGAGGAAACGATGAGCAAGATTACACCGAGGGAGGGGGTCATGAAGGGTGCAGGGGACTGAGCGGGTGGCAGAGGGGCGCCTGAGAAGGCAGGCCTGTGCAAAGAGCGTCGTAGATGTCAGTGAGACATGTGGTCGTTGGTCTCAGCGTCATCGCATCGCTGGCAGGTTGGCCGAACGGAAGTGGATGATTGCAGAGGGGCTCAAGATGGTCTCGAGAGTTGGAAATTGCCGCCCATTTTGAACGACGAGCAGTTTTGACTGACGATTGCAACCTGTCACGACGCACCTACGCACAGACAATGGCTTTGAAGCGTATCAACAAGGTGAGCAGTCATCGAGAAGGCCGGTAGCCATCTTGTCGCTCTGTTAGCTGACCACCATCACTACCATCTGCCCCCGCGATCGCCTTTGCAGGAGCTCGCCGACCTGGGTCGCGACCCTCCTTCTTCGTGCTCAGCCGGCCCCACGGGTGACAACATGTTCCAGTGGCAAGCCACGATCATGGGTCCTGGTGACTCTCCCTTTTCCGGAGGAGTATTCTTCCTCAACATCACCTTCCCAACCGACTACCCCTTCAAGCCGCCCAAGGTCTCCTTTTCGACGAAGATCTACCACCCGAACATCAACTCCAATGGTTCCATCTGTCTCGACATTCTGCGAGACCAGTGGAGCCCGGCCCTCACCATCAGCAAGGTGCTGCTCAGCATCTGCTCGATGTTGACTGACCCGAACCCGGACGACCCGCTTGTGCCGGACATTGCGCACTTGTACAAGACGGATAGGGCCAGGTATGAGAGTACCGCGAGGGAGTGGACGAGGAAGTGAGTGCAGCGAGGCATTGAAAATGGAAGGACGTTGCGGCGTTGCTCACCGTATCCTCCCCTTACTCCTCTCGCGCAGGTACGCTATGTAGAAGCGCGGCCAGCAGCAACAGCAGAAAGAGCGTGCGCAAAGTCAATGGTGTACAGAGGCTCAGTTTGCGATACAGGACGTGGCGGGGATGGTGGAAGCAGGAGTAGCTGAAGATCATGAGATGGTCAACAGCGATGAGGGGTGGTTGGGAACAAAGAGGCGAGGTCGATCCTCGAAGGCGAGGACGAAACTCTCCTCAAGGTAGCGGCGTCGTGGTTCTCTTGCCTCCTGATTCTTCTCCCTCATGCTCACACCTCCCTCTCACTCAATCGACTACGACCCGTTTCATCCATGCTACGCCCCTGGTGATGTGCCAAAGAGCTGCTTCTGATTACCGAATGTCTTCACCGCCACCCGCTCGCTTCTCCTCGCGCATCGCCGGCCCATCTTCTCTCGCTCTCTGATGCTTCTCAGCATGATGTCTGCTGGTCAGAAGGGCTACTTGAGTATCCGATAGCACGGAGATGTTACGAGATCATTTTGACTACGCTTCTCTTTGATCCTGATGAAGTCGACGAGAGTGTAAGTGAGCAAGGTCGGACTAGCGGCCGAAGAGGAGCCGTCGTCGGGAAAAGGTGGACGCGTGGGTGCGAGCGAGCGGGCGTTGGTGTTGATCTCCTTCGATCCTGTCCATCACCTCCAATTATCCAGCACATCGCCACTTCAATTTGCCAAGTCTTCTGCCAAAGAAGTCAGCAGCACTCGACTATCCAAGCAGCTCGAGCGAACCACACAGCGCCCGACATCCTCCTTCTCACTCGCACGCAACGCCTCAACGTGAGCAAGCATGTCCTCCCCCTCAACCACCGCCGACTCCTCTACTCTGCAGCCTCTCGCTGCCGCCAGTAGCTCAGCCGCAGCTCCCCTTCCACCTACCTCGTCATCACCAGCCGCTCCCACTGCCGCCCTCGCCCCCACATCCTCTTCAGGCGACGCGGGCGAGCCCTCAATCTCCTCTCCACACGAGCTGACAGAATGGGTCGAGTCCCTCCTCGACAACCTCCAGACCCGCTTCGATCGAATGGATAGAGCAGCTGCTGAGCGATTAGATGAGATGGGTAAGAGGCTGGATAGGCTCGAGGCAGGGGTAGAGGCAATGATCGTTGCTGGGAGTGGGACGGCGTCCGGTGATAAGTAGGAGAGCACAGCACGACCATCGTGGTTGCAAAAGCGCACTGGAGCTTCTTGAGGAGGCCCGGCATTCATCGCATACAAGAAGGCGTACGGATTCATCAAGCTGCTCATTCTTCAACAAAGAAGTCTTCGATCTCGGAATCACATCATCTCGACCCTGCCCAAGTGGTCACACGTTCCTCACAACAACAGACCGGGCCCGCGCTCTATTGCGCTACGGCCGTCGAGCTCAAGACTGGCGATCACACCAATGCCACTCGCCTACGCGCTCTTGTGAGGTGAATCGCTGGCAAGGCAAATAGTGCGTCGGGAATCATCGGTGCTCCTAGCCAGCGGGCTGCGGCGGCATATGGGTCACGTCGAGGCCTAGGAAGAGAGGACCAGTGAAGGAGAATAATGGAGGAAGGACGAAAGAGACAGCATCCGGAAAGGGGGCGATCGTGTACGAGGGCAGGGCGATATTATTCATGCTCTGTACTCTACTCAATCAGACGTCTCAGCTCGTGCAAATCCTCCTCACTCGTCATCCCCTTTGTCTTCCCTTCCTCTCCTCTTCCTTCTCCCTCCTGCCCCTGCTCCGCCAAAGTCTCCCCCACCCGCCTCAACAACCTCTCCGCCCTCAGCAGCGTATCTTCCACGTCGATCGATCCACTCAAGCTCTGGTAGAAGGCTAATACCTCATCGAATGCCCGTAGATGGCCCACAACAGCGTCCCTGTGCTCGAGTAAGATGGCGAGGCAGATGAAGAGGTGGTGGTGCCTTGTTGATGGGACTTGACCCTGGTCACCTGCTTGATCATCGTGGTCCTGTACTCCGTGCTCTTGATGCACGCCAGGCTCCAAAGCCCAACCCGCCTCCCAAAGTCTAGCGACCCCCTCGAGGTCGAACTCTCTCTTGAATCTAACTAATAACCACCTGAAGCAGAAGAATAAGTTGAGGCTACCTGTTCTCTCCAGGTGTCCGTACAATCCACCGTCCATCCGTCGCAGTAGAACCTGCAGTGCCAACAGCTGGCTCTTGATGCCCTGTTGACTGCTCAAGAAGTTGGAGCGGATCCGCGACATTAGGGCAGTGAAGCACCAGAATGCCGCGCATGAATGTGATGGGTGCTGAGGAGCTAACACGGAGTAGACGGTCGCGCACAGGTCCGACATTCCTTGTACGTAGCCTCCTAGCTCGGATTGGGAGATGAACTTGCTTTGTGCAAGGCGGGCTAGCTGGCGGGGCGGGTAGAGGGAGGGAAGGTCCAGGTCTAAGCTGGGTGGGCAGTCATCTAGGGTCGATGATCGAGATGCATCCTTTGAAGGCTGCGGGCCGGAGGTAGTGGAAGCTGTTCCTGTGCTCTTGACACTCGAGGCCGTGCTGGATGGTGATGAACCAGAGGGCGTTGCCTGCTGACTATGTGACCAGCGGCGGGACTGCCCGACGAAGAGAGTGTCGTAGAGCGTGTAGGTCATGAGGACTTCTTCTAGTCGCGCGAAGTGCGGGTTGTAGGGAGAAGCCTGCCCTGCTTCTATCGTCGGGGTCGTCGCTCTTCTCTCCTCACCTGCGGCACTGCCTTTGAACAGCGGTAGCTTGCGATCTGTCCGGAGCACATCCACACGAATGCGATGTTGCTGCTCTTGTACATCAGGCCGACGGGAGAGCTTGCAAGCCATCTCTTCCACCATGTGAGCTTCTTCACTACCTGTGTTGGTATCGAACGAGGAGTCTGTCGACGAGGCAGATGGCGGCTCCCCTTGACCCTCCTCGCCCGCAATCCATAGGCCTCTCAATTTGCGCCATCCATCCTCCCTTCGTTCCCAGGTCTTTTCCCTCTCCTCATCATCCGTTCCCCACGGCACGACGTTGAGCAGTGCAGGCCAAGCGTCCGGTCGTGCACTAGGCGCCAGCCCACGCTTGTAGACCTCTCGCTTTGCGTGTCGCCATGAGACCGTCGGGCGCCCCTGAGGCCCACCGCGACTCCACTGCTCCCACTCAGCTGCAGTGATAGGGTCGTATCGCCTCACTGGCCGGAAGCGCGCAGCATCTGGATGATCGAGCATTTCCCATGCGCCCAAAGCATCGTGCACGCTCTTCTGCTGCTGTTCCTGTTCCATCGCTGTCCGCTTCCGATTACGCTCTCCCTCCTCTGCAACCAGCCTTGCCCATTTAGCCAGATAAAGTCGCGCAGAGTCGTATTCTGCGACACCAGCCTTCTCTGCCACATCTTCCGCGTTTGCCGCAGCCGCCGTCGACGACAATGAAGACGAAGACGAAGAGGAGGCGGGAGGAGCAGCTCCAAATGGTCCAAGCGGCCCGGCCTGCGCAAAAGTGGGGGCAGCCGCTGGAGTACGCCCGACGAAGCGATGTGCCGCTTGCTGATGGTGGGCAGGGAGCTGCTCGATTACTTGACGTGAGACGTCCCGCGCTGATCGGGTGACATGGGAAAACTGGCTGAGTAGGGACATGCGGGTCGCTTTTGCCCATGAGGAGAAGGACTCGCCTCCCTGTCCAGGCTGCGATGAGGCATGGCTGCTTCCTCCACCATCGCCAAATCGGCGACCGGTACCACCGAAGCGCGTTGGATAGGTGGGGGAAAAGGGATCGTCCGGGAAGACGGCGTCGAATGCTGAGGACGAGGAGGCAGCAGCGGGTGGCTCGTCGATGGCGTCATCTGCCCATACAGGAGTACTGTGAGCCTCCAAGTCGGCTGCTTGAGGATTGAGCAGAAAGGTCCGCTGATCGTGCACTGAGCGATGTACTACAGCGTACTTGCGGAGGTGCTGAACGAGCTCATCACCTCCCCAGATGCTCGACGAGGGGGCGGGGGCGGGGGCGGGGCCTGGCGCTGCGGTCGCTGCTGGAGGAGAAGTAGAGAGCTGTGCAGCTGAAGGAGATCCTGCTGCTTGATTCTCAATCACATTGCTCAAGCTTGAAGACGGTGAGGAGGACAGAGCAGTGCTGCTGGCTCGATGTATGCCAAGCGCCGTCTTGCGGCTTTCGTCGTCGTGAAAGTAAAGAGTCGGGAGCGTCTCACCACCTACGAGATTGAC
Organism: Jaminaea rosea; assembly: GCF_003144245.1. Taxonomy (NCBI): domain Eukaryota; kingdom Fungi; phylum Basidiomycota; class Exobasidiomycetes; order Microstromatales; genus Jaminaea; species Jaminaea rosea. The sequence goes on along the minus strand of NW_020289979.1, from coordinate 498,004 downwards.
TATGAGGGAGCTATTCCAGTTTGATACCGTCGGTGGAGTGATGCAGATGGAGTAAATGGACCCTAGGGATTGACAGAAGGGCGGAAGCGTCATTGAGGACTCGCCGCCGGGAGGCGCAGTTGAGTTTGATGCTGTTGGTACCGAATCAATGAGTATCGAGTCTGGACACGGATGCTGTTCGAGTCAGCATGTTCCGAGAATCTTCATCACGAGGCGCTTCCCTCACCATCGCTGCCCTTGTCGTCATTGCTGCGCAGCCCCTCTGCCTCTCGGAGCTCCACTTCGATAAGCTTCGCCACATCCCCACGCTGCTTGGCCATCACCTCTGGTATCCATGCCAGCAAGATGTCCTGTTGGTTCCTTTGAGCCAGCGTCGGCAGCGATGATGACGCCTCATTTGCTATGCTTCCGCCGTTACCACCCGGTGCGCGTTGGAGGAGTGTCAAGAAGCCGACTTGATTGTGAGCCGCATATGGAGTAGGATGGACGGCGACGCGGGACTTGGCATAGAGAATGCGCACGCTGCCAGAAGCCTTGCTGCTCTCCATCTGAGCGCAAGTCCTATGAGGCAAACGAAGTGACGAAGATCAGCCAAAGGGGCAGTGACGAGTCGAGACGATGAGAAGCGCAGTTCGGTGAGATCCAAAGACTCAGCAGATTGAGATTCCTCTCTCGCCGCTTCCTCGCACGGACCTTGGTCCGGGGCAACGGGATCAAGCCACCGATGGACGATGATGCCGTCTCACGTCTGCTCAGTCATCGTGCGGAGGTGGATGATCGATGATAGAGCTCATTGCATCTGCATTTTGGCGACATCACTGGGAGAGCTGCCCATCAAGACTCTTGCCCGCCATCGTCACAGACCATCGACGTTGTGTGCTTTGGGGTGCTGCCCTTCGCCCATGATTCTTTCCCTCGTGGACGCCAATGCTGCACAGCTGCCTCCCTTGCCTCTTTGCCGCAAACACGGGACCCATCCTTGTCATTCGGCGTTCGCGGCGAGGAGGCCGAAAGAGAGGAGCTCACTTGCCCTCCCTCCTTCGCTAGCATTATGCTCCATCTTGCACCCTGTTTGTCCGTTTGTTACTCGCGAGGAGTCCCCACTTTTACTCCTGCCTTGTTTGCCTGCCGCGTCTGCTTGCTTGCTTTGCATCCTCCCTATGTTGTCGAGGCACACAGCCCAGCCGACCAGATCGCCAGGCCGCCAGCCGCCTCCGCCGCCGCTGCTTCTGCTGCTCCTGCTGCTGCTCCTGCTGCTGGGCGCCATGGAGCCATCGAAATCTCTATCACACCTTCGATTGAATCACGCCAAAAGTGCGAAGCTCCTCTTTCTTCTCACTACCACCCGATCGCAGTCTTTACCAACAGTCTCGAACTCGATCAACCTTCTCTCTAACCCTACCACCTCACGCCCTGCGATACCTCTCATTGCTCTTTCACCGCTACCGCGCTGCAAGAATCCATAGCTTCCCTCGCCTCGAGCTGCGCTCTAATTCGCCGCCCTCCGATCGCATCCCGGGTGTCGTCGACTTCGACTTGGACTGCCCCCTCTCTTTCCCCCACATTCTCTTTCAACATCCTCCTCATCAGTATTGCGCGACTACAACCTAGTCCGCCAACAGCGCAGAGATTACTACCATAGAGACTACTACAAGGCTCTCATAGATCCCTCCTCACCTTCAAGCTGCGATCATCACCGCTGTCACGCCCAGACTTGGAATCGGATCGACCCAATCATACCCCAGCGGCCGTCACCTCTCTTTCAACAGCCATCCCGCCATATCCCCACGCCCCTTCTCCCTCCTCTCCCTCTCCTCTAATCAAACAGAACCACAGTCATGAACGCACAATTTCTGCGTGAATACAAACTGTGCGTTCATCGAGGACCGATCGGAGTGGTCATCCAGTCCAGAATGCTGACAGTCCCTCTCTGCCATGCGCCACATACAACAGCGTCGTCGTCGGTGGTGGTGGAGTGGGCAAATCTGCCTTGACCATCCAATTCATTCAGAGCCATTTTGTCGATGAGTACGACCCGACAATCGAAGGTGAGCATGAGCGAGACGATCGAAGACCAGAGCATCATCGTCCTAACCCGCCGCCCCTCTTCGCCGCTGCGCAGACTCCTACCGCAAGCAATGCCTCATTGATGAGGAGGTCGCTCTTCTCGACGTGCTGGACACGGCTGGGCAGGAGGAGTACAGGTAAGTGGTCGTGCTAGGACGCCCGAAGAAAGATCGATCGATCGATCACATGCTGATCGCTCCTCGCTCGCTATGACAGCGCCATGCGCGAGCAATACATGAGGACTGGAGAGGGTTTCTTGCTCGTTTACAGCATCACCTCTCGCAACTCATTTGATGAGATCTCTACCTTCCACCAGCAGATCCTCCGCGTAAAGGACAAGGACTGTGAGTGCAGAACAGCAGCAATCTCACCATCGCTCTTAGCAGGCCTTTCCCACTGACCTCGTGGTCTTTCCCTCATTTGCTCTCAGACTTCCCCGTCATCGTCGTAGCAAACAAGTGCGATCTCGAGTACGAGCGTCAAGTGGGCTCGCACGAGGGTCGCGAGCTGGCCAAGCACTTCGGCTGTCGCTTCATCGAGACGTCGGCCAAGCAGCGCATCAATGTCGACGAGGCCTTCTCCAACCTGGTGCGCGAGATCAGGAGATTCAACAAGGAGCAAGCTGTCGGCCGTCCTGGGGCAGGCGGAGGGATGGGAGCTGGTGGCGCTGGGGGAATGGGTGGAGCGGATAAGTCAAAGAGGGGGGCAGATGCTGGTGGGCATGGGAGTGGGTGCTGCAAGGGATGCAGAGTGATGTGAGTGGTATGGTACGATCAAAGGGCGAGGTCTGGCGCGGGTTACCGTCGATGGCGAAGAACACAGCCGCCGCCCAGACGCGCAGATGGCTGCGTTCGTCTCGATGTCAAGTATTCCCGGGCAGGAGGAGGAGCAGATCAGGACGCTAGATACGGCAGCAGCAGCGGCAACAAACAGCCCCACCCACAGCACCAGCACACGATCATTCAGGCTGAAGCATGGTTCCCACAAAGACGACGAATCCCCTCTCTTCCCCTCAACACGCCTGCAAGCGTAGATCCCATCCCTTGCTCACCACACACGCAATATCTCAGTAACGACAACGGCTTCCCCGGCTACTCTACGCAACGGCTTGCCCGTCTCGCCAGCCTACCGACCTCTTCACTCATCTACCCTTTACGCGTATCCAGAGCGCTGCAACGAAGCTGCCGGGCATGGCCTCGTGCTGCTCTGCTCGTCCATCCCCTTCCTTCTCCCCTTGCTCCACTGTGTTTATTTCCCCTACTGCTGCCGCCACTGCGGGCGAGCACCCTTTTCACTTCTGCGCTCCCCTTGCTTGTTGAATGAAGAGATGATGAAATACAGGTCTGTGTGAGTCTGACCGAGGTGGTTGGAGGCAGGAGCGGCAGAAAGCAGCTCCACCAGATCCGTTTGAGCGCGGCGGGGCGCTCCTCATGGGGTTGTGGTCCGCACTCTCAAGCTGACTTGGCGGCGCTACATGCTCAGCGGATGAGCGTCCGTACGTGTGAATGCTCATGGTATATTTGATCATGCAGACTGACCGCTACCAGCGGCACCGCGCCCCTTCCTATTATGCTCCTCGATAATCGTCTTCATCCTCGCGGTCTCTGCGCTCCTCGCACTACGACAGACTTGCCTACCAGAGAGATGCGATGAGTAGCGTATTGAATCAGCGCGAGTTCATTCTACTCGTTCTCTCTCATTAACACGCAACTCACCAAGTTCCCAAGGAAACAAAGACAAAGGCCCCTGCTCCCCAATTCGAGGCATGCAACATCTTCCTCCCCGCAATAGCCCCTACGGCTGTGATGCCCACCCCCGCAGCGATACCCGTCAACAGGGAGCGCTTGGCACAGGGCACCTGTCCTGTGGTGAGGCGATTTGCTGTTGTGGCCGTCTGGTTGAGAAGGGAAGGGGAAGAAGAAGAGGAGGAGGGATTGGTGGGCTTGGTAGGCTCAGAGGCGAGAGTAAGGGAAGCCTTCTGTTGTTGAGCTTCCGGTGAGATGCGAGAGGGTTGTAGAGGTGCTTCTTGCTGTTGCGAAGAGGTCGACATGGCTGCTGCCCCTGAAGTGAAGTGAAGGTTGTGCTACTGCGATTACGTGAAAGGAGAAGTCCAAGTGAGAGGGAAGCTTCAACTTTCTCTGTCCGCCTCGGCCTCGTCGTCTCTGTCCGTGCGGCCTTTCTTGCTCCGTCGATGGATCGGATTGACTGTGGCTGCGCTTCCTTTCCCCTTCGATCCTCCTTGGTTTCCACCACGTCAAAGGCAAAGTCGCAATGGACGGACCCTCAGGTACCAGCGGCGGGCATCAACCGGCGCCGCAGAGTCAAGCATCTCATGCTGCTGCTGCTGCTCAGCAGTCGATGACTGACTCAGGCGCCGGCATGGCACCCTTCGCTCCTCAAGGACCGCAAGCTGGCCCTTCCTCTTTGCCTGCGCCCAGCGCAATGGGGCCGCCATCATACCCCGCAACATCAGAATCAGCAACACCAGCGTTCGAACCCTCTTCCTCATCACTCGGTCAGATGGGTCCACCATCCACAGACCCCGCAGGCGGAGGTGGCCCGCGCTCCTCGGGCAGAGCCATCCGCCCATCGCTCCGAGCATCAGGCATCGCAGTCCCTTCCCCCCTCACCGGCGAGCCTGCAGCACCTTCACCCGCCCGTCCCAAGTCCTCAGGGGCAATCTCTCCTCCAGCTGGAGGTGCGCCCAACCGGCTACGACGCTCTCATCGACCCCGAGCCTCACACAATCGCACCGCCTCTCGATCGGCTCCCCGTCTCAAGCTCTCCCTCAAATCCCACCAAGCTGGTCGTGCAGGCGCCACCTCTGGCAGCGGAGCTTCGAGGCACAACAAGACTCACGCGTATATGCAGGGCTTCGAAGATCGCGAGATGGACAGCTCAGACGACGAGACGGGCGAGGGGATGGCGTTCGAGGAGCAGTTGATCCTTCGATTACCCGATGGGGACGTCGCCAAGAGGCTCAAGGACAAAGTGCAGAAGAGACAGGTCGGCGTGCCCTTGGAAGGCGCTGCTGAGGGTAGTAGCGGCGGAGGAGAGCAAGTAACTCTCAAATTCAAAGACTCGCGCAGGGCGATGTTCAAGGTGGGCAAGGATATGTTTTCCGCCAAGCTCGTCGATTTGCCGACGATGATCGAGTCGCATAAGACTCTTGACAACAGACGACTCTTCAAGGTGGCTGATATCAGTCAGATGTTACTCGCCACGCACGTCATCAACGACGAGAGCGAGGTCACCTCTGGTGGAGCAGCAGCAGCCGCCCAAGATCTCACCGGCGACTCGAACATGCCACCTCCAAACGGCGATCATGGCGATCCCTCCGGTACCACTAGCTCTGCCTTCAACATTGACGATTTTATCTACCCGCACGGCCTCACGCCACCCATGCGTTGGGCGCGAAAGCGTCGTTTCCGTAAACGCAAACAGCGTCGTCAGACTACAGAGACGGTCGAGCAGGAAGTTCAGCGATTGCTTGCAGACGACGCGAATGCTGATGAGACGCACTACGAGATGGTAGATGAGGCGGAACTCGAGGAGGAGGAACGAGGGGGACGCGGTGTGTCAAGAGCAGGCACTGTAGGGAGGGATAGGGAGGGTACTGCTGCTACGGACGGCCTCCGCGGTGGCTCAGCAGCTCCCTCGACTGCGAGGGGGAGCGTGGAGCCTTCCGCTGCTGCACGACGACCGTTCGATGACGACGCTGCTTCCACAGTGGCGGGCGACGATCTTGAGAATGCCTCACAGATGGGCGAAGGAGACACGATGCTGGACGACGACGAGGAAGATGACGACGACGACATGTCCCGCCGCGGTGATGGAGATGAGGATGGAGATGTTGACCTGGATCTGCAAGCTGAGCTTGAAGCTGCTCTAGACGACGACGACGACGAAGACGAGGAAGACGACGGAGCTTCTTCCGTGGTCAGTCGCGGGCAGAGCCAAGTTGACGGCGGAGCGTCAGACGACGAGGACCTCTGGGACGATGGCGCAGGCGGAGACGACGATGACGGCGACGATGCAGCCGGTGACGGCGGAGCGGACGATGATGACGATGAGGAAGGGGAAGAAGAGGACGGCGACGACGATGACGAGAATGCAGGCGAGAGTGCTCGAGGTCCCTCTCTGCGCGAGTCGCGCATCCGCTTGGACCAACTTGAGGCCGAATGCAAGGAAATCGACTCCCTCATCCGCCGCAAGACCGTCGAAGCGGAAGGCACTGTCAACATCTTGATCAAACGACGTCAGCTCGAGGCTCTCAAGAAGTTGCAGCATGAGCGCGAGCTTAAAGGCTCTAGGCTGACTGCTCTCAAGGAGGAGAGGAGGGAGGCCAAGGAAATGAAGGAGGTGGGAAAGGAGGAGAGACGAAAGAGGGAGATGATGATGAGGCAAGGGGAGATGCAGAGGGTTGAGGAGGAGAGGAGGCGCGCGCAAGAGGAAGATGAAGCTGCGGAGGATCAGGAGGGGGGCAGACAGCAGGCAGCTGCCAGGGCGGGCTCAACCACCTCGACTTCAACGCCCGCCGGTACTAGCAAGTCGGCAAGTCAAGGAAAGCAAGCTCAGCACAAAGCTCGATTCGCACCCTCGAGCAACACACCGGCCAGCGCCACACCTGCGGCAATCAGCGGCAGCTCAAGCGCTCAAGACCTAGAACAGGTTATGGATGTCGATGCAGATGCAGACGTGGACGCGGATGCAGACGGCGAAGCGGACGACGACGAAGGGGAGGCCCAGCCGTCTGCGGCGGGTGAGGAGGGAGGCGAGGAGGACGCGGAGGGGGAGGAGGAAGATGATGATGATTTGTGGAGCTAGCGAGACCAGAAGCCACCTACTTGATCGATCCGCAGGCAGCGGAGCAACTTGTAATTGTAGAGGATTAACCCTTTTGACTGCCTGCCATGCCTGACTGACCACTCCAAGGAGGGCTGCGTGTACGACAAAACGGCTCATAGCACGACGACACGGAAGAAATTGTTCGATGCAAGAACGACGTTGAAATTAAAGAGCTGCGCTGGATCGAATGACAAACGAGGACGAGGCGGAGGAAACGCGAGGGGAAGTTGCTGCTTCTGCTGGTGCTGCTGTTGCTGGATGGAGAGGGATTATTTGATACAGAGAGGGTTGGGGATGCTCGCAGAGGGGGAGGAGGGGGGAGAGGGGGGGGGGGCGGCGTGGAAAGGGAAAGGGGGGAAAATGGGTACAGGTTCTAGGACGAGGGCGATGGGAAGGGCTGCAATTAGTGTGCTCAAGACAGATTGAGGTGATGAGGAGAAGAGGGGAGATTGCCAGGGGAGGAGTGAAAGGAGCATGGCCTCCCTAAGCATCAGCATCACTCCAGCATCGTAGGCGTCAACGACACCGGACCGTTGCTCCTGCCGCCGAGCGGTGGCAGAATGGCAGCCCCCGATGCAGTGGAGGGTCTCCGTGTTGCCCGAGCAGAGCGTGCCTTCGGCGGCGGCGGGCCTAGACCTTTCGCTGCGCCGCTCACGCCGCCTCCTGCCGAGCTGGCCGACACCAAGGAGTTTTCGGCACTGCTTTCCCCCTTGAAGACCGGGAGCTGTGTATGCTTGGTCGAGGGAGAGCTGCTGCCTCCGTGGCCGAAGTAGCCGCCGATGTCCTGGCAGGAAGAGGTGGACCCCCCTAGCAGGTAGTGTGCCTGTTGCTGCGGTATCGCTTCATCCATCGACGATTTGCCTGGGAAGGAGTCAGAGGGATTTTTGGGCGTCCAAGTCGTCGCGCCATTCGATGCAGGGCAGGTGCAGCTGATGTTGCCCGGATGAAGTGTTTTGGAAGCTGCTGATGCGATGGACATGGGCGCCGTGCCATTCTGGGGATGCTGCTGTCGGGGAGGCGACGCAGAGAGAGAGGGCTGCATTGCGGAGGATAGCGATGGGGAGCCAGGTGACGACATCGAGAGGCTTCGCTGCTGCTGCTGCTGGTAGCGTCTTCCCTCGGGCGAATCGTCGAGCGGTAAGATGCCTGCGCAGTGGCTGCAGAAGCGATACCGTGGAGAAGGTGGGCCACTCGCATCGACACCAACAGGAGTCTCGCTACCGGTGTCTGAATGCTTAGAAGACGACCGGCCCATCTTTGCTGCAGCCGCCATGAAGGACTGCGGTGGCAGCGCGAGAAACTCCACAGCAGACGAAGGGGTTGGTGGCCTAGCAGCGGCTGCCTTGGCGCGCCGAGCGTCTGAGAGACTTGAAGAGCTAAGTGAACCCTTGATTACGCCGCTTATCATGCTTTTGCCCAGCCCGCGTGCCGAGGATGGGCGCGAGGATGAAGATTCGGGAGCCTCACCTTTGCTGCTCAGCGGACGATGAGGCGCGACGGGTGGCGGTGATGCAGCCGTCGTCGCTGCGGCAGCAGGAGGTGCTCGAGCGGCTCCGATGCGGAAGTAATAGTCTCCAGTGTCCGGAGAGCGGGCTATCGTGCTTGGCGTGAGCACAGGCAGCTGCGGCACAGCAGACGGAGCACGATCGTCTACTCCGAAGCGGAACTGCGAGTCGAATTGCGACGACTGTGCGGGCTGCGGTGAGCGACCCGACTTGGAGCGCGGACGACCCGGCGCGGTTGTCTTCACCGACGTGGCGGGCGTCTCAGCTTGGGGCGGCGAGGTAGGCATTGCCGGAGTCTGCCGAGGAATGGTGGCTGCGACGTTACTGCTTGTTCGAGCGGGCAATGCAGGGCTCATCTTGGCGTCGAGATGCGGTCGAGCGGTTTGCTGAGCCACGTTGGCGTTGGCGAAGTCGCAGGAAAGAGCGCCCACGTCAGTGGGGAAGACTGGGACATTCTGCTGACGAACGGCAGCTGCGGCGAGGAAGGGCTTGACACTCTGGAGGAAGCGCAAGTCCTCGACACCAAGAACATGACGGCCTTGCGTCGAGGCAGCGACGAGGACAAAGTCGATGCCAGCGTTGCTAAGTGATGACAAGCTGACTGTGGTTGCCGCCGAGCCGTCTTGGCTACCGCTTCCGTTGCTGGACGATCTGGAGCCACTTGCCTGCTGACTGGCCGAGCTGCGCAATGAGACCATCAATGCGCAACTGTACTGCGGCCCATCTGAGGGGACGAGCCCAGCCAGTTCGACGTGTGCGGCCCTGTCGAACAGCTCATTCTGGTAGACGGCGTAGCCTGCTCCCTGCTTCAATGCTGCGCTGTAGAAGCCCGCCTGCATTGCCACATGCGGTGGGATGGGACTACCAGCGCTCGCAATTACCTGCGCGGCATCATCCTTGATGGCTACAATGTATGCAACATCAAGCTGTGTAGCCTCGCGCACCCTGAAAAGCGAAGCCTCAATCATCTTTGCATCTGCGCTGGCCCGTTTCCACCCTGCACCCATGCCATGGTGGCGTAGAGAAGCCTTGACGCCCTCAAACGCACTTCCCATGGCCGCCATTTTGGCTTCGAATCGCTCAGCAAAATTGTCCTCTAGGATGCGACTGACAGCCTGCGCTCCATGCCGGATCATATCTTTGTCCTCCTGTGAGAAGTCTTCGCGAGGTTTGCCATCCATGACGCATAGCGCACCGAATGGCAGACCCGTGCCACTTCTGATTGGATATCCCGAGTAGAAGCCTACGTGGCCAATGAGCGGATTGTCCTTGAAGCGCCAATCACGGTGGCGATTGAGCATCGTGAATCCTCGGTGCGAATTGAGAATCGTATGTGCGCAAAGGGTGTCTCTGCGACATGAGAGGTGGAGCTTGATACCTTCCTTGACGATGAGGTAGCCCTCGTCGTTGAAAAGGACGTCGACGTAGATAATGTCCATGTCGAGGGCCGTCTTGATGCGCGTGGCAATGGCGTGTATGCGGTCGAGGACAGAGGGGGGCAGGCCGAATATGCCTGCTCGACAGATTGCGCTCTTGCGGGCCAACTCCCACTCGGGCACCGGCGCTTTCATGTGGCTCTCCTCCGGCATCTCGCCCTCTACGACTGGCCGCTCGTTTTGATCGCCTAAATCAATGGTTCCCGCTACATAGGCGTCGAGATAGTCAGACCAGGACTTGAAAGTCGGCGCTGGTGGGTCAGAGTTGGAGCGTCGAGACTTTGTTGCCAGCCTTTGAGTTCGGAGTGAAGAGGGGACTTTTGCTCGTGCTGGACTCGCGATGTCCGCAAAGCTCCTCGATCGCAGGCGATTAGATTGGTCGGCATCCTGATCGGTATGAGACAAGAAGGTTTCCTCCTGCGTTGCAGAGGGGCCCCAAATAGTCTCTGCCTTGCTGTTCCAGTACCATCCCAGCGATGTGACCGCTTCCTCAACAGAGCGAGCCTGTGCCTTTGCTTGGCTATGATGAGGAAGAGGCGAGGACGACGATGCCGCAGAGGAGCGGCCATGCATGCCAAGGTCAATCGCTAGACCCTTGGGATCCTCGTCTGGAGCAACCTCGGAGGAGGATAGTGAAGTAGACATTGGCTCGGCCTTGTGAGAGCGAGACCACTTGTTGAAGGGTGACGAGAATGGCATACGAAACTTGGGCGCCGACTTGGTCGCCTTCGATGCGACGTCGCCTGACGAGAGGCTCAAGCTCATCTTCTGCGATCCTCCTCTCTCTGCTGCTCCTTCTTCAAGTCGAGCATACTGCGCAAAAGGATTGTCGTCGATGGAGGATCGGTGTGATGATGAAGGCGAAGAGGGTGGCGTCATGCTCAGGGTCGCTACTGCCTGTCGCTTGGCCTTGTTGATATTGATTGCCTTTGCAGCAGACGAAGGAGGATGAGACGGAGGAGAAGGATGGGCATCACTGCTCGCGCCTCTGAGGATGCTGGCCGTCGACGGACGCATTCTCCTGGGTGGCTTTGCAACCTTGTTTTTGAGGTCTCTCGTCAAAGAGACTCTTCGACCATCATCTCGTCCGTGTGAAGACTCCGCACCGGACGTCGTAGAAGAAGCTTCGCTCTCTCTGCGAGGAAAGACGAGGGAGATGGGCGGGCCTTCGAGGCTGTCATGGCGAGACATCGACCTCGGCATCGACATGACGGCTGGCGTTGACATGGCACGCCAGCCAGAGGGGCAGAATGGACTGCGCTGGGCGTCGCAGTATCTTCAAGAGGTGAGGAGATGGTGTTTCGAGGTGAGAAGGATGGCGAGGGAAACAGAAAGCCGCGACTGCCGTCCTTCCGCGGCCCTCAGGTTCCGTAGTGCACTGCTATCCCCAGCTTTGGCGCTCAAGACTGCTCTGAGGGACAGTATCCTGCGGTGTGTATGCGCTGTCTCGATTGGTGGTGGCGTAGGTGCGCACCGCGTGCTGCGCGACAAGAAGGAGACCGATGATGGGATCGGGAAAACGAGGAGGAATCCGGAGGACAAGCAGTGGCGGAAAGTTGAGATGGAGAAGAAGAGGGAGAGTGGCCGTGATGCAGACGAAGGTGACGTCTTCTTTTGTCGAAGACGATGACGACGAGGCTGCGATGATCACTCACTCACTCTCGCTCGCACTCTCCTCCTTTGCGCTTGCAATTGCTTGCTCCTTCTTTCCTTGCTATCGTGTGTCGGCTGAGATTTGGGCGTAGAGGAAAGCGAGTACAAGACGAGAGACGAGACGATGTACCTGGAGGAGGAGGCGTCGGGCGTGGAGGCAGCAGTCCAGACGCGCAGCAGGCTCAGCGAGCAGGCTTGCTGCGTCGCGACAAGACGACTGTTCTTACGCGGCGGCTAGTCCCAAGTTCCAGACGTCGAGGGGCTCGCTGCTGCTCTTCGCCAAGGCGGGAAAATGCAGCGGGGAGTCTGTGCCGACAGCGGCTCACTTTGGCGATGAACGGAGTCCGGGGGTCGACGACGAAGGGCAAAAATGACACCCACTTCCTGCGGCTTAGATGATGTTGATGATGAAGCGTGCACTTGATTGTAGTTGGAGTCGACTTCGCGACTTGATTGTGATTGTGATCGTATCCTGGGTGAGTAATGGTCGATGTGAATGCGACAAAGACGGCGCGGCGTGGCTCGGAGCGCTGGTAGGAGTTCAAAGGTCCCGAGCGTTTTAATGCGAGATGCTGTGTTGCTGAGTCTCGATTCAGAAGCGCGGAGAGGGAACCCTCGCCCACAGACAGGCGGACTGAACGAGCCAAAAGAGGGAGAAAGCTGGAGAGGCTGGTGACGGAGCGGCAAACGAGTGACTACTTCTTGCCCTCGCTCTCTTGGTCAACGCTGGACAATCTCGCAGCCACCAGCATCCGGTCTTCTGCATGCATCCACTTCGACAGAGAGCGCCGCCACCAGCAGCATCAGCACCTGAAAAGGGAACAGCGGAAACGGCAGGGCTACGGTGGTACAGATGGGGCTGCAGCACAGCACAGCGCTCCAGATCGGGCGGGAGAGAGCCGGGGTTTGGCGTATGACGGCGACGTTGGTCAAACCTCGGCCTCGCTCCCAGGTCTACGGTACTCATCAGTCCGTACTCTGGTCCCAAATGTTCTCGCTCTGGCCAGGCACGATTGAACCCGAGACGACAGATACGCCAGCTCCTGAACGTAGTGGGTGTGATGAGACCCAGTGTCAACCTCTTTTCACAGCGTCAATCTCTGCGTCCTGCAATAGCACTTCATGCTACTATATCTCCGGAGACCCGATCGACGAATGCTAACGCCAATTGCAAGTGCTTGGCCGCGACTTTTATCTCCGGCCGGCTTCCATTGAAACGATCATTGCGTCTCAGTGTGTGGGTGGTCCATCTGATATGCCTCGTGAATTCTCGAGTGTGGCTAAGAACCTGATACGCGTGCAAGCCGCGACGTCCACGATGAATCCTTTTCGATGCCTCCTGTCACCCTTCTCGCTCACATTTTCATGAGGAGACCCGTGAAGAATCCGCCTCATCTTCGCTCACCGTGCTCTGCGCAGTCACATCAGTCCCCACCACCCCCCTGGCCGTCACCGAAGCTCTGTATCAAGCTATTCCAATCCACCCCCTCCAGCGCAGCACCAAAGTCCATTCCCTCCAGTCCACCAGCCCCGTCCTGACCAAAACCACCTCCGCCTCCATTGTTGCTGCCCGATCCATCGGCCCCGCCAAAGCCTGTCAGACCACCCCCGATGCTGTTACTCCTCGTTAGGCTACCAAAGTCCAGCCCTCCGGCGTCGAGATTACCCATCGAGCTGAGGTCTTGCCCAAGGCTTCCGCTATTGTCACCAAGACTTCCAGCATTGGCGCTGAGACTGCTGCTGCTACCGCCGCCGCCGCCGCCACTGGCGTCCATGTTCATGAAGGCGGAGAAGTCGAGGTTTTGTAGGCCCATCGAGCTTAAGTCGAAGGCTGGGGCGCCTCCTGGCTGGCTGCCCGCAGCGATACTGCCAGAAGTGCTTGTCGTGGTCGCAGAGGCGAGGAGGTGGGAGGCAGTGTCAGATGACGAGGATTGGCCGCCCACGGTGTCATCCACCTTCTGCTTCTTGGCGACAGAGACGTCCCCTTCATTCTCTCCGGTGCCATCGTCCGCGGACCTCTTAGTTGCCGTCGACGCTGCTGCTGGCTTAGCGTCTCCTTCGTCTTCGTCTGCCGTCAGGTCAATTACTGAACCCTTTGACTCTGGCCGCGATTGACCAGCGCTGCTACTCGTCTGTGCTGCTGCCTCAGCTGCTGCGGTCGTCTCTCCCCTTGCCTTCTCTTCCTCTTCTTGCCTCTTCGCATCCGCTTCGCTCTTTTGCCTCCTCTCTTCAGCTTCCTTTGCCTCCCTCAACGGCCTCTGCCGTTCCTCTTCTGCCTCCCTCATCTTCGCCCTCGTGTACTCGACAGCAAGGGCTTCCTGAGCCTCTGCGGTCCACCGACTGAGGGCGCTTACGTCCATCTGCCATTTGCGAGCTGCTAGCGCCATATCGCTCCATCCTGGGAGAGACTCGATCCTACGCTGTGATGAGGACGCGGAGTCGGCATTGTAGCGCAGATGCGCCTGGTAGGCCAGCATTTTGCCCAGATTGCGAAGCAATAGCGAGAGATTGGCTTGGAGGGCGTTTGCTAGCGGGAGCACCTTGCTGCCTTGCCCACCGGGTGTCTGATCGCCGCCTTCCACCTTCGTGCCACTGACTGACGAAGTCATGGTGGTGTTGCCGATTTTGGAAGAAGGTCACGATGAACAGAGCAAGTCAAGGAGCTCCTCGTGGTGAGTAGCAAAGATTGGGCCGGAAGACAAGGAACCCGCCGCATCAGCCGCCGCCCAATCGCGCTGCCGCCTGTCGAGTCCAACTTGGTGGACTTGACTCCACACACACTCTCTGAGCTCAAGTCACTCGATTCAAGGGTGCGGAAGTGGACGTGGGGGACGCGGGGAGGGAACAGGAGGGGGGCAGCTGGCGAGGGGCAGGGAGAGAGACGGAGCTAGTCCATCATCCTATCCTTAGCTTCCACACACGCTGCCTTCACGCTCCTTGGCTCGCCATGAGCTACGGTCCGCGTGATGAAGGCGCATCGGCATCACCAGCTATGGTCAGCGTCCCTGTGGCCATTGGCATCGGCCTCATCTTCTCCTTTGTCCAATCCCTCGGCCTGACCATCCAGCGCAAGTCTCACTTGATTGCAGCTCGACAACCCATCGAGGAGCGCAGACCAGAATGGAGGCAACCACTGTGGCTCTTTGGGTTCCTCGTCTTCCTCATTGCCAACGTGGGTGGGACCATCTTTCAGATTGGGGCTCTGCCGATTGTCATGCTTGCGCCGCTCGGTGCGGTCTCGCTACTCTACAATGCGCTTCTCGCCAAATTCTTGCTACAGGACGTACTCGGCCCCATGATGATCGGAGGAACAGCCCTCATCCTCGTTGGTGCCGTCCTCATTGGCTACTTTGGCGCGATCCAAGAAGCGCCGCATTCACTCGACGAGCTGCTAAACCTCTTCGGCCGCGGCCCTTTCGTCGCCCTCGTTACCATGCTTTTCATGACCTTCACCTGCGTAAGCCTCATTGCGCATCTGGGAGAGTGGCAGCTGCACACCTCGCTGTTGCCGCCAGAAGAGAGAAGAGCGCGCTCTTCATCTAAGAAGAAGGGGCATGGCAAGCGCTCGAAGCTTGCCAGGCGGTGGTCAGCTCCGAGTCTCGCACCCCTCGACGAGGTCAGTGAGACGACGTCTGGCGTCGCAACGCCCGTCTTGGAGGTGAGAGATCGAGAGAGGCAATGGTGTTTCGAGACGCCTACACCCTCAAATGGCGGTAGAGTGGGACCACCGAATCGAGGGGCTGCTCCCATTGCCAAAACGCAGCCAGGTCAACGCAATTATGGCACCATACCAGCAGCAGCCAAGCGACAGCCGCGCCGGGCCTCATTACCACCATCACCGACCTTTGTTCGTCCTGATCCGGAGTCAATAGCCAAGATGAGGCTGCTACTTGCAGTCGCCTTCGCAGCTTTGTCAGGTACCCTCTCTGGCCTCTGTCTACTGCTGGCCAAGAGCGGCGTCGAGCTGCTCGTCTTGACTTTTGGCGAGGGTAAGAATCAGTTCAACCGTTTCGGCAGCTGGGCGCTCGTCGGGATCATGATTTTTGCAGCTGTAGCTCAGGTGAATAGATGCCCGCCCCCGTGACGATGATACGTAGCATGCTCTGCTGACTATCTTTCCGCCTCGCCGACAGCTCTGGTACCTCAACAAGGCTCTCAAGATGGCGGACCCGACCTTTGTCTGCCCACTCGCATTCTGCTTCTACAACACCAGCTCAATCGCGCTTGGCCTCGTCTACTTCGATCAGCTGGCCGCCATCTCTACCCCCTCACTCTGCCTCATCATCCTCGGCATCGTCGTCTTGCTGTGCGGTGTCTTCATCGTCTCCATGAAGCCCGCCGCTGAAGATGGCGAGGTGCCGTACGACGAAGTGGCCGCAGACGAAGCTGCTGATACTTCAGCAGACGGCCCAACTATGATGCAGCAGTCGAGCCCTACGGAGACACAGGCGATTTTAGCGAACGCGGGCGGGGTAGCTGGCCCGCACCTTCCTCCTCCGCCAGTCATGGTCACCTCTCCGACCAGCGATACAGACCTCGAGTCGCAGATACCCTACCCACGTCAGCGCCAACGCAGCGCAAGTCAGGAGGGCGTCGTCCTCTCTCCACCGATGACACCCACACGCAAGCAAAGCGGTGCTCGCCGCCGCGGCTCGCACTCGCGCTCGTCGAGCATTACGGCCGGGCTCGGTCTGCACTTGCCCGAATACAATCTTCACCACGAGCAAGATGAAGATGTTATGCTCAGCCCGAAGTCAAAGTCCAAGGCGTCGATGCAGCGCTCGAGAACAGAGCCGGGGCTCGTTCCCGCACCAACCACTCCGCCAGGTTCGCCATCACCGAGTCAAAATCCTGTGTCACCCAAGCGTCGTACCAGCCGCCACAACCGTGGAGGCAGCTTATCGCTATACCATTCTATCCTCAATCGAGGTCTCTCCATTGGTCTCGGCCCTTCGTCGCCTGGCTTCCACATCGGGCCCTTCTCCCCGGACGCGGATGGCGATGAGGAGCAAGATGAGATCGACGCAGATTCAGCCAGGGCACTGGCTCAATTTCAAAGGCAAAGGGGCCCAAGGAGAGTGCTCAGTGAAGCAGATGCCGGTGGCATCGCAGCAGCTGCTGCTGCTCGAGCATCGCAAACCGCAGGCCGAGAGAGGACCGAGTCTCGTGAGCCAGACGAATCGGACACGGCGGGCTCTTCAGCCATCGCTGCCTCATCATCCTCCGCTTATCGAATTCCTCTCCCAAGCCTGGATACCGCCGCTCTCACTCAGCGATTGAGCGGCATCAGAGCGACGGCGTGGCTCGGCGGAGTGAGAAGATGGTGGTCACGCAACGTCAATGGGCGAGAGGACTGGGGGGAGGAGGAGCGACGTCGTCTGCTTGGGGATCGACGCTGATTCATGTGGATATGCCTTGTCTTCTTCTTGTATCATAGTACCATCACTCCTCTGCTTTGCAAGCCAACGTAGTCATTTGGACAAGATGAGCATCCTAGCCGCCTGGTGGAGCAGCCGGGTCGACCGGCTCGCGCATTTGGCATCCCGAAGAGACGGAGCGGGCCCAAGCGGGCATCGAGACGAGTTGGACCTGGGCGCAGGACAAAAAAGAGGGTCGAGGCGAGGGCGGCAAGAGACCGAGGTCGAAGGAAGCGGGAGAAGAGCGAGTAGCGTAGCATAATCCGAGGCCAGTCAGAGCTGTCCCACACTTCAGAGGAGAGTCAGAGAGAGACCGATAGTCAGAGTCAGACCTTCTCAACACCATCATCGTCTCATCGTTGTCTGCCCCCCCATTAATCATCTTCTTGGCCAGACTCGACTTAGCTTATTTCTTCCTCGTGCTCTTCCTCCACAGCTCGAGCAGACTTTCTTCTTGCTGCTCATCGTGCTTGCCTAGCGACTCCACCCTGGCTCGTTAGATAAACCCAACACCTCCTTCGGAAGCCGACGATCAACCATGGCTGCGGAGCCTCAACCAGCTGCGACGCCTTCTCCAGCTCATCAAGATGGCACAAGCAGCGATGCAGGTGCCAATGGCGAGGTAGCAGTCAATGGCTCTCACTCTGGCGAGATCCAAGTCGACGAAGGTGTGTTTCGGCATCAGTGCCGCAGCCTTGCGCGTCCAACGTCGTAGTACTGACCCATCATCTCGCTCGTACACACACACACGTAGAGCTCTTGCCCTTCGACCTTGTCCTGCACTTCCCCGAGAGGCCCCTGGTCCCAGCAACGGCCACCTCGCTCGGCTTGCCAGCCACCCCCTCGCCCCTCAAGCTCGCTGTGCAGCCCTCGGAGACGCTCAACGACATTCGCATCACATTGGCAGACAGTCCAGAGGGATACTGGCTCGGTTCGTACTGCTTCAAGCGTCCGGCAGCTAAGGCTGGCCAAGCTAATGGGGCTGTGGCTAAGTCGGAGCGAGTCGGCGAATGGGTGGAGCTCAAGGACATCTTCGATGGTGTGCCCAAGGGAGAGCGTGAGTTGTCCATTGCCTATGCGCCCTTGAACGAGGCAGAGGCTCGCAATCATATCCAGAGGCTGCGTGACCTTCTTCAAGGCGGACCTCAGGATCCCATCAACGCCGCCATCGATGCCGGTCTCTCAGTTCATGATGCGGTACGCCACCCCGAGGAGTGGACAAAGGAAGCAGTAGGATTCGCAGCTGCCCAGGCTGCGGCCAACAACAAGGCTAAGGGAAGCAAGAAAGCCCCCGTCGACTTGGCAGAGGAAGCTGCCAAGGTGCCTTTCGAGAAGTGGAACGGCTGGCCTGACAGCAACGCAACGCAACTTATTCCTCCCCAGGCACGATCAGCTCGCTTCTCCCCGACTTGCCTGCGAAGCATTTCCCTCTCTGCGTGGAACCCGCCGCCTCAGCCTCTGCGCGCTCGTGGCCACCTCCTCTATCTCCAGATCACCACTCTCGAGGGCGAGACAGTCCACCTCACTGCCTCTGTCAACGGCTTCTACATCAACAAGTCGACCTCTTCACGCTTCGACCCTGCCCCACGCCCCAAGAGCGAAGCTTACCTCAGCAACTCACTCTTTGACCTCCTCTGTGGCTTCTCTCCTCTTTTCCTCAACAACTTTGCCAAAATTTTCAGCGACCCTCTGTCAGCAAGAGACTTCTTCGCGGTCCTCCCCATGACCAACTGCATCGCTGCGGCTCCTTGGCTGGCCAACAATCATTCACACACAGCCGACCCGTTGCGACCGCAGACGGCCTACCTTCTGACGGGAACAATGGGCGTCGACTCCCTCGAGGGTACGCGCGACTGGAATGAGGAGATCCAAGCAGCGCGTGAGCTGCCCCGCTCCACTCTCGCTGAGAGACATGTAAGGGAGCGCGCACTTGGACGTCTCTTCTCAGACTTCGCCAAGTCGGCGGCAAGTGCAGTCCCCAAGGTGGCCGCAGGTGAGGTACAAGCCCTCAACCCTATGGACAAGCCTGAGGCGCAGATGTTCTGTGTCAACAACTTGTTCATCTCCCGTGGCGTCGATGGGGTAGACATCTACCCCTACCTGGGCGGCGATGAGGCGGCGCACGTTGCGGTCAGCAAGGATGTGCAGGGGGTGAGGATGCTCAACACAGTCGATGCAGATGGGCTCTGCCTGTTGGGCACCGTCATTGTTGATTGGCATGGTGAGCGTTGGGTTGCTCAAAGTATCATTCCGGGCTTATTCCGCAAGAAGGAGGAGGACGAGGTTGTGCCCAAGGAAGGCGAGGAGGTTAAGGAAGCCGAAGCGGCTGCAGAGAAGCCCAAAGCCGCTGCCTTGCCCTCTGACAAGCCCAGCCCGGCCGAGGACACCCAAGTCATCTACGGAGGTGTCGAGGGTCCCGAGGTCATCCGCACGAATGCCGCCTTCGACAAAGTCTTCGAGCAAGTAGCCAAATCGCTGCGCCTCTCGCGCCACGCAGTAAAGGATGCACAGGGCAAGGACCACCAGCTTTGGCTCAGTGTTGACTCCAAGGGACTGCGTGGGGCCGATGGCCGCAAATACGCTCTAGACGTGGCTCGCCTCACGCCCGTCGATGTCATGTGGCTCGAGGAGGACATGGAGGGTAAGCTCCTCGGAGAGGGTGATGCCAAGGGAGACAGATATCCGCACGAGCTTGCTCTCCTTCGCCCCGAGCTCATCGAGATCTATTGGGACTCGGAGTTCCGCAAGTGGGCCCGCGAGCAGCTTGCTCAGAGGAAGAAGGCCAGCGAGGAGGGGATTGAAAAGAAGTCGGCTATTGAGAATGGCGACGCCAAGGGTGAGGAGAGCGCAGACAAGAAGGAAGACGCTGAAGCGGCCGAGGAGCCTCTGGACAGCTCTGCCTTCCAGCTATCCTTCAACCCGGACGCGTTCGTCAAGTTCAAGCCCCCCACGGACGAGACTGCCGCCCCCACACCCATGATCACAGACGAGTCCGACGCCTCGGTGGCAGCAGTACGCGCAGCCTCGCGCTACCTGCGCGAGTCGGCTATCCCCCGCCTCGTGACGGACATCGCGACGGGGATGGCGAACGTATCCGATGGCCAAGCTCTCACGCGCCAGATGCATGCTCGTGGTATCAATGTGCGCTACCTTGGTCATCTTGCCCATCTGGCTGCACCGGCGCAGCATGACAGGCTGGACCAGACACACCTGAAGCAGTGCACCGGGTCTGGATGGACCGCTCTCCTCAGTGTTCTGCACAAGGTGGCCGTCCAAGAGATGGTAGTCCGCGCTGCCAAGAAGATTCTCAATAACCTGCTCCGCACCGCCTCCCCTGTGGACCTGACGGCGTGCGTCTCACACTTCCTGAACTGTCTCCTTGGCGCTGCAAGGGAGTCGGCACCGCACGCCGAGTGGACCCCTTCGCCCTTCGACGAGTCACCAGAGGAGCCTGCCTGGGCTAAGCTCACTCCTGCTTCACTGCAGGAGAAGGTCGACTTTGAGGTGCGACGAAGATACCGCTTCCAGCTTCCTTCCGACTACTTGACTTCGGGAAGTGCAAGGAAGCCGCAACTTCTCCGTGAAGTCTCGATTAGAAGTGGCATCCAGCTTAAGTTGCAGGAGTACGCTTTCGACGCTATTGCCGCCGGTCAAGCGAACGGGCATCATTCGACTGATAGCGATTCGGCTCGACCTGCCACCCCTCCTGCTACTAGCAATAAAGCTGCTACGAGCGTTTCCGTCGGCAACAAGAAGAAGAAGGGTGGCAAAAAGGTGGCCGGTATCGACGAGGTCAGCGCTGCGGCTCGCACGCAGAGCACCACCTTCTCACCGGAAGACGTTCTCAACCTCCTCCCCATCGTCAAAGACTCTGCCCCCACATCAAAGGTAGCAGAAGACGCTTTCGAGACGGGCCGTATCACCATGATGTCTCGCGGCGAACGTGAGCTTGGGGTGGACCTGCTGCTCGAGGGCATCTCCTTCCACGAGACGATCTACGGCATGGCCCACCCAGAGACGGCACGTTGCTATGCCCTCTTTGCGGCCATTGTCCACCAGCTCTCCACGCTCATCAACGCAGAGACGGCGGCCAAGATCCGTGAGGAGCAAGAGAAGCAAGGCAAAGAAGACGTGCAAGTCGAGATGTCTGCCTACGCTGAGCACCTCAGTGGCGCAACCGCACTGCGCTACCAGAGACAGGCGGTCACCATCTCTGAGCGCGCCCTCGGCCTCGACCACGCAGAGACGCTTGCCCAGTGGTCCTCTCTTGCGATCCTCGAGCGCGCAGAGGGGAATCACGAGGCTTCGCTCCGCTGTGAGCGTAGGGTAATGCAGCTGCAGGACATTGTGCTGGGAGCAAAGCACCCGGACAACGTTTCCGCCCTCTCCAACTTGGCCACCACCTTGCAAGCGGCGAGGCGCTTCGACGACTCGTTGCAGGTCTTCACAAGCGCACACAACCTTGCCCTCGAGCTCTTTGGTCCAGATGCGCTCGTTACGGCAAACGTGGCATTCGAACTTTGTCAAGCGCAGAGCCTTGTCGGCGAGCTTCGTGCCGCACTCGAGACACTCAAGGAGAGCGTGCGCGTCTTCGAAGCTGTACTGGGCAAAGATCATGCCCACACCAAGGAGGCGGACGTCTTCCTCGGCCGACTGGCAGCGGCGGCCGTACGAGCTGCAAAGATGGAGCAAAGCCAGAAGATCAGGGAGGCTCAGATCGCTGCTGCGGGCGGGGCGAAGCGTCTTGGCGCTGGCGGAGCCCTTGCGGCGGCGGCGGCCGCAGCTGCTCAGGCTGGTGCGAAGGGTCAGACCTCCACGGCTGCCAGTGCGTCCGCATCCTCGTCGAAGAAGAGCGGCCGCACCGCAGTCGACCCTTCTTTGAGCGTCGATGAGTTGGTGCGCTACATCTCAGGCAGTGGGGGTGCCGGTGCCGGCGGGAACAGGAAGGGCAAGGGGAAGGCGGCCGTTGTTGGCAAGTAGAAGGGAACTTTTCATAGCATAGCACAAAAGCCAGAAGACAGCGTCAGCGTTCTCTCTGGCATTCTCACCACTCTTCCTATCTCCATTGGTCGGACGGACCTTGCATCGTACGTTTTCTCATCACGCTGCGACTGGGCGCAATGACGATCATCACCATCGCAATCGAGACGACGAGTGAACCAACGAGATGACTTGTGCTTGATTGATTAGTTGACGCCTCAGCTCTGGCGATGGATGAGTGGACCGCTACGTGACATTCGATTCGCCCTCAGTGACAGCCGGGTCAACAGTTGCAGAGGTGACTGCTCGGCTCTGAGGCGGTGACAGATTCCTAGACCACCGTCGTTCGCTCGAGCAAGCCTAGCTCTCCTCCTTCTTCACCCTCTCAGTAGCGGTCACTCCCTGCTGAGGTGGACCAGCTTGCTCCATGACTTGATCGACAGTCTGAGCAGAGGGATTGTTCTCGGCCTTGACTTGTTGCGATGATGGCGACGAGGCTACAGCGGTGCCCGACGATGGGACGATAGGGCAAGCCTGCTTCGGCGATACGCCTGCAGCCGCAGCAAGGTCAGGTGGGAGAGTCGTAGTAGGAGGTGTAGCTCTAGCTCCTGCGTCCGACGCGCTCACCGAGCCAGATGCTGGAGCGTTGAGATCTCCGCCCTGTGGAGCAGACAGAGCTGACGGTCCAGCACCTGCGGCGAGCGAACCGGTCCCAGGAGCAGTGGGCGGTTTGATCGGCCGACTGACGCTCCCTGGCCTTCCAATGCGCAGGTTTTTGCGCCCTGGGATGCCTTGATAGACGCGGCCGGTGGGCGATGCTCCTCCACTCGGCACGGGACTGGACCCCGTCCCGTTGCTCGAGCTCGGCAATACACCTGGCCAGCGGGGGGAGTTAGTATCGACAAGCGTGCTGCTGCTGCCCGGTGCTACGCCACTAGCACCGCTAGGCGAGGCTGTAGCATTAGTGGAAGTGGTCTTCAATGGCCGAATGGGAAGACCGCCCAGTGCAGCTTCCACAACGAGCGGGCTCCGCGTACGTCCCCCCTCGTCGTCCGACCCTGTCGCGGTGGCTGAGCCTGATCCACCAGCGCCGCCAGAGAGGCGCGAAACACTCTTGAGTCGCTTGATAGAGGTGGACGCTTCGTTCCCGCTTGGACCTGCAGATGATGGCCTGGATGCGGCATCGCCCGTTGGGGAAGGTGGCACGGAGCTTCCGTTCTCATCGACCATCCCTCCCGCGCTCCCACGCCTCTCTGCAGCGATCCCCTCTTCCGACCCTCTCGCCCTCTTTCTCCTCCCCGTACCCGCTGGCTGCGGAGAATTGGAGCGCCTCTCCCCACCACTGACACTGCGCTGAATTGCAGGAGAAGCAATGACCGTCGCCGGCTCGCGCTGTGCCTGCCTGCGGGTGCGACTACCCCCGTCTATCCCCGCGGACCAATGTGCCGCAAGATTCTTGATGGAGGTCCGCTCGGGGCCGTGCGTTGCTAGGACGTGTGGTGCGGAGGCCGGGGCCGATGCGGATGACGGAGAGGGTGCAGAGGGAGCTGCAAGGGGAGCTGGAGAGGCAGAGGCGGAGGGCATGGCTGCCGAAGTTGGGGGCGTCGCCGCCTTGATAGCTGATGATGGGCCCAAGAGATCCTTGCCTGCTGGTTTGGCTGGGACGGGACTCTTGGCATCATCGCTGAGCACGGCTGCTGGCTTTCTGCGGGACAGCTGCTGCTGCTGAGCTGTACTGCCGCTATCCGCGCTGCCTGTACTTCTCCCTGTGCTCAGTCGCCTCGACACCGATGAAGCCTCGCTGGTCTTGGCATGAGGCCTCTTGCGCTTGCGATCCTCCCCTACTACATCAGCAACGGCGCTCTCATCTTCCTCATCCTCATCGTCACTATCCGGGAAGAAGACGCTCGTCCTACTCGCCGTCCTTCGGTGGCCATGAGAGTGATGCAGCCCACTCCCGCTGCCATTGCCACTACCCGCTGCACTACCTGACGAGCGTCTTCTCTGCCCCGACCCAGCTTTCAATGCAGCCTTGCTCGCCAAGCTCACGGGCCCATTGACGCTCGGCTTCCTATTTCTCCTCCCTTCCTCGCCCTCCGCAACACCCCAATGGTGCGCCAGGGCTTCCGTCTTTGCAAGCTTGCCCAGCATCTTTGGGCCACACGGCGTGTCGCTGCTACTGCCGCTGCTGTCATCTGTGCTTTCTCCATTAACAGACGTGCGAGTTGGAGCGGATTGGTCAGTCAGGTCCGACGAGCCGGAATCACTTGCGGGCGGGACAGGCTTGCTTGGCTTGCGTGCGATTGGCTTCGCTGCCGCTGCTGAGATAGTCGAGGTTCTGGCCTTGCTCTTAGTGGGCGTGGGGTCCTCTTTCTCTTCGAAAGTTCGCAGGGGACTGAGCCGGATAGGCGTGGTGCCCGAGCCAGACGATTCCGCTGCAGAGGACAGGCTCGTGGTGCTAGCCGCAGACGAGACTGGCGCTGGGGAGGCATTTGCCTGCTGAGAAGTGCCACCCGATAGTCGCCCTCCCTTCGCTTTAGCAGAAGCTCCCGCATGAGCATCCTTGCTTTTGCCCTTCCCAGTTGCTCCACCAGCCGCATGCCCGTTCGTCTTCACCTTCTGTGCAGCCTCAGCCACACTCGCGACAGCAGCCTTCTGCTTCGCGACCTGCTGACTCTTCGCCGCAAATGCCCCTTCAGTCGGCGTCCGGCCAGGCCAGTCTGCCTTGAAGATCCGATAATGTCGCTCGCAGCGGCTGCACTCGTCGGGCAGCCACCACGTCTCCGGCGCGAAGAAGGGGGCGCCACACGTCAGGCATTGACATTTTGGTCCCCGCGCTTCAAGAGGGTCGACAAGCTCACGATCTGAAGGAACGACGGAGTTGAGGATACTGCGGCTTGAAGAGCGGGATGAAGCACGATTTGCGTACTCTTCTGATGCTGATGTCGATGAAGGAGTCGCTACGCCATTGCCGTTGGCATTCGCCTGTGGCGGCGAGTCTCTGCGCGTCTTGATGCGCTGTGACAGAGAGCGACGAGGAGTGGATGAGGAGGCTTCACCTCCGCCGGCTGCGCTGTCATGATTGACCTCGCCCTCGAACATAGTCGCCTTGACTGCAGCGCTCTGCTCTTCCTTCTCCTGCATGGTTTGTATTCCCTCGCGCGCAAAGGCTCCTCTCCCCTTCGACTCGCAAGTGGCGCACAGGCACTCCCCGTTCTGCCAGCCAAAGTAATGCTCGCCATAACCCACGAGAATCTCCTCATTGATAGCGATCGGTCTGAGCACCTTGAACTTCATGGTGTGACCATTCCGTGAGAACTCAACCGATGGATCACAGTCGTGATTGACAAAGCGGGCCGGGCCAAGCAGGAGCTGCGAGCAGTTGCGCGCACTGCTCTTGATGATGCTGAAGTCGCGGCCTTGTCCCAAGACACCTCCGTATGGTTGAGTAGCTGTCGCCTGTCGTGATGCGGCCGCTTCGTTGCGTAGAGCCTCATCTTCAGTCTTTGTCAAGTCGGTAAGGCCTCCCTTGCACATGATGTACTCTCCAGGTTTGAAGTTGCGCACAGCAATGACGCAGATGTCTGCTTTGGCGTTGCTTGCTGCTGAGCCTCGCGAGGCATCGTTGCCACCTGATCTTCGCGGCTTCGTCTTTGGCGCTGCGTTTGCAGAAGCAGCAGCTGCTGCTGCTTGTGCATGAGCCGCTCCAGCTGCTGAGCTCTCAGCTACGGAGGAGCCGTCGGGCAGTGAGGAAGCCACCGGCGTCAGAGAGCGTTGGTAGCGATAGGTGAGGGCAAATTCGAAGCCCGCATCGGGCATGTATGCCTCCAAATAGCGCCTTGCGTGCGTATGGAAGGTCTGCCGTTGTCGCTCCGTCTTCTTTTGAAGATGCTTGCGGATCACCGGCATCTCGCACAGCTCTTCGAGGGCCTTGCCGACATCCTTCTCAATGACGACGCGATTTCGAACCAAGTTGATGACGGCCGACGTGTCGAAACGGGGCGAGCGGTACGTATAGTTCATCTTGTGCGTCGAGATCGGCGGATCGAACTCGAGCGAGTCGAGGAGCATGTCGCCCAGGAGATCATCGTCGGCTGAGATGTCCTCCATTGCGGACAGGCTGGCGCACAGACGTGTGTAACTGGGGTGCGAGGGGTGGTGGAGAAAGCTATGATGACGAAGACGCGGACGTCATAAGCCACCACGCCTGATCACCAATCCCCCAAAATCGTGGCAGCGATGGCGAGGCGGCAGCAGCGACGAGAGAAGCAGCGAGCTGCACTCTCTTGTGTTCCTTTGTTGCTCCACACACCAGCCGCTGATACTGCGACTTTCTGAGCTGGCTGGCTGTCTAGCTAGCTGGCAGGTGTCGTTTTTCTGTCTGTCTGAGATGAGATGAGTGGATCGAACGGACAGAGACAGCGGCGGCTTAAGGTCAAGTGTGGCATTCAGTCGAGTCGAGTCGATGCGTTTCGTCGTTGTCTTGTGGGCGTCGTGCGTCGCGCCGGCCCGCAAGGCAAACCCGTCGTCGCAGCGTCGGAACGAGAGCAGCAGCCAGCCAAACGCAGCAACGAGGGGAGCGGGCAGCCACTGCCTGCCAAATTCAACCGATTTCGAGACGAGAGCCAGATGCAGGAGGCGGGGGCGAGTTTTGCTCCGATGACGACGCTGTGCGGCACCAGAAGCTGTGCCAATGAATGATGGCCATGAGAATCACACTGGTAAAAAGAATGCTACGAGGTCCAAATTGCAGGCGATGCGCTGTCTCTGCGCTACCACAGCCTGCTCTTGACCATATCATAGCGCCGAATATCCATCAAACTCGACCCACCGCCTCCTCCCGGCTTCTTCCCACCACCGCCTGCGCTCGCTCCCCCACCATCATCCCTGACCATCTCCCTCACCTTCGCCTCATACTCCCTCTCCCCACTGCCAACCCCGATAGCAGGTCTATCGCGCGCATTGAGCTCCTCTTCCTTCTCTCTCGCGAGCATAGTTCTGTACCGATACGAGGCAAAGCTGACCAACATCGAGCCCAAGATGAGCTTGATGACCACGAGAGAGACCCAGACACCTAGAGCCGTGAGACTCCATGCGAGAGTCTGAACAGCCTTATCCACGAGGCCATCCATCCAGCGTGGTGGATCTTCGCTGACGCCGAGGCCGCCAATGAGCTGGTGAGCCAGGGACATTAGGAAGCCTAGCACAGACCCAGAGCCTGAGCGAACGCCGCCACCGCTATTGCTCATGGAGGGTGCCGCGCATTCGTCATAATGCGAGTCGTCGGCCAGCATGCCCCATATCTGCGCCGATATCCTCACTAAGAGGCATGCAAGTGGCAGAGCTGCAAATCCTAGCCTGCGGCTGACAATCGGGCTTTGATCGACGAAAGTATGGCGACGCTTTGTGCCGCCACCCGCTGAGGCTGCCTCCGAGCTGGAATCGGCCGGTCCTGCCACCACGAGATCCCTGCAAAGCACATCCATGAACCTCCCATAGACGCTTGGCCGGATATGATTGAATTTGGTGATGAAAGCATGCTTCAGCCAATCAACCAGGCACTCTGATGCAAGCACGATAGCCACGGGGGCGAAGCTTGTCTCTAGCAATGAAATGCTGGGGAATACCGTAAAGGAGCGAGGGAGCGGTACTTCCCCGGGGCTACCGCCGCTGCCGTTGCCATTGGTGCCGCCGCCGCTGACTTCGATCAGGTTGCGCAGCCCGATGGCTGTGAGGATTAGGGTGAGCTGGAAGCGCTCAACGATATCCGCGCAGGTGAGTTGGAAGAGGTTCTCCTTTTCAAACTTCTTGAAGACGCTTCCCTTGATTTCGACGAATTGGTTCGACAAGAGCAGTGTGAGCAACGCATTGTCGTAAGAGTTGATGGCGACATTGAGCGTGACGAGTTGGTAGAAGAGGACGAGAGTGTGTGCCTGGATGTAGAAGAGGGCGAGTAGGAAGAAGCCGAAAGGACGCGCTACGGGCTGAGAGCCGTCGTTTCGTCTTCCCAGGGTCATGCGACTGAAGAGGGCGTCGAGGAGATCTTGACCGAGCGAACAGCAAAGGCGGTCGAAGATTTCCATGACATTGAAGATGACGTAGAGTTTCACGACGTCCTGGCCGCGGACCGAGTGGTACATTTTGGAGGCGTCGGTTATGCGGCTGAGGATGAAGCAGCTCAAGACGACAAGGGCCATCTTGAGGATATCGCATTTGTGCGAGGAGTGCAAGAAGCGCTTTGGGGATGAGGAAGTCAGGTTGCTGAAGAGATTACGTACACCGAGGGTGACAGCTACCAGGAACCGGAGTGGAAGGATGGTGAAGGTATAGAGGAAGGAGTCCAGGCAGACGACGAAGCCGAAGATGATGATCTGTGGAAGGGGCGACATCGGTGTCAGTAGGGTTGCAGTACGATTCGAACGTTCAGCTGCGTCGACTGACCTTCTCGACCCACCAAGGGACAGCGACGAAGTTGGTGACCCGCTCCCACTTCATCTCCTGCGTGCTATCAAAGTCGGTCGCCAGCACCTCCTCCTTGAGGTACTCCCACAGTGAGAAGGGGCCGAGGGATGCAGGCTCGACGGTGACTGTTTCTGCTCGAGGCTTGGCCGGTGGGCGACTTGCAGCACCGACAGGAGCTGGCGTAGCAGACGCTGCGGGCTTGCTAGGCGACTTAGACTTGTTGGCTGCTACCATCGGCGGGCCGAGCTTCGCGAGCGCCTTGTTCGTCGTAGACTTGTCTCGCACCTGACTCGCTGAAGCTCTCCTTCCCGCGGAGATGTTGGCAATCTGGTCGTCGATTGCAAGACTCTTGCGCCATTCAGCCAGCGTCGCGGACAGCTGCGCCCTCGAATCGGGAGGAAGCGTGCCGTTAGCCCTGGTCAGATCGTGAAGGACCTTTGGTGGCGCAGAGGCGGGCACATCGACTGGCAAAGGAGTGTTGCTGGCCTGTGGTGTTCTCTCCAGGGGCGCCGATGGGCTCGATGGCTCGTCATCCGCCGTAATTGTAGGCGGACGCAAGGCTTGAGGAGCGGCCAATGATGGCGAGATGGAGCTGGATGCACCAGTACGATTTGGGCTGCCGCTGAGCATCGAATCGTACGAGATGCATCCTGGGGACGAGAGCTGTCTCATCAGAGGGTGGCCTCTGTTCTTTCGGTTTGAGCGCGCTGTGACGTCGGAGGCAGGAGGAGTGAGAATGCGTGTTGAGACTGTCTCAGCCCGGAGCAGTCATGCTCACCATTCAAGGCTGACGAGCTACCAGGAGTAGTAGCGTGATGCCTACGGTTCTCTCTCCTCAGGCTGCTGTTCTTCTTGAGCTTCAAGGGAGACAGCGACTCGGATGTCTTTGTAAATTGAGCATCGTCGTCCTCGAAGGAGCTGACGATGGAGACGTCACCATCTTCGTCGAGGGGTGGTGGTGGTGGAACCGTTGGAGGTGTGCGCTCATCTTTCACCTGATGTGGTGTCGACGAGGATGACTCTGTATCATCATGATCATTCATGCGGGCGTCATGAAGCGGCTGATTGGCTACTCGCTGTTGAGGGGTCGAGGATCGTGTGATGGATGAGGATTGACGCCTGTGCGTCCGAGTCGCACCTCACAAGGTTCAACGGAAGCAGCCCTCGGTGTCGACTGACTGCGCCAAAATTTTGAAGGCACCATAGCCTCGCACCTTGTCACTACTTTGCTTCTCACCACGACACTCGACATGGCAGGCCCACCAGTAAAGGAGCGATACAACGCCAAAGCCCGTCAATCAGTCGCAGGCGGCTCATCACACAAGAAGCGACGCCGCAGCGGTAATGCACACTCTAAAGCGACACCGGGGCAGCCGGATAGCAATCGAGAAGTCATCGATCCCACGAGCGCAGAAGATCAAGAATGGAGGGAAAAGGAGGCAAAGAGGAGAGAGGTGAGCACGGCTCAAGCCTGCGGTACGAGGACAGTGAGCCTTCGCTGATGCTGACTGCTATCTACTTGCCATTTCGCAGCTCCTCGCCGCCTCTCAATCAGACCCATCACAGCGTCTCACCTCAAAGAAGCGCAAGCGACTCGACGCCTACATCGCTTCGCGGCTCAAGAAGGAGGCAAGGGCAGACCTACTCGAGGAGCTCGCACAAAGCTCTGCTCAAGTACGAGAGGGCAGACAGGATCTTGTCAGTACGAGGACGTTGGGAACTGGCAAGGGCAAGTCGGCCAGGCAATTGCTGCAGGGCATGCAACGCGATCCAGGTTATGACGAGGATGATGATAGTCAAGATGAGGACGAGGAAGACTTCGAGGGTCAGACAGTGCTTCGTCCTCCGCCTATTCAGCAGCAAGAACATGACGAACGCCCCACCGGCGAAGTCCTGGACGACCCTGAGCGAAGGCAACGAATCCTCGAAGCTGCCGCTCTCTTTGCGCCTTCCTCCTCTTCCCATAACAAGCCCGTCGCAACGGGCTCAGCACTAGCTCCTGGGACCATTGGCCTCGGCTCGGCCCTGGCTAGAGGGCCGGATGGAGAGCCGTTGGCACCAGTCATGCGCACGAGGAAGCGTAAGGGGCCTAGTCAGAGGGAGAGGAAGAGATTGAGGGAGCAGGCGGAACGGGAGGCGAAGGAGGCTGAGGATCAGAGCGACTTCGATAGCTCGGCAAGCTCTGGAGATGATGACGAGGATGAAGACATCGAGGAGTCGGACGACGAAGACAAGAGCGCTGCTGACAAAGCAGTCAAGCAACCACCCGCCGCCGACGATGCCGAGAGTGGTGCAGATGAAGACGAGGAAGATACAGACAGCGAAGGCGAAGTCATCCTTCGAGAAGCCATGCGTCTACGCGGCATGCCTGCCGAAAGCGAAGATGACGACGACGACGAGGAGGACACAGACAGCGAGGGAGAAGTCGTCCTCCGTGAAGCTATGCGTCTGCGTGGTATACCTGACGAAAGCGAGGATGACGATGAAGATGGTGAAGGCTCCGAAAATGAGGTCGACGACTCGCAACGCGACACCGACAGCGAGGAGGAAGTCGTGCTCCTCGAGGCTATGCGGCGCAGAGGTCTTGCGCTACCCAGCGAGGATGAGGGGGACGACAGCAGCGAAAGCGATGGCGATGAGGAGGTGGAGGAGGTCTCACCTCAAGGAGACGAGTCTCGTGAAGCCAGCTTCGAGCTACGCTTGGCTGAGGAGCCCCAACCTGCTCTGGAGGAGGATGCACAATCTGTTGCTGAGAGCTTGCCGTGGGAAGGATTTGGATCGGAGGCCGAAGCTGGCGATGAGGATGAAGAAGGCATATCGTCAGGTGAAGACGGCAATGTCATGGAGCACAGAGATGAAGAGCAAGATGAGGACCACGACGACGACGGCGACGACGACGACTCAGATGAAGACGACTCAGATGACCCAGATGCCACAGAGAACGAAGCCTCACGCCGTCGTGGCATCCCACGCACTGAGCGCAGCTCCGGGTTCAAGGACTGGGCACGCTCTGCTCTCGGATTTGGCAACGACGACCAAGGAGCACGCGCAGAGGACGGTCGTCCCCTTGAGCCCGTCGCTGGGCTTAGCGTCAAAGTCTCCGACATGGGACCTCAAGACGGCGTTGCCCGCGGGCCTCTCGGAGAGGACGAGGCGACACCTGCCTCTCTGTCTGCCTTTGCGGCCAAGTACTATGACGAGGTTTCCTCCACGAAGGCACTACGTAATGTGCCGGTCGATCGATCACAGGAGATCATCGAAACTCGCTTACGCCTGCCTGTGGTGCAAGAAGAGGAGCGTGTAGTCAAGACGATCCTCGAGAACGAGGTGACGGTCATCTGCGGTGAGACAGGAAGCGGCAAGACGACGCAAGTAGCTCAAATGCTCTACGAGCGTGGCTTTGGTACGCCCGGGTCCGACAATCCAGGCCTCGTCGGCATCACCCAGCCACGCCGAGTCGCTGCGGTCTCCACCGCCCGCCGAGTGGCAGAGGAGCTCAACCTGAGCACCGACCGTGTTTCTCACCAAGTGCGCTTCGACGCGACCGTCTCGCCCGAGACGAGCCTCAAGTTCATGACGGACGGTGTTCTGCTACGCGAGCTGGCCGCCGATCTGTTGCTAAGTAGATATAGCGTCGTCATCGTGGATGAGGCGCACGAGCGGAGTGTCAACACCGACGTTCTAATCGGCGCGCTCAGCCGCATCGTGAGGCTCAGGGCAAAGCGTTGGATCGAAGGAGGGGCAAACGCCACCAAGCCGCTGCGCCTCGTGATCATGAGCGCAACGCTGCGTGTCGCAGACTTCGTAGAGAATCCAACTCTCTTCCCTAAGCCGCCTCCACTGCTCAAGATCGAGGCTAGACAGCACCCGGTCACAGTGCACTTCAATCGCAGGACGCCGCATGACTACATCGAGGAGGCGGTCAAGAAGGCTGGCAAGATCCATACGCGATTGCCATCGGGTGGTATTCTGATTTTCATGACCGGGGAGCAAGAAATCAGGACGGTCGTCCAAAGGCTGGAGACTAAGTATGGCAGGCAAAGGAAGGACAAGAGGATTGGCGCTGGTGACGATGAAGACCCCAAGGTGGGCAAGACTGCAGACAAGGAGG
This sequence comes from Jaminaea rosea, assembly GCF_003144245.1. Taxonomy (NCBI): domain Eukaryota; kingdom Fungi; phylum Basidiomycota; class Exobasidiomycetes; order Microstromatales; genus Jaminaea; species Jaminaea rosea. Next base: position 465,525 of record NW_020289979.1, on the reverse strand, counting down.
GCCTCGAGGCCGAGGACATCACGCTTGGCGCAGACGACGACGATACTGCTCAGCAGGACGATCTACCAGACGCGTCCGACAAGGACGAGCAGGACGCCGAAGCTCTCGACACGGACGATGAAGCCGATGCTGCCTCCGATGCCGGCGATGACGATACGCCCATCGACGCCCGCTCCTCATCTGCTCCGCCCATGCACATCCTGCCGCTCTACTCTCTCCTTTCCTCCCAAAAGCAACTGCAAGTATTCCAACCCCCACCCGCAGACTCCCGACTGGTCGTCGTAGCCACGAATGTGGCCGAGACATCCCTGACCATCCCCAACATCCGCTACGTGGTCGACTGCGGTCGCGCCAAAGAGCGCAAGTACGATGCTAGCTCCCCTTCGGGTATATCCAGCTTCAAAGTTGACTGGATCTCCAAGGCTTCCGCCGCTCAGCGTGCCGGTCGTGCCGGTCGTACTGGGCCTGGGCATGCGTATAGGCTCTACTCGTCAAACGTCTACGAGGAGTACCTTCCCGAGTTCGCCGAGCCCGAGATCCGCCGTACACCAGTCGAAGGGCTGGTTCTGAGCATGAAGGCGATGAATATCGACAATGTAGTCCACTTCCCCTTCCCTACCCCTCCAGATCGACAGGCAATTGCACGAGCGGAGAGGGTGCTGGTCAGGCTGGGGGCGCTCAAGCTGGAGACAGACACCAAGACTCGCAGGCAAGTGGCGAAGATCACAGAGCTGGGAAGGACGATGAGCCTCTTCCCGCTGAGCCCGAGGTATGCGAAATTGCTTGTGCAGGGACAGCAACATGGCTGTTTGCCCTACGTCGTGGCTCTTGTGGCGGCCCTGACGGTCGGGGAGCTCTTTGTAAGGGATGAAGGGTTGCATGCAGGAGAAGAGGATGATGAGGACCCGGAGGGACAGACGAAGACGACAGCGGCAGAGAAGGATGCTCGCAAGGAGACGAGACGCCGTCGCTTCGCTGCGCTGGAGCGCTTCGACTCGTTGGGCGGTCACGGGATCAGTGATGCTTTCCGAGTCCTGGCCGTGGTAGGCGCCCACGCCTACGCAGGCAAGGAGGGAAGCGCTGATTTCTGCGAGGAAAACTTTGTTCGACCCAAGGTGAGTCACGATAGTGGCGAAGAAGTGATGATCTGGGTATTCGTGATTTGCTGACGCTCCCACATCCCTCTTCGTGCGCTCCATTAGGCAATCGACGAGCTCACTCAGCTGCGCAATCAGCTTTCCTCCCTCGTTCTTTCGACCCTCGACTCCACCCGCGAAACGGACGTCCTCTCCCGGACTCTGAATAGCTCCTCCCTGCCGCCACCAAGCGATACGCAGTACAAAGTGCTTCGCCAGCTCATCGCCTGCGCCTACATCGACCAGGTAGCCGTACGCGCCGATCTTGCAGTCGAGGCGGCCAAGAACATTCCAGCGTTGGCGTTGGAGGCAGCCGAGGGTAGGCTCAGCAAGCTCAGCAAGGCGAGGACCTGTCGCTGGGTGCCCTACTTGGCTGCGGGCGTTGCAGGTGAGGCCGTCTACGTTCATCCTTCTTCGGCCCTCTATGAGCACAACCCGCCGGAATGGTGCGTGTTCAGTGAGGTGACGAGATCGCAGCCCAAGAAGCGGCGCAGCAAGAAGGGCGATGCCGAGGCGGGGGGTGCCGAAGAGGAGGGGGACGAGGAAGAAGACCAACCCGGCCGTCTATACCTCCGAGGCTTGACCAAGATCAACCCGAGCTGGATCGCCAAGCTGGGGAAGGACTTGTGCTCCTTCTCTAAGCCTGTGGCGCTTGATGGGAGTCTCCTTTCGGCTACGGCGGGCTCGGCGTCGTTGACGGAGCACGACGTGGCTGTGACGCCTACGTATGGGACAGGCCCGGCGTGTGATGCGAGCGAGCGGGCAGGGGGCGGTGTTGGTTGGGAATTGCCGCCGATGAAGGTTAAGCGACGCTGGGTTGGTGGATCCGTGGGGTGGAAGGTTGACCTGTAATAGTCGTGCTTCATCTCCATACGCTCTTGATAGACAAGACCATCATGACTTTCTCTTCTAGACTTTTTGTCCCCTCTGCCTAATCCAGCTCCATCCTATCAGCAACGTCGGCACAAGTACGGCCCTCGCAACAATCTCTCCTGTTCCTAACATGATGCCGTTGACAAAGGGTAGGCAAGCATTCACTGCCAGGCTCGAGGCGAGGAGAGACATGCGCCGACGGAAAGAGATGTTGGGGCTGAAGATGGAAAGGCTGAGGGAGCCCGTGGGTGGACGCGATTTGAAGCTTGAAGAGGGCTTCTTGGCCGCGTGAGAGGACGACGATGACGATGATGAAGTCGTGGAGACCTCTGAGTCCGAGGAAGGCGGCAAGCTGTCCACATCATCCGTCTCCATCCTTGTGCTCCTCTGGCTACGCCTCCTCCTCTTACCACGTCTAGATTCACTGGCATTCGCCTCTCTCGTCGTCGTCTGTAAATTTCTGCTGCTTAGATGCATCTCCGGCAACCAACGTCTACCCTCAACACGGTGATCCACATCTGCCCACGGATCGAGCCCTACGGAGGCATCGCCCGTGTCTGGTGGGGAGGAAGGGATGAGTGGGGATGAGTCTACTTGCATGGTAAGCGGCAAGCGGAGGGAGACAAGTGGACAACTTGAGGGTTGAGAGCAGAGCGAGAGGAGAAGTCGACAACAGGACAAAAGTGATCGCAGAGCCGACACAGCGACCCACGGACGGACGGACGGACGCGCCAAGCAGAGCCGAGGCGTTACGTAATCACCCAGCCTCTACGAGCACGGACCTCTCTCGAATCCATCCACGCCATTCGACTTCGTGCTTGAGCGATTCAGACGAGGTGTGTAGACAAAGCCGGAGGGTGGACGGCGTCGAACCCGCTTGCCCGCTCGCCCGCCCCTCTTGGAAGTCGCCGGGTCGAGAGAGTCAAGTCAAAGAGTCAGATCTCACGTCCTCTTTACTCCTTTTCCAGCACAACTCGCCCTCGACGGGGTACGGGCAAAGAGCAATGTATTCAAGGCCAATAGAGAACGAGTGACGAGAAGCCAGCGATTTCTCCTACTTGCCGCCCTTCAATTGAGCCAACCTGATCCTCACTGCCTCCGCGTGCGCCTCCAGTCCCTCACACTCAGCGAGCGCAACAACGTGCGGTCCGAGACCCTTGAGTCCCTCCTCCGTGAGGCTCTGGGCAGTGATGTGCTTCTGGAAGGAGCCGGTTGACACGCCACTGAACTGACGTGCGTAGCCGAATGTGGGGAGCGAGTGGTTAGACCCACTGGCATAGTCACCCACACTCTCCGGGGTCCAGGGACCGATAAAGACGGATCCAGCGTTCAAAACACCCTTTGCGATGACCTCCGGATTAGAGCATTGCAGGATCAAGTGCTCGGGAGCGTAGGCGTTGCTCCACTCCAGCGCCTTGGCCGCGTCGGGCACGACGACGGTCACACTCTTCTCGATTGCCCTGCGGACGATCTCGCAGCGAGGGAGAGCCTTTGCCTGCTTGTCGAGGCTGGCCTCGATGGCCTGCAACTTCGCCTTGGTGAGGGCGATCCCCACCAGAACGACCTGCGAGTCGGGGCCGTGCTCCGCTTGAGAGAGGAGGTCCGAAGCTACGAAGTCAGGGTTCGATTGCTCGTCTGCGATGACGAGCACCTCCGAAGGTCCAGCGGGCATGTCGATGGAGACGAGGGCGTCAACATCGTTCTGTACGAGCATCTTGGCAGCCGTCACGAACTGGTTGCCGGGCCCAAAGATCTTGTCCACTTTAGGGCAAGACTCGGTCCCGTACGCCATGGCGCCGACAGCTTGCGCTCCTCCGGCGCACAAGAGGGCAGTCGCGCCAACCTTGTCCGCCACGTAGAGGACTTCGGGGGCGATGCTGCCATCCGGACGTGGAGGAGTGGCGAGGACGATGGTGGGGCATCCAGCGATTTGGGCCGGGATGCCGAGCATAAGGGCCGTGCTGGGCAACACGGCCGTGCCTCCGGGGACGTAGAGGCCTACGCGTTGGATCGGGCGGGCGAAGCGACGGCACACTACTCCGGGCATCGTCTCGACTTCGAGTACTGCATCATCCTCCCCTTCGCCCGTTCCAGGAGCCACGCCTGAAGCTCCGACAGCGGAAGCGGGCTTGTTCCCTCCCGTGACCTTCTGGGCGTGGTGGAACTTGTAGATGTTCGCATACGCACGGTCGATGGCCGTCTTGACCTCCGGCTTGATCTTTGCCATGACATCTGGCGTGGCATACGGTGCACGGCGGACGGTTGAGGTGAGCTGGGCACGGTCGAATTTGGCTGTGAGCTCGAGCACAGCTGCATCGCCCCGCTCCTTGACCGACTTGAGGATCGGGCGCACGAGCTCCATGGTTGCTTCAGTCTTGATTGCTGGACGCTTGAGCAAGGCGGCGCGCTGCTCGGTTGACAGGTCCTCGTAGATGTAGGACTGCATCAGGATGGGGGCGTTCGGGTCGGAAGAGGCAGCAACGGCAGCAGGGGGCGCAGCTGCAGTGGTACCATTTACGGGCTTGGCTCCAGCCGCGTCGGCCTTCTGAGCTGCGCCGGGCGCTGTGGTGAATTGCGGCTTTGCGTCTCCTTTTCTCCTCGTAACCTTCTTCGCCTTGACGTCCAAGCTGCGCTCGACATCCTCGAGCGATACGCCCGCTCGGACGCAACGAGCGAGGGCAAAGTAGAGCAAGTCGGCCGCCTCAAACGCAACGTGCTCCTTGTCTTCGTCTTTGGCGTCTACAAGCTCCGTCGCCTCTTCCCTGATCTTGGCAGCAAGCAGCGCCTCATCGCTGAAGATCCTTGCCGTGTAGCTGCCCTTGGGTGCTGACTCCTTCCTCGACTTGAGCGTAGCCTCGAGCTTAGCCAGACCTTCAAGGGGACCAAAGCAGCTCTCCTTTGTGCTCTGGTGGCAGAAGCCCGCATGAGCAGCCGATGTAGTACCCTTTCGCTGTCGCACCTTGAATTCAAGCGCATCGGCATCACAGTCCATCCTGATTCGCACCACCTCCTGCGTGGCTCCGCTGCTGGCTCCCTTACGCCAGAGGCCACGCGTTCTTGACTGGTAGACGGCTGAGCCTGTGAGGAGCGACTCACGCAGAGACTCGCGAGACGAGTAGACGAGACCCAAAGAGGTGAGGAGGGCGGCTGCTACTACATTGGTGGGGAAAAGACCATCTTTGCGATCTGATTGGAGGGGGGAGAGGAAGGCGTCGACGAAGTCAAGTCTGGAGGAGTCGAGGGATAGCTGAGAAGTGGGGACGATGAGAGAGGATTGGAGCGAGAAGAGGCGAGCAGCGTCGCTCGTCTTGGGCGTAGGGGCAGCGGCGCCCTGCTGAGCGACATAGACTGGCCTGCCAGTGTCCTTCGTCTTCATGACGGAAGCAAAGGATCCGACGATGTCGCCTGCCTGAGAGCTCTCGATGGCGACTCCCTCCGGAAGAGTGACGATGACGCCTGCGAGTCCCTTCTCAGCGTATGCAGGCAACGAGGCGGCTGTCGTCGAGTCAAGAGAGAGAACGACTCTTTCCAGAGGAAGCAGAGGTTGCTCCCCATCGAGGAAGGTGGACGCATCGTTTGCAGAGAGCACGATCGCGTCTGCTCCTCCATCGAGTAAGTCGGCAGCTTGGCTGCTGGAGATGGAAGCATCAGCCTGGACGAGGTAAGAAGAAAGGAGGGAAAGCTTCTCAGCTGAGAGGCTGGATACGAGTGATGATGGGATCAAAAGGGGAGCTGCTCGGCCAATGACGGCGAGCAGCTCGGCCTTGACGTCTGGTGCGTCTAGCAAGGGTAGCACCGGCGAGCTAAGCGTCAGCATGATGACGACGACAACGAAGGGATGATGGTGGGATAACGAAAAGGAAGAAGGGAATTTAGCATCACAGTTGCATCCCCGAGTCAACTTGCCGCGCGCTTTCCAATCGCCGGGCGTCTCCGTCATCCGCTAGTCCGCCAGTCCGCCTGCACGTCACCCTCGTCAGAAAGGCTCCTCGAGGTCTCACGCCGACGATCACGGCATTAGCATTGCATTGTCACCCACTCTCATCCATCGCAATACTCTGCTCAACGCTCCCGTTGCCCGCTGTGATGCGCGTCTCCTCCATCATCCGGCTCCCACTCTCACTTTCGCCATCCCCACCACTATGGCTGACCTGCCCCACGGTTCCACTCACACCCTGCAGCGAGTGACTCCTGCTGTCCAGGCTCAGACTTCCCACACCCGTTCCAAGACCCAGTGAAGCAGCATCCCCTCGCCCGTCATCAGTACCCATCGCGGGACTAGCTTCAGGCGGGAAGCCCAACCTCTTATCCGTTCCTCTCCTCTTGGCCATCGGCATGGCCTGCTTGGCATACTCTTCAAGTGCAAACTGCAGCAGATCCGTCGCCTGGCCATGCCGAGGGTCAATACCCAGCGCCTCATGATACCATCCGATAGCGTCAGCAAGATCCCCCTGCTTATGTCGTACCATCCCCATCCCAAGACAAGCAGCTGCGTCCCCCGCATCGAGGCTGACGACGTTTGAGAAGAGACGCGCCGCCTCCTCATTGCGATTGGCGCGGAGGTACGCCCATGCGAGGTTCAGCTGCACAGTTCCCCAGCTGGGCTGCGGCTCGCTGATTGCTTGCGAGGCCCTCAGTGCCCTCTCGAGGTGACCGATAGCTTCGTCTGTTCGCCCCTCCAAATAGCAGAGAACGCCACGCTCCTCGTCCCCTTCTCCTCCGCCATCGTTGCACGCCCCGTCGAAGAAAAGGCGGGCGAGCTGCAGATTGCCCATGCGGAAGTGCTCGCTGCCGACGCAGACTTTCGCATGAGCCACGTCAGGGAAGTTGCGCACCACTGAGCTGTAGGCGAGCACAGCTTGTTCGCTCTCTCCCTCGAGGGAGAAGGAGTGAGCAAAAGACAGCCAGCTGGGTAAATGTCGCGGGTTGAGTAGGGTAGCCTTGCTGAAGTGACGGCGTGCCTCGCTCCATTTCTCGCTGATGACATACCATGCGCCTACCGCATACCAGCTGCTCGCCCGCTCTGGGTGGCGGTCCACGAGCCGATTGGCGAGGAGGAAGAGGCGTGGCCGCTCAGATTCTCGCAGGAGCGGAGAGGAGGCTATCGAGCCTACATGAAGATCGATGGCGTGTTGATGCTCTGCGTCCAGCTCGAGAATCCGACAGGTGACGACGAAGGCGTCCTTGTACCGTCGTCGGGCGTACAGGTCCTCAGCCAGGGCGAAGAGCAAGTCGGGGGAGCTGCGCAGCGTCGGATGATTGTCCCACAGTGCACGACGTGAGGCAGAGGCACGTACGGCGTCTTCGTGAACTTCTTTGCCTAGCCGTGAGGCATAGCACATGCGGATGAAGTTGAAGGATTCGGAATCGCCACCACTTTGTGCCTCCCATTGCAGGCTAGACAAAAGGCTCCAAGCCTCTCCTTTTGCGCTTACGAGATGATTATCGATCAGACAAGCAAATGCATCGTAGTTCTTGACATCGAGCTGCAGAGCTTCGATGAAGGCTTCCTTTGCTTGGGCGAGGTCGTCAAGCCGAAGGTGAATGAGACCGCGTAGGTGACAGACGGATGAGGCGAGCTTGAGTAGCCCGTCGGAGGAAGGAGCACTGAACCCGTAGCGACCGCCGCCTTTCCAACGTCCTGATTCTTCGCCGATTAGGTCGAGGGCCTCGCCGAACTTGCCTTGCCGTACGAGGCACTTGGCAGCGAGGAAGCGACAGACGGTAGAGCTGCCGGCGAGCGTCGTCTTGTCCGGGGGTTGATACCTGCGGGTTGTGACTTCGGCAACTGCTCGATCTTGTTCTTCTTTCCAAGCGGTGTATACACGCGGTGGGAGAGGAAGGTTGGCATCAATATCCGTCGCAGGCTTGAGAGAGCCCAGTGCTGCATTCTTGTCGCCTTTGCGGAAGTCTGCTGGACGATCGCTGGCTTTGGTTTTGGGCTCCTCGGCTATCCCTCTCGACGTTGGCTCGTCTCCGCCTCCTGAGCTAAAGGCATCGCTCTCCCCGCCATCCTCGCCATTGCTCTCGCTGCCCGTACCAGTGCCAGAGACGGTGAAGTCGCGGTCTTTGCGTTTGCGGGGAGCAGTACCGTCGTCGATCGTTTCCGTCTCAGCTGCCAGATTGTCATCAGGCAAGCTTGCAATCGCTCCAGCGGACGTCCCCGACTTGGAGCTATGTCGGTTAAGGAAGGATGGCGGTAGGATCGACGTCGAGCGCGTAGCGGTAATGGCAGCCTGTAATGCGTCCTCCTCTGGCACAATCTCTGCAGCGAAACCATCAGCCCCAGCGCCATTCGCCCCTGCCGCTTCTCCTGGCGCACTGCTAGGCAGAGCTGGCAGCGGTGTCATGAGCAGATGCTCAGCTCTGCTGTACTGATGTGTCAGAAAGTACCCCTTTGCTAACCAGTATGCATCCGTCGACCTCTGGCCCTCATCAGCCTCCATCCAAAGGATCTTCTCTCCCCAGAAGATCGCCGTCTCAAACAGATGATGCTCCATTGCGTCTTGCCTCCATCTCCGCAGCTTAGCCAGAAGGATGGGCCGGCCACTGCTATCTTCCTCTTCGTTCTCTTCCATGACTTGCGAGAGGGAATGCTCGATGATTGATTCATTTTGCGCTGCTCCTGTGTCATGCAATGAGGAGGGGCCGGGTCCTGTTCGCAGACCTGCGCTGCCGCCTTCTCTCATTGGCGTTGAGCGCATGCCTCCGGATCGATGGCCAAAGAGTTCGAGCTGCCGCGGAGGCGGGCCGTGGTCCAGAAGGCCAGAGTTATTCGCCTCATCGTCGTCTCGCATGACGGAGAAGGAGCCATCGTAGTTGAGGCCTGGGGCGGAGGACCTACTGCTGTTTGCTCCGTTCGGTGTGTGGGGCATCATGCGTCGACGAGGATTTCGAGGGGAGGCGGCAAAGGGCGAGTCGCTCGCTCGTGGAGCACCTCTCCCTGTGGGGGAGTCGAAGTTGAGCTGCTGGGTACGGCTGCCACCACGCCCTCCTTTGAGCTGGTTCAGGATGGCATCCTCGTCTTGCAGCTGATTGCGAGCAGCCGACGATGAAGATGCAGTGGAGGATGAGGATGGGCCGCGATCAGGATTCGGTGGCTGGAGGAAGCCTCTTGATGTGCCTCCTCGAGGTCCAAAAGTGAAGCTGGCGCTGATATCTGACATGCCTGGGGCGCCATTCATTCCTGCGCCTCGCCCTGCGCCGAGCATCATGAGGACATCGTCAGATGAGTCGAGGCCAGGCTGCTGCTGATCTGGCTGCTGGTGGCTACCGTCCCATGGTTGTGAGGCAGCATGCTGTTGCTGCTGGCGTGTTGCGCGATCCCTCCTTGGCGCAGGAGGAGGGGTAGGCATGGGCGCGGGATCTCAGGTAATGGGTGTGAGGGCGACAAAGGATGTAATGGGACCAAGGTGTTGGTTGCTCGGCGTCGCCGTCGCCCACGCGAGCCAGTCCGTCCTCAAAAGGAATCGCTGCTCGCGTTGCTCCCACGTGTATCATCGAGTGCCCAGCGTCTCATCGATGATCGACCTGCTCTGCGAAAAGGGTCAAATTGATCCACCAGCGAGCACTTTGTCGATTCTCTTTGGCTCCTTCTCTCGACCATCGATTTCGACCCTCATCGTCTTCATCGACGACGACACTATTAGCGCCGTGCGGCTTTGCAAGGACGACGACTGGCTTCATCGCGGTCACACGCCGGCGGAGCCATCGCCCAGCCGCGCAGTTGTGGCTGCCTGTGGCTAGGCGGCGGCCTGCATGGGAGAGGTTAGAGTGCGGGGTCGAGTGTGCCGATTTGAGCCCGAGTGCATCTCGACACAGTCCAAAGCGCGGTGCACTGACCAAGTCAACTCGACGGTCGAGGGCGCGATTCGAAACGCGAGAGCGATTGCCTCTGAGTCCCTGACTGCCTCTCCCCACGATTGTCCGCTTAGGCATAGCCTGGGATCGGCAGCTGACCCCGCTCTCGCCCAACACTACGCTTCTCTCGACCACGGACGATCCGGCGATACGGCCTCTGCTCCGTCGTCCCCATCCGAAGTCTTCCGAGTTGGATTGCTTCCTACTAAAGGGTCACGCTTGCCATCGATACCATCTGAGCCATCTTCGTCCTGCAGATACCCTCCTATCCTCTCGTTCCTCCAGCCGTCGACGATCACCACTCATCACCACTACTCTTGACGACGAAATGGCTGTTCCCAAGGATGAGCAGAAGGCGGCAGCTGGAGGCGTCGCCAAGCCTGGTAAATACCCCTTCTACCTAGGGTGAGTACGAGAGACAGGTCGCCAAGCTTGATAGTGAAGACTGCATAGCTGATAGCTCGACAATGCCCGCCTAACCCTCCTTTACTTTGATCAGAGGTCTTGGTGAGCTGCTTGCTACTACTTGTTCCAACCTGGCCGTCAACTGACCCAGTCATCATCATTCTCTTCGCGTCCGCTCACAGCTTCAGCGAGTGCGGCATCAATCACCCACCCCCTCGACCTCACACGCTACCGTCTCCAGACGGCTTCAGGCAAGACAGGCATGATCAAGAGCATCGTTGACACAGCCAAGAACGAGGGTCCTCAAGGTCTCTTCCACGGCCTCACCAGCACTTGGCTTCGTCAGGTGAGGAACCTCGCAACCGCGCACAGACCAGCTGCGTACAAAGACGCT